>NC_058081.1:701480894-701808946 GCF_014858855.1 Bufo gargarizans
AGGAACAAGCCTCGACAATCACGATTGAGTGTATGCATAGAGCCCTGCACCCTAAACCGGGCTACGCCGAAGGATGTAATATGTAAATTGCTAAATTTTGCAGACACTTCTGCAATCCTACGTCAAGCACGAGAGAAGGGAGATATCTTGCTAGACTCTGCTACGCTGCATTTATACCAGGACCTTTTCACCTACCACCTTAGCCAAGAGAAGAACCATGAAGCCTTTACTGGAACATTTGAGAGCTAATGACTTATTATATAGATGGCTCTACCCATTTGGGTTCGTGATCCTGAAGAACAACAAGCAATTGGTTATCCGTACTCCAGATGACTTACAGGCTGCCTGGCCTAAACTGGAAATCCCTCCCAGTTCAAATCCCTTCATGGATGCCGGTCCCGATGGAGGATGACCTACTGGCTCTGCCTGTTCCGCCGGACCCATGGTCCACTGTGGGTGAAGGAAAACAACCTCAAAGAACTCTTCATCGTGAACATATGGGTCTCTTGCAAGTATCTCTATATATTAAGGGAATTTTTCGTTTCTGAGAGGGGAGGATTGCCTTACAGAAGCGGTGTAAAAAAAAAAAAAAAAAATCTTATTTTTTCATTAGCAGAGAAAAAAAAGATTAAATATATTTTTTATCAGACCTCAGATCAGACTCCTAAATCAGATCCTTAATCCTCATCTGGCCTAAAATAAGATTCCCAAACCTCATCAGACCTACAAATCAGACCAACAAAATAAGACCCCCAATGTTCGGATCAGACAACACAAATCGGACTCCCAGTGTCAGACCCTCAGTGCTCAGATTCCCCCCCATGCTCAAACAAGACTCCCCCCCCCCCCCCTCCCCCCATGCTCAAACAAGACTCCCCCCCCCCTCCCCCCCCATGCTCACATCTGCTGCCCCCTGTTGCTCAGATCATGGGCCCCCATTGCTCAGATTATGGGCCCCTGTTGCTCAGTTCTATAATTTTAAAAAATGTCTTCCCTCTCCTGATCAGGCACTGGGCTCCTGCTTGGGCACCTGCTACTCTGCTCTGACACGCTCTCCACTGTGACCTGATGAGCACAACGTCAGGTCATAGTGCGTGTCTCCATGTACTACGTTCTCACACTGTGTGCATCAGGATGTGGTGGAGAGTGAGCTGGAAATGCAAAGTAGCAACAGTGCCCGATCAGGAAAAGAGATCTGAGCCTGGGGTGGAGAATGAGCCGGCCTGACTGCTTTCCGGCTCAACAGCTAGAGCCGCACCTGAAGCAGCAAAGAGCCACAACGAATGCGTGCCGTAATCAAAGCTAAAGGCTTTTTTTTTTTTTTTTTTTTTTTTGGCGATTTTTTATTTATTTATTTATTTATTTTTTTGACAGGCAGTGTACCTCAGAAAGAGATCTCAGGTTTTTACTTTGATACGAAGAACTCGCCATCTATACTCTTTTTACAAGAGACACACTTCAAAAGCCCAAAAATTCCCAAACTCCAATATTCACCTTTCGACCAATGGTTTCATAGCTGTAATGGCTCTTAAGCATCAAAAGGAGTCTGTATTGCTTTTAAAACAAGGTCTGGCCTTCACTTGTCCCCGATCCAAATATGACCCAGAAGGGAGATTTATATTTGTAGAAGGGAAGTTGGATGACATTCCCATTACTTTAGCAAATGTGTATGCACCGAATCGGGGCCAGGTGAAATGGCTGACTAACACTATACATTAACTGCAGTTGTTTACAGAGGGTATTATATTGTTAGGAGGAGATCTCAATGTTACTCTTAATCCATTTCTAGATTCATAATCCTCGCGTTCTGCTGTTTCATTCACAGGTTTACGTACCCTGAAAGCTTCTCTAGAGAGTCTTCCCTTGGTAGACACATGGCGAACACTTTATCCAGATGCTAAGGATTACTCCTTTTTCTCACAGGTGCACCACTCATACCAACGTATTGCCTATCTTTTTTTTATTTCTCAGACACACCTAGCTGGGGTGAGGTTGGCTGGCATAGTCGATCTCTGTCTCAGATCACGCCCCTATACACATCACTCTTCAGCTTCCGACCCCTGAACGGAAAGCCTGTTCCTGGAGACTTAATGAAACCCTTCTAAAATATGACACTATAATTACTCACTAGGTGAGAAACTCTCTGCCTTTTTTTGCTCACTAATATCACCTCGGATGTCTCATTTCCCATGATATTAAAGGCCCATAAGGCCTACATCAGAGGAGAGTTTCTAACTTTAGGAGCAGCCAAAAAACAGAAGAGATCAAAAGAGGTTGACTCTCTGCTATGCCGGATTTTGGCCTTAGAGAAAGTACATAAACGTTCATTAGCAGTCTCGCAACTTGCGGAACTATGCAACTTAAGAGGTCAGCTTAAGGATCTACTGGGGGTAAAATTTTTGAAAAATTTGATGTACTCAAAACAGCGTATATTTGCCCATGTGGCTAGAGGGGGGAGGATGATGACATCTTTGCTTAAGGGCCCCTCTACTCGCTCTCATATTGCTTCTATACGTTCATCCACAAACTCTGTTGCATCAAACTGAAGAAATTGCTGCTCAGTTTGGACAATTATACAATTTAAACACTACAGAGAGTTTGTCGAAGAAAAAGGAGGGAACAGAGGATATCAAAACCTTTCTGAAGTCTTTGCATCTTTCTACCCTTTCTCTGGGGGAAGCCTCTCAGCTATCAGCTCCAATTTCTATACTATAAATCCAACAAGCGTCATCATAGACACCTGTTGGAAAGGGCCCAGGTCCTGATGGGCTTCCCATAAATTATTATAAGAAATTCCAAAATATTCTGTTACCTCTTTTTTACTCCCTTTGTCAGATGTTGCTGCAGGGTGGGGAACTTCCCAGGCAGGCGCTGGAAGCACCATATTGCCATCCTGCCGAAAGAAGGTAAGGGCTTGGAGCTTTGTGGTAGCTATCACCTCATCTCACTCCTGAACTGTGACGTCAAACTGTGGGCAAAAATCTTAGCTAGACGCATACAAGTACTTCTCCCCTCTTTGATACACGTGGAACAGACCGGCTTTGTCCCTTCCAGAGAAGGTAAGGACAACGCTAATGGAGTTCTAAATGCCATACATTATGCCAAATCCAATAAAATACCTATGGTCCTTCTCGGCACAGATGCGGAGAAGGCATTTGATAGGATAGATTGGATTTTTATTAAAGAAACTATGCTTCAGTTTGGTTTCCCCCTACCCTTCCTTTCCCCCTACCCTGCTATTTTTTCGCTATACACTCACCCATCGGCAAGGGTCAAGGTTAATAACACTTTGTCACCAGGTTTTAATATTGCTAATGGCACGCGGCAGGGATGTCCCCTCTCGCCCAGCCTATTTGTTATGTATGGAAACATTGATCCAAGCAATAAGACAACATCTGCATATTCGCGGATTACAAGCCACATCAGGGCTACATACTGCAGCAGCAGCAGTATGTTTTAACCCGATTTAAAAAATTTGTAAGGTTGTCCAATTTTAAGATAAACCCGGGGAAGTCCGAAGTTCTCAATATTACTCTAGGAACAGAGGAAATGGAGAAGCTAAAATCCTCCACCCCCTTTGTTTGGCAAACCATCTCTGGGTATTAAAGTACCTAATGACCTCTCCTTGGTTTATGACCTGAATTACCAGCCGCTGCTTAGTCAGGTACATACACAATTGTCTAGAGAGATTACCTTTTCTCTCATAGATAGGGAGAAAACATTACCTTACTACTTACATACTACCTACATGATGTACCTGATACATCATTCCGTCATACGACACACACTCTCAGAAACTTAATGGGCCTCCTTTGCATATCTTGCAATACTCGCACTTCTATCATTTTTGTCAAAAAGCGGTGGTTGGTAATTCACACAGTAGACAAACCACAGACTTTGAGAAACCATTGTTCTCTGCTCTGCCATTGCCGAGGGCATTGTCCAAACAATACAAATAAGTACTAACTGATGTGGCAGCAGAAATACCAAAGTTCTTAAAAGATTGGGAAGCGGAGCTACATACCTCCTTTTCCGACGCAGACGTCCAGAAGATCCTTTCCAGATCGCATGGCTTTTCCAGATGTGTCCGTTTACAGGAAAACTCAAAAAAGACATTGTCCAGGTGGTACAGGACACCAGCATATTTATATGAGAGGGGAGTGGTAGATGGCGACATTTGCTGGAGATGTAAATCTAATTTAGGAACAATATCGCACATATGGTGGTTCTGCAAAAAAAAATAGACCCTTCTAGACAGGGGTGGAGGAAACTGTCAAGAGGGTGTGTCTTGATCCCCCAACTTTAACGCCAAATCTAATACTGCTATGGCAGGATGCCACCTCTTTCAACCCTAACAAAATAGCATTACCCACCTTTCTTATTCTTGCAGCCAAATTGTTAATACCTTTACATTGGTTGAGTCTCTTCCCCGCGGGAATGGGTTATGAAAGTAGATCAGATTTGTAGACTTGAGGAACTTCTTGGATCGAACACAGACACGAACAGTTTTTAAAGATATGGAAACCTTGGATGAACTTCCGTAAGTTGTTACTAGCTCTGGTGTAACTTTGTCGTTTTCTTTTTGGAACTAGCTGCTATCATCTCATTGTCCCGTGGTTTTGTCGGCCATAATATCTCGTCCCCAAGGGGCCCTGGTGGCATTATAATAATAATAATAATAATAATTTTTTTTAATTTATATTTGTTTTTGTTTCTTTCACCATTTCCTTATTGTGTGTGTGTGTGTGTGTGTGTGTGTATATGTATGTGTATGTGTGTATATATATATATATATATATATATATATATATATTATTTTTTTATGTCTTATGACCTATTTTAGTTTATATGGGTCTATAGTAGGCAGTATTACCTCTAAAATAAATTTTAGGCGCCATATATGTAGCCCTATTCATTCAGGATATTAGGACACTTAAGTGGGCACAAAGATGCATTTGTGGGCTTATTGCAACAACCAGAGGGAAGTGTTCTTATATGTTATGACTCATAAGCCTCCTCCGCACGGTTCTTCTTTTTTTGTTGTAATTCTCTATTGCATTTTGTGGACAGTATTTTCAATAAAAAGAGATTTATGAAAAAATACAGGAAATAACTCGAACCTCAATAGATGCTTAGCTGAATTCAGATGGTTTGATCTATGGAGAACTAAACATCCTGATTCTAGGGTGTATTTACGTCATAGTAGTGGTTGCGACTCCTTTACCAGGATAGATTACATGCTAGGCAATGGACTTACATTGTGAAATATCAGATCCATAACATATCTACCTCAGGGAATATCAGATAACTCCCCAATACTAGGCATGTTAATGCGCAAAGCTCCTTCAATAATGTACAGGAAGAATATACACCCGTTCTGGCTAAGCCTTATGGGTTCAACAGATGGGATCTCATACCAACTGCAGGAATTCTTGAATGCACATGTTGATGAACCTAATCTGGCTCTGGTGTGGGACACTCTAAAGGCGTTTCTGCGTGGGGCATTACACTTTAACATAACATACATTTAAAAAAGACACTAAATGCTCCGAAATGGAGCTAGAATGTCAGTGCACCGCGTTGGAACAACAATACACTAGTCACCCGACTGATGCCAATAGGACGGCTTGGCTCCAGACGGGCAGACAATATCTCGCAGTACTTAAAGACAAAGCTGACTGGAAATTATTTTTCCTGAAACAAACGGCTTTTAAATTAGGCAACCAATCGGCTAAGCTATTTGCTCAACTGATCAGACATGACTCTCCCTCCTCAGCGATTCTAGCAATTAGAGACCATATGGGGAAGGAATCCAATACTCAGGAGGCAATTGTTTGAATCTTCCAAAGTTTCTACAAAAATCTATACAGATCCAGCATAACAGTATCTGAATCGGAGATAGACTCAGACGGCATCCCATTCCCTAAACTTGCTGCAACACAAAGGGACCAACTAGATCATCCTATTCGCTTAGAAGAAGTGTTACAAGCCATAACAGACCTTAACAACGGTAAATCTCCAGGCCCAGATGGCTTCCTAAGGAGGTTTATGCCAGATATGCAGAGGTATTGGCTCCCCAATTGTTGGCCACATATCATTTGGCCCTGGGAACGGGGAAACTACCGGACTTTTTTTTTTTTTTTTTTATGGAGGCCACTGTAAATCTATTACTCAAACCTGATAAAGATCCCCTTGAGTGTGGCTCTTATCGGCCCATAGCGCTGTTAAACATGGATTATAAAATCCTGACCAGAATATTGGCGACTCGCCTTAACCAGGTAATCCTGTCATTAGTTCATCAAGACCAAACCGGTTTTATACACCTGGAAAATCCACCACTGAGAATATAAGGATCCAGGTGGTCACACAGATGGGCTTCTCCCTGAATGTGGACTGGGCCTTGGCATCACTTGATGCTGCTAAGGCATTCGACTCTATTGAGTGGCCATACTTAATTGAAAGCTTACGGGGATTTTGATTTGGGCCACAATTCCTTAGGTGGATTAGTATCCTTTATAGCAATCCGGTACGCAGGCTACTAATTCTGTCATAAATATATCGATATAGTGTAATGCAAGAACTTCTGAAATATCATGCAAGGTGGTAAAACCAACAACTAAGCTGACTACATAAAAATCAAATGAGCTGAATACATAACAAATATAGGCATGAGAGAATAGGTAATATACCAAAGTGACAGTGGTAATGAGCCACTGTGTAGTAGCGTGGAAGGGTAAATGGTTTCGGAGATGCATCCTAACCCGTGCCCTCCACGCCCGTGCTTCTGTTAACAACATAACTGCCTTTCCATATGATGGTAACGTGTAAAATACAGATGGCAGAGACTAAAACAAGTTTAAGAATGCACAACTGTTGAAGAACTACTGTATGTGTATCACACCACGCAGGTAAACCCACTATAGCAGTCTAGATATTTTCCCTAGTGTGAACAGCGCCCAACAAGCTTTCCATCTATATGTAACCATTTGCATGTAGTAGGCTGTTGCAGTAGGATCAGTATAACCTTGAGGGGATGGTGCGATACCTCTTTAAATGAATCCAAGATGTAATATCTTGAGGCCCAGTACATAGTGTTCCTGAATGTGCTCAGGTGTTGTCTTTTACTCCGGGCGTTTTTCTGTTAGTGAAGGATTTTCTCTTGGAAGCCACTTTCCAGGTATCCTGGGAAGGGAGCTGTGGTAATCCAGAGACTGTGATGTCAATTGGCAGCCAGGTATCTAGAGCGATTGGTGAAATTTCCTGAATTTTCCAGGCCGCAGGTAGATCTTGTGGCATGCGAATTATGCAGCGACTACCATTTTTAGCAAACGTAATCCCAAAAGGGTAGAGTCACTTATACAACAAAAAATATGGGGGATTCAGCCCGCACAACCCTATGCAGGTGCAGATTGCTATGGCGAAATACAGATACAAACGCAAAAACACAAATGCAATCGCACTCTGCAACCAGCACTCTGCCCTGCCTTTATGCTGGATGTTGAATAAGGCATTGGTGTACATTTTGGCCAAAGCGTAATAAGCCACTCACCACGTCAGCAACAGCTTATGGTTTCTCAAGTAATCTGTTAGTGGTCTTAGAACCCTGCGTTTTTAGCAGAGGGGGAGGAGGCTAAGTCATTTGGAAATTCTTAACTGATCCTGAGGGTTATGGAACAAAAAAGTCAAGTGGAAGACCCAAAAGAATTTCATCAGCACTGAGCCGGAGGATCCAGGTGGCTGTCCGTCAAGACACTGGATGATCCTCGACCCAAATTAAGGCCCTTACTGGTGCTGACTGCCGCCCCATAACCATCAGACGGCATCTGAGACTGAAGGGCTTAAAAAAACTAAAACGTCTTCAAAGACCTCGTCTCCTTGAACGCCATAGAACTGCTCGTTTGGACTTTGCAAGAGAGCACCAAACATGGGAGATTCAAAGGTGGAAGAAAGTTTTATTCTCTGAGAAATTTAACCCTGAGGGTTTCCAACATTACTGGCATGACAAGCAGATGCCACCTGAGATGTTTTCTACGCTCCACAGTGGAGGGGGCGCCATAATGGTCTGGGGTGCTTTTTCCTTCAGTAGAACAATGAAGCTTCAGGAAGTGCAGGGGCGTCAAACGGCCGCTGGCTATGTCCAGATGTTGCAGAGAGCATTCCTCATGACTGAGGGCCCTCGTCTGTGTGGTAACGACTGGGTTTTTCAACAGCACAATGCTACAGTACACAATGCGCGCAGGACAAGGGACTTCTTCCAGGAGAATAACCTCACTCTTTTGGCCCATGCTGCGTGTTCCCCTGATCTAAATCCAATTGAGAACCTTTGGGGATAAATAGCAAGGGAAGTTTACAAAATGGACAACAGTTCCAGACAGTAGATGGCCTTCGTGCGGCCGTCTTCACCACTTGGAGAAATGTTCCCACTCACCTCATGGAAATGCTTGCATCAAGGATTGCGAAACAAATTTTTGAAGTGATGAACAATAACGGCGGAGCTACTCATTACTGAGTTCATGTTTGGAAGTTGGGTTTCTGTTTTGGGGGGGGGGAATTTTTATTTTTTATTTTTTTTGAGGTGTGGTCCTAAACTTTTGATCAGCTGAAAAACAGCCTGTTTCAGTTTTTGTTGTTTTTATTAAATTGAATGCTCAAAAAAATGTTGTCTCACTCCCTTTTCTTGTTGCATGTTGAAGCTCTACTTGGATGATCCAGCCATGCTAAATATGATACATATATATATATATATATATATATATATATATATATATATATTTTTTTTTTTTTTTCATTTTTCAAGTGGTCTTAAACTTTTGATCAGGACTGTATTACATCTCTAGGGAGGCTCCCCATTCCTGGGTGTGGGGCATAGAAAGAGATATATTCTTTCAGTAGTGATGCCTGCAGCTCTTTCCTCGCCCAGTAGTTCAGTAAACAGTGTCTTAGCAGCCATTTCTAGCTCCTCAGGAGCCACTGACTCATCAAGCCCTTTCAATCTAGTGTTCCTTCGCCTACTCCTATTTTCCTTGTCCTCAATCATGAGGAAGTCATTATTTAAGGATGAAATCTGTGCATCCATTATGCTTATCATGTCCGCGCTGTGTGCAACCACCTTCCCCTGTCGGGTTTCTAGCTGTTCCACCTGGTTCCCTAGGGCGCGCATGTCCCGTCTTAAATCTCGTACCTCCTGTAGCAAGGGAGCCAGGGCTTGAGACAGTGTCTCCTTGAAGAATGCTTTGGTGAGCACTTCACTATCTTCCTGAAGCGCTGCCTCCTCAGGAGTTTCCATGTAGTCAGCGTCTCCTTCATCCTCTCCTTCTGATTCCCGCTCTGAGATCCGGGACGTCATCTTGGACGAGCGGAACGGGGATAGTGCCGCTTTCTTGTTCAAGAATCCGTCAATGTCCGCATGACTTTTCTTCAGTCTGGGGGTTTCAGGGGCATCCCTGGACCTATCTCTTATGACTTTGCCTATCTTGGAACTATTTAGAATGTGCAAAAGCTGTGAAGCACGGGCTTTTGAGAAAAGAGCTCTTTCTCAAGCCTCTGTCCTGATCAGCAGTTAGGCTTTGCCCCCCCCCCCCCCCCCCCCCAAGCAGGCTTCTAATAAACAGAGAATTGTCAGAAAGCTTTCTTCTCTATAGAGGGACAAGACGGATGTCCCCTGTCACCACTCTTATTTGCCCTGGCAGTTGAGACTCTGGCCATTATTAGAGATAGTAATGCTACACATGAAGTGACCATGGGAGAGAGGGAAGTCCTGATTGGACTATATGCAGATGACATGATCCTGTATATTTCATCACCTGATTCGTCTTTCAGAGGCGCGGTGGCCCTGATTGATGAGTTTGGGGACTATTCAGGTCTGAGAATCAACTGGGAAAAATCTGTTTCCAATCTGACTTGCCCAAAGGCATGTAAAGGTCCGTTCCATGTTGCCCAATTATAAGTAGTGGACACATTTAAATACTTAGGAGTCAAGATTACTAAACCATACTCTCTGGCTATATCACTCAATATCTGCCCCTTAATTGATCACATATGGAATAAATGTAAAAGTTGTAAACCGCTACCCATATCAGTGGCAGGGCGCATCAACCTAATTAAAATGATAATACTCCCTAAAGTCCTGTATGCAGTTCAGCACTCTGAAACACACATACCCAAATCGATATTCAAAGAATTAGACTCTATGACTAGAACCTTTTTATTTAGAGCAGGTCACGGCTAAACTCGGTTTGGATACACTGAAACGTCCCAAAACAGAAGGAGGTATGGCTTTACCAGACTTTTTTTTATATATTATTTAGCTGGCCAGCTTAATACATAGTATACAACAGAAGACCTGCCTACCTCAGAGTACTTTTTATCACTATACCTAAACTGTAGCAATTTGTGGTCGGTTTTGGAGGGGTCCCCAAAATTCCAGAAACCATTGTTGCCTATTCACAAACTGGGCCAGACGGTGTGGGAGGAGGCTAAATCATTGGCTAATTTCACTGAAGTAGTTTCGGATATACCTTTTTTATGGGATAATCCATCTTTACCGCAAGTACAGGTGGTAATGGGAGCAGATAGATGGAAAACAGCAGGGGCAAATACCCTTGGAGATGTACAGTCAGGTCCAAAAATATTGGGACATCGACACAATTATAACATTTTGGCTCTATAAACCACCACAATGGATTTGAAATGAAACTAACAATGTTTTTTAACTGCAGACTGTCAGCTTTGATTTGAGGGTATTTACATCCAAATCAGGTGAACGGTGCAGGAATTACAACAGTTTGCATATGTGCCTCCCACTTGTTAAGGAACCAAAAGTAATGGGACAGAATAATAATCATAAATCAAACTTTCACTTTTTAATACTTGGTTGCAAATCCTTTGCAGTCAATTACAGCCTGAAGTCTGGAACGCATAGACATCACCAGACGCTGGGTTCCATCCCTGGTGATGCTCTGCCAGGCCTCTACTGCAACTGTCTTCAGTTCCTGCTTGTTCTTGGGGCATTTTCCCCTCAGTTTTGTCTTCAGCAAGTGAAATGCAGCTCAATCGGATTCAGGTCAGGTGATTGACTTGGTCATTGCATAACATTCCACTTCTTTACCTTAAAAAAACTCTTTGGTTGTTTTTGCAGTATGCACTGTGAAGCACCGTCCAATGAGTTCGGAAGCATTTGGCTGAATATGAGCAGATAATATTGCCCGAAACACTTCAGAATTCATCCTGCTGCTTTTGTCAGCAGTCACATCATCAATAAATACAAGAGAACCAGTTCCATTGGCAGCCATACATGCCCACGCCATGACACTACCACCACCATGCTTCACTGAGGTGGTATGCTTAGGATCATAAGCAGTTCCTTTCCTTCTCCATACTCTTCCCATCACTCTGGTACAAGTTGATCTTGGTCTCATCTGTCCATAGGATGTTGTTCCAGAACTGTGAAGGTTGTTTTAGATGTCGTTTGGCAAACTCTAATCTAGCCCTCCTGTTTTTGAGGCTCACTAATGGTTGAGACACTTACACCTACCTCCTGGAGAGTGTTCTTGATCTGGCCAACTGTTGTGAAGGGTGTTTTCCTCACCAGGGAAAGAATTCTTCGGCCATCCACCACAGTTGTTTTCCATGGTCTTCCGGGTCTTTTTGTGTTGCTGAGCTCACCGGTGCGTTTTTTATTTTTTTTTTTTTTTAAGAATGTTCCGAACAGTTGTTTTGGCCACGGCTAATGTTTTTGCTATCTCTCTGATGGGTTTTGTTTTGCTTTTTCAGCCTAATGATGGCTTGCTTCACTGATAGTGACAGCTCTTTAGATCTCATCTTGACAGTTGACAGCAACAGATTCCAAATGCAAATAGCGCACTTGAAGTGAACTCTGGACCTTTAATCTGCTCATTGTAATTGGGATAATGAGGGAATAGCACACACCCTGGCCATGGAACAGCTGGAGAAGCCAATTGTCCCCATTACTTTTGGTCCCTAAAATGCAAGGCACATATGCAACGTTGTATCCTGCACCGTTCACCTGATTTGGATGTAAATACCCTCAAATTAAAGCTGACAGTCTGCAGGTACAGCACATCTTGTTTGTTTCATTTCAAATCCATTGTAGTGTTGTATAGAGCCAAAAATGTTAGCATTGTGTTGATGTCCCAATATTTATGGACCTGACTGTATATGATCAAGGAGCAATAATGATGTTTGAGACTTTGTCACAAAGTACAATTTTCCTCACGCTCTTTTCTTTTCATATTTAGGGCAGCCTTGCAGAGTAAGTACCCAACCAACAGCACTAGAATCTCCAAATATCCACTTCTAGATGTTGTCAAAACCCAGGGGATTAGTATCGGCAATGTACTGACATCTAGTATGCGCAAAGATCAAGACAAATCCCCTTCCAGTAATAGATAAATGGAAAAGATTGATACCCACACTCAGAAGAGTCCATAACGACTTTATTAGAATCCCACTTGTGTCACCAGCTGTTAACAACAAAATAACCCAACTTAATATCATGCATCAGACATATTTAACACCAACTAGGATGTTTAGAATGGGCAGAGCTGCATCCACGGCATGCCTGCGATGTGCTGAACTGGAAGCAGATTTCTGGCATATGATGTTGAGCTGCAACCTGATGGCTAAATTTTAGAAGGAAGTTACTGATTTTCTTTCTTCTGTTGCCGGCACGGGTGGATTGCGTCCCTGAGATCTGCCTGCTAAGGATATTGAACGAAAAAAATTAGGATCACTATATGACAATATTTTTAAGGGAGGCACTGTTTATGGCTGTTTTTATTGCCATTTTTATGGTATAGTCCCAATACACTAACTCTGACCACGTGGAAATTGCAAATTAACCAGAGCTTACCATATTTAGTACTAGGGTTTAAACACCGTAATAAGCCACAAAAATGTGATAGTTTGGGGTCTTTGGTGCGAGTCACCACACACTATGTACACAACCTCGAGAATGTGACAAGCCCTATTGTCGGCTCGGGGTACCTTGGGTCCGATGGATTAAAGGGGCTGTCTGATTATACTACCTGATACCACGCTAGACAGAGAACTTGGGGGTTACGCTGGGTGCAGACCTGAGCGCTCTGAAAGGAGCTCTCTGTATGCGCGATTGTACCGGCGTTTGCAATCGCGCATACAGAGACAAGCGAACGCCCATTGTCACGCGTTCCCGTAAAGTCTATGTACGAGAACGCGCGACAAGACGCCCCAAAGAAACTCATGTACTTCTTGGGGCGTCGGGCGTTTTACAGCGCGATCGTATGCGCTGTAAAATGCCCAGGTGAGAACCATTCCCATAGGGAATCGTTGGTTTCTCCTTGTTGAGCGTTTTACAGCGCGTAGGAACGCGCTGTAAAACGCTCAGGTGTGAACCCAGCCTTAGGGAAAATGCATTGGCTGATTGGAAATAATTGAAAAATGTATTTGTTTTAAGTTTATGTACTAATAAACAAAAGAAACAGAGAAAATGGAAATGGAAGGCAAGATTACACTGTATTTGATAAGAGTACGTGATATCATTGTTAATTTTACTTTTGTCAATAAAAAAGTTAATATATGGGACAACGATCAGAATACTCATCGTCTATTGCGGATACGCAAAACATGCATACCAGCCATGTGCATTCTGCATTTTGAGGAACGCACACAGCCAGCCCTATGATAGAAATGCCTATTTTTGTCCACAATTGCAGACAAGAATAGTATATGTACGAGATATATATATTCTATATCTATCTCTATATCTATCTAATTTGCTTGCGGAGCTGCAGAATGGAAGTACGGACAGTGTGTTGTCCGCATCCGTTCCGCAGAATTGTGGAACGTTTGCAGAACCATAAATATAGTTGTGTGTATGTACCCTAATACTGTTGAGGGACCCTGTCAAAAATATCTTTGTCCTCCTCCAGGGTGGGCCCCTTCTGAGTTCAGGCCCCAAAGCAGTCGCTTGTCCTATAGCTACTCCCCTGTCCTCTATATAGCAGCTATATACAGGATAAGGGTGTAGCTATAGTGGAAGTGACTGCTGTATATTATAGTTGGCGAATTTTCCTAACACGACCCCTGTATATTTTGGTTGTTGGAGGTTCCTGGAGGGCCTTTCTACATAGGATAGAATGGAGGGGGGGGGGGGGGGGTCCTTGACCCCCACCTCTATGTGGACCACTGACACAAAGCACAGACGCCCAGATATGTAATGTTTCCCCAACACAGTTTTTTTTAAAATGAAGCAAATTCTTTTCTCTTTTGCACCCTCCTGCCACTTTGCTTCTTGCTAGAGTCAACCACCTCCTGCTCATACTAACCACTAGTGTTGAGCGAAGTGAGATTCGTCCCCGTACAGTATTATAACGTATGGGCTCCGATCAGCCGAAGTTAGTTATTCTCAAAGTCGTGGGTGACTTTGTTGAATCACTTCGGTAATTGATTTTTATATACAAACCGGATTCCAAAAAAGTTGGGACACTAAACAAATTGTGAATAAAAACTGAATGCAATGATGTGGAGATGGCAAATGTCAATATTTTATTTGTAATAGAACGTAGATGACAGATCAAACATTTAATCAGAGTAAATGTATCATTTTAAAGGAAAAATACGTTGATTCAAATTTTCACGGTGTCAGCAAATCCCCAAAAAGTTGGGACAAGTAGCAATAAGAGGCTGGAAAAGGTAAATTTGAGCATAACGAAGAGCTGGAAGACCAATTAACACTAATTAGGTCAATTGGCAACATGATTGGGTATAAAAAGAGTGTCTCTCAGAAGCCAAGATGGGTAGAGGATCACCAATTCCCACAATGTTGCGCAGAAAGATAGTGGAGCAATATCAGAAAGGTGTTACCCAGCGAAAAATTGCAAAGACTTTGCATCTATCATCATCAACTGTGCATAACATCATCCGAAGAGTCAGAGAATCTGGAACAATCTCTGTGCGTAAGGGTCAAGGCCGTAAAACCATACTGGATGCCCGTGATCTCCGGGCCCTTAAACGACACTGCACCACAAACAGGAATGCTACTGTAAAGGAAATCACAGAATGGGCTCAGGAATACTTCCAGAAACCATTGTCAGTGAACACAATCCACCGTGCCATCCGCCGTCGCCAGCTGAAACTCTACAGTGCAAAGAAGAAGCCATTTCTAAGCAAGATCCACAAGCTCAGGCGTTTTCACTGGGCCAGGGATCATTTAAAATGGAGTGTGCAAAATGGAAGACTGTTCTGTGGTCAGACGAGTCACGATTCGAAGTTCTTTTTGGAAATCTGGGCCGCCATGTCATCCGGAAGGACAACCCAAGTTATTATCAACGCTCAGTTCAGAAGCCTGCATCTCTGATGGTATGGGGTTGCATGAGTGCGTGTGGCATGGGCAGCTTGCATGTCTGGAAAGGCACCATGAATGCAGAAAAATATATTCAGGTTCTAGAACAACATATGCTCCCATCCAGACGTCATCTCTTTCAGGGAAGACCCTGCATTTTTCAACAAGATAATGCCAGACCACATTCTGCATCAATCACAACATCATGGCTGCGTAGGAGAAGGATCCGGGTACTGAAATGGCCAGTCTGCAGTCCAGATCTTTCACCTGTAGAGAACATTTGGCGCATCATAAAGAGGAAGGTGCAACAAAGAAGGCCCAAGACGATTGAACAGTTAGAGGCCTGTATTAGACAAGAATGGGAGAGCATTCCTATTTCTAAACTTGAGAAACTGGTCTCCTCGGTCCCCAGACGTCTGTTGAGTGTTGTAAGAAGAAGGGGAGATGCCACACAGTGGTGAAAATGGCCTTGTCCCAACTTTTTTGGGATTTGTTGACACCATGAAATTCTGATTCAACATATTTTTCCCTTTTAAAATGGTACATTTTCTCAGTTTAAACTTTTGTTCCGTGATTTATGTTCTATTCTGAATAAAATATTAGAAGTTGGCACCTCCACATCATTGCATTCAGTTTTTATTCACGATTTGTATAGTGTCCCAACTTTTTTGGAATCCGGTTTGTATATATATTTAATTTTTTACTCTTTTATTAACATATGTAATTGAACATCCATTACATACACCCCTGATGCAATTTAAAATACCAATAATGAATGATTTCCCATTGTCATCAAGATTTTCTAACTATCTTTAGAACTGGTAATTACTGAAGATTACTAATATTTACCCACTTCATTGCTGACTAATTCCCTTTTGTCCCGGCAGAGTTTGTGTTGTGCTTTTCTTAGGTATCCCCACTACACCGGTTGAGCCGTGGTTCCTCGGGCAGTTAATAAAGCCTGCCTTAATCTCGGTACTTAGTATGATGTGAATCACACCACACTCCCCAGATCTTTTCAAATTTGAGGTTTATTGCAATGTTTGTATACCAGTACCATATACAGTAACATCTGATTTATTTGTGTTATCCACATGGATAAGCTCGGTGTATTGGGTGTTGTACCATCTCAGCGTGATACATTTACGTGCCATAAAGAGTGATTCCCTTAAGAATGTTGTACTATAATGATCCCAGCTATCCTCACCCAGAATTCCCAACAGGCAAACCTCAGGAGTACAGACCGCTCAAACTGGCCGCAGATCAGATAATCACCTCCTTAGCTGGGCTGCATCTCCACATCATGTGCCAAAAGTCCGTCTCCAGGTCCCCACACCGTGGACATGCTGTGGATGATGCCCTTCCCATTCTATATAATCTGGTCGGTGTAAGATATGATGTCTGATGTATAATATATAATTGAATTATTTTATTGTTGATTGCTGGTGATACTTGTAAATGTGACTCTAATAAATCTGGAACTGATTCTTCTGTAAGTGTGGGTATCTATCAATCTTTTCCATTTGTCTATTACATTAAGGGTCTATTCACACGTCCGTTGTTTCTTTCCTGACCTGTTCTGTTTTTTGCGGAACAGATCTGGACCAGTTCTGTACCCATTCATTTTCAATGGGCCCTGAAAAGAAATCAGACATTAAGCTGTCCGTTTTTTTTTTTTTCAGGACCCATTGAAAATGAATGGGTACAGAACTGGTCCAGATCTGTTCCGCAAAAAATGGAACAGATCAGGAAATAAACAACGGACGTGTGAATGGACCCTAAGGGGATTGGCACTGACCTTTGATTGTACTAAATGTGAGTAAATTACTCATACTAGTCCTCTGGATCCTTGAGTTTTACAACTCCTATGAGAGGAAACTTAGCGATCGTAAAGTTGCCGGTCGGGAATGTACTCTATATGGCCGATCTAAGTTGTAATTATGAGAAGAATTGCGTGCGGGGTATATTGTATTTCTAAAAGAGAGTACTTCGAAGGACATCAGCACCCCTTGATCATATAGGTCTCCCAGAGTTCTGACACCTGCCTGCTGCCACCCGTCCGCCCCCATGACCACCTGTACGGTCACGGTCCCTCAGGTGACTGATGTCAGGAAATCAAGGAGATTGACTGAGAGTGGAGGAATCAAACAGTCTCCTTGATTTCTCTTGATTCAGTGTTGATAGGGTTAATGACCACTTTCTTTTTCTCAGCTGTTGCTCAGTGGTCATCACTTCGACCCTTTTATAGTCTGACCCCACCCTTCTGACTATGTGGTTGATAGCTTCATTTGGATTTGGCTCGTCTGTCTCTACAGAAGTTAAGTGTCGTGTTTGTTATATTCCCTGTTTGTATCTGGGCCTGAGACAGAGACTTCCTTTCGTCCATTTGGGGAGGAATGGGTTGTCTCTGGTCCTAACCTTTTCCAGGGCCTTATAGGAATGTAAAGGCCTAGGTATCCTGCATATGAATATTACTACCTTCAAGGTCTATTCATATTGATAGTCGGGGCCCGAATTAGGGTTGTCTAGGAGGTGTCCTGTTTCTTCCCTAGTTTCCAGGCCCAGTTACTGTTCCCCTTCCCTCCTGTGTTCATTGGCACCTGCGGCAATGATTGGTTGGCCCATAGAGGAATGTCCGAGACGATTTCTGTAAATTGTGATATTGATTTCACCTCCTTCCATGCCGTTTGAGCCAATTTGTGCAATGGAAGTAATGGTTTCTGGAACTAGGGGGGCATCTCCAGAACCGACCATAATGTGTAGCATCCCAGATGCCTCTTTAAAAAGTATTCCAAAGTGGGAAGCTCCTCATTCATATACTAGGATTTAATGAGTCTCAGTTGACCTGCTAAATAGTATATATAATTGTCCGGTATCGCCAATGCCTCCCTCTGTTTTAGGCCGCTTTAGGGTGTCTAGGCTAAGTTTGGCTCTGGATCTACCCCAAATAAAAACCCTAGATAAGGAGTCTATTTTTAAATACTGATTTGGGTACATGCACCTCCGAGTGTTGAAAGGCATAAAGGGCCTTCGGAAGTATAATCATTTTGATGAGGTTAATGGGCCCTCCCACCGAAATAGGCAGAGTCTTCCAATTTTGAAACTTGTTCCTTATATGGTTTGTAAGAGGGGAGATATTAAGTGACATGGCCTGGGTGTGTCTTTTAGTAATTATTCCCAGATATTTAAATGTGTCTACCACTTTTAGCCTTTCTACGTGGGAGGGACTCGTCCAATCTGCCCTACCCAGTGGCATGTATACTGATTTCTCCCAGTTTATTATTTGGCCTGAGAACTCTCCAAATTCATCCATCAAAGCCATCGCGTTGCGGAGGGATGTGTCAGGCAAGGACAGATATATAACCATATCGTCCGTGTATAATCCTATATGGGCCTCTTTCTCCCACACTCACCCCTGTTATGTTCGTGCTACTCCTCACCCTGATTGCCAGTGTCTTGACCACCAGAGCGAATAGAAGCGGTGACAAAGGGCAGCCCTGTCTTGTTCCTCTATGGAGGGTACATTTTCCTGATAGCTCCCCATTTATCAGTAGTCTACTTAACGGGCTACTATATAGCATACTTATCCATCTGAGGAACTGTGGGCCAAACCCAAACCCCCGCAAACAGCCAATCAAATTAGCCCATTCGATGGAATTGGATGCCTTGGCCGCATCTAACGAGGCTAGGGCCCAATTTGCATTAAAGGAATAGCCCACCTGTGTAACCACCTGCACCCGTCTGATGTTCTCCTGTAGTGGACTTTCCGGGCATAAAGCCCGTCTGATCCAGTTGAATCAGAGAGAGAATCACCCGATTAAGGCGAGTGGCCAAGATTCTGGTTAAGATTTTGTAGTCCACATATAATAGAGCTATAGGCCTATAGGAACTGCATTCTAGGGGTTCTTTATCGGGTTTAAGTAATAGTATTATGGTGGCTTCCATAAATGAGTCCGGCAGAAGTCCCAGCTCCAAGGCCAAGTGAAGGGTGGATAGCAATTGTGGAGCCAACACCTCTGCATATTTAGCATATACTTCTTTGGGGAGCCCGTCTGGTCCTGGAGACTTCCCATTATTAAGATCTGCTATAGCCTGTTTAACTTCTTCCAAGGAAATTAGCTGGTCTAACTGGGCAATTTGCAGTGTAGGGAGGGTTGTACCCCCTAGGTAGGTGGCTATCTGAGTCAGACGCGGTTATGCCGGATCTATATAGATGCCGGTAAAATGGTGTAAAGGTATTAGTAATAGTTTCCTGCGTGCGGACTTCCTGTTCTGCGGAGTCTCTGATTGCTAAGATTGCTGAAGAGGGCAAATCGCGCTTAGTCTTCTCTCACACTGGCGTTTTGGCTTTCAGTTTGTGGGATCCGTTCAGGGCTCTCACAAGCGGTCCAAAACGGATCAGTTTTGTCCCTAATGCATTCTGAATGGAAAAGGATCCACTCAGAATGCATCAGTTGCCTCCGTTCCGTCTCCATTCCGCTTTGCAGCGTTTTGGTGTTCAAGACTGATCTGTTTGGCTATGTTAAAGATAATACAAACGGATCCATTCTGAACGGACGCAGATGTTTGTATTATCTGAACGGATCCGTCTGTGCAGATCCATGACGGATCTGCACCAAACGCGAGTGTGAAAGTAGCCTTAATCAGTTGTGCAGTATGCAGACCTGCAGGGTATTGCGATGTGAGGTCACTGGTTAATGGGCAAACGAGGGTTACTCACAGTTTGTAGGGAGACCCTGGGCAGGTGTACAGCAGTGATGGAGAGGCTGACACAGGGGTCCTCCTGGGGCACTCTCTGTATTTAGGGACCAGGCCTGATGTTGGTGAGGTGCCCTGGATGTTGCAGGTGTTTAATGTGCCTAGGACAAGGTCCCTTTTAAGATTCGTGACGCCAGTGCCTGTAACGGTGGCACACCAATTTATAGTAGTAATAAGTAAGGAACACGTTGTTGTGGTGAACCAAAACTTATTTTACTGGAAACAGGTTAACTTTGTACAGCTTGGGTTCAGTTCCACATAGCAGCAGCAGCAGTTAATAAGCAGGCATTTCACAATAATGGCAGGTATAATGTTCTTTGCAAGATACTCAGAAGGTAAAAACACTCACAGACCAGGCTGCACCTTTTCCTCAGAAATCCTGTGCACTATTCCTCAGAACTCCTGGCTGTCTCAATCCCAAGGCCCGTATGCCCTAATGCTGGCTTTAACCTTGGTAACAAACTTCCTCAGGTATTTATCCTTGCTTTAGGTAAATCCTTCTGCCCTTCAGCTTACTTGTCTAGCTGAATAATCTTCTGGTCTGCTCTGCGCTTAGCTTTATGGGAACTGCAGGTTTCTCAAGAGGTAAACTCTTCTCTTGGTGGCAATCTTCTGAGCTAACTCTGGCTCAATATCCTCAGGCAGGCTGGGCTGCATCCACTAGCCTCCTGGTGGCAACTAGAAGCCTGGGCTGTCTAGCTGCATGTCAGGAGGAGGCCCTCAGCTTCTCTCTGGCTAAGGTGCCCTCTCACTTCTGTCTTTCCACAGACTCCTGACTACACAGACTGACCCCTCCCTGTCTGGGTCTTCCACAGACTCCTGACTACACAGACTGTCCCCTCCCTGTCTGGGCCTAAATATATATACTAGGGGTTCCCTAGCTCCCTCTAGTGTCTAGGATGATTAACTACACCCTAATAGGCCTGCTATACACATCACGGGGAAGAATACACATAAAAGCATATGAAAATACATTAAAATGGACTGTTAAATACACTGCCACTGTCCCTCCGGAGTAGGAGTACCACGTGGCCCAATTGACCCTTGTGTAGTGCCCACACTTGCCTAGTGGCACACTACAGTTGGGCTAGTAGTTTGGCTGACTGATTTCTCAACTCAAACGCTGTCTGTTTCATGAAGAACAATTTCCTATCCGCCTTATTTTTAAGAATAGTATTGTCATTGAGGAAAATTATTGTATTGAGAAAATTATTGCCCATTGAGAAAAAGTATTGAGGAAAATCACACAGACTTAAACATAGATGCCTCCTCTGTCCTATCCTATATTAAATTTTGCATAGACAATGTCACTGATGCCAAAATCATTCGGACCTTCCCAAATAGGAAACCATGGATAAACAGAAATGTCCAAAACCTTTTGAAGGCACGTGACATTGCTTTCCGAAAGGGAGACCCAGAGGAGTACAAAACAGCCAGGTCCAATCTGAAGAGGGGCATTAAGGAGGCGAAGCACTGCTACAAAACAAAACTACTACATCATCATTTTACAAGCTCTGATTCCCGACGCATGTGGCAGGGTATCAAGTCCATTACGAATTATGAGAGCAACACCTGTTCTATCAACACTGGAAATTATTTCTCTCCTGATGACCTAAATCATTTTTTTGCACGATTTGACAAAAGCAATGAGCTGCCCATCATCAAATTTGCCCAGCAAGAGGCTCCATCATGTTCCTTGATGCTGAGAGCACATGAGGTAGAATGGGCCTTCAGCCACATTAATCCTCACAAAGCAGCTGGCCCTGATTAAGTTCCTGGAAAAGTCCTAGAAAAACCGTGCTAAACAGCTGAAAACAGTGTTTACCAGTATGTTTAACAGCTCACTAGAGCAGGCCATTGTCCCCACTTGCCTGAAGTCCTCCACAATTGTCCCAATTCCAAAACAGGCCGGGGTGAAGACCTTAAGTGATTATCGCCCGGTGGCTCTCACTCCTATTGCTATGAAGTGTTTTGAACAACTTGTCCTCAGGCACATGAAGAGCAAGATCTGCACCTCCATGGACCAATACCAGTTTGCTTACAGAGCACATAGGTCAACTGAGGATGCTGTCTCACTTACCCTTCACACTGCGCTGTCACACTGGAGCAGAGAGACAGCTGTGTGCGGATGCTGTTCATTGATTACAACTCGGGCCTTTAACACCATCCCTCCCAACAAGTTGGCAACGAAACTGAACAACTTGGGTCACAGCTCACACCTCTGCAACTGGATACTGGATTTTCTTACAAAAAGACCACAAATCGTACGCATGGGCAAGCACTTCTCTTCATCCCTAACACTAAACACTGGGGTACCGCAAGGCTGTGTGTTGAGCCCCCTCCTTTACTCCCTCTTCACAAATGACTGTAAACATATTCACAATACCAATACCATTATAAAATTTGCAGATGACACGACTGTGATAGGCCTAATCTCCAACAATGATGAAACAGCCTATAGGAAAGAGGTTGAGAACCTAGAGAGATGGAGTAAGAACAACAACCTCATACTCAATACCAAGAAAACAAAGGAGCTAATTCTGGATTTTAGGAAGAAGAAACAAAATGGACACCATCCCATTAGCATTAATGGTGGAAACGTGGAGATAGTTCAAAGTTTCAGATTATTGGGAGTTCATATTAGTCAGGACCTGTCATGGATAAAAAACACAACAGAAATGACCAAAAAAGGCCTTCAGAGGCTTTATTTTCTGAGGAGTCTGAAGAAAGAACAACTCCCAAAACAGCTGCTTGTCAATTTTTACAGGTGCACCATAGAATCTGTTATCACATACTGCATTACAGTGTGGTACTCCGGCTGCTCTTCTGAGGACAAGAAGACCCTCAAGCGCATCATCAGAATGGCTGGCAGAATCGCTGGTACTCAGTTACCATCACTGGAGGACATCTTCACTGCTCACTGCAGCAACAAGGCAAAAAATATCCGCGGGGATCCAACTCACCCCGGCCACAGCCTTTTCACTCCCCTACCCTCTGGTAGGCGTCTTAGAGCCCCACATGCCCGCACCACTAGGCTGAAGAACGGCTTTTACCCCAAAGCAATCAGTCTCCTAAATGCTCGGAGATTATTGCCCCTTCCTAGGATAGAAACTACCACAGACTGAAAGTGACTGCTGCATTCATGACCCCATGATGACCTCTTGTCTGCAGTGGTGTCTGAATCGGTGTATAGATACTCATAAGCACTTCCTACTTTGCTCTTACTATATATATGCTGTAAACTGTGAATAGTAATGCCTTCTAGTGCAATTTTTATTTTATTTTTTTCTAGTGTAATGCTTTAGTTTAATGTCAGTTCTTGTTCCCCTGTCCATGGCATCTAGGATTGCTCCAAACAACATTTCATTGTATTGTACATTGTATTGTACAGTGACAATAAAGTCATCTTATCTTATCTTGTCTACCCCTCTGTAGCCAAGCAGTCCTGTTGGAATCAGCCGGGTGTCTTATATATTGCTGCTCCAGAGTGGTGCACTGCGATTCGAGCTCCGACTCCGAGCATTTAGTATCTTTTTTTTTAATATATGAGATGCTTGAGTGTAAGGAACCTCGGAGGAACGCCTTCAAGGTATGCCACACTAGATTTAACTTAGGTTCATCTCCATGTATTTCAAGAAACTCAGACAGTTGAGAGACAGCCCCGTCTGCCGAGCCCAGAGGATTCAGCCAGAATCGGTGTATGTTCATTCTATACATTACAGAAGGGGTGCTACGAATGTACCTAGAATCGGCGAGTGATCCGATATTCCCCTAGAAAGATTATATTATGGATCACAGGTTTAGTGTTACTAGCCTATTGCCCAATAAGTAGTCAATCCGAATTAGAGAGTTGTGGCTCCTGCTTTGGCAGGAGTACTCCCTGTCTCATGTGTGCTGAACTCTTCAGAGGTCCGCCCATCTAAATTCAGTCTAAGTTGCGAGGGACCCCCCCTCCCCCACTCCTCGGGTCTGCTACCCCTGAAAATTGGTCCCAAGAGGAGTCTAGCATCATATTTAAGTCTCCCATGTAGATTACCCTAGCATGTGGATAAGTAGCTGCAAAGGTTGCTGCTAGATGTAGCACTTGCATAGAGCCAGGGGGAGAACTATAAATGCCTAAGAGTGTGTACTGTACGTTCTCAATAAGAGCGTGAACAAAGACATATCTGCCTTCTGAATCTGTGACTAGGACTTTTACCTCCCAGCGAAGTTGTTTGTGATCCAAGAGGAACACTCCCCTCGATGAAGAGGTGTGGTGGGAATATGCGGCCCATTGAACCCAAGGATTCTTTAAGACCCGGGAAGTGCTGATTGTAAGATGCGTCTCTTGGAGGCACAGGATTTGTGGGCTGTGATTCCTAATAAAAGCTGGAACCGTGGATCTTTTTTCAGGTGTACCCAATCCCCAAACATTCCATGATACGATTTTTTAGTTCAGTCATGGAATCCTGGGTGTAAATATAGCCTCAGTAGTGAAGTATGATGTAGTGGGTATATAATAGAACAGTAGTGCAACATAAAAACTGTAGCTAACGGAGCTACCATAATAGTTATCCAACCTAGTAAACCTATAAAACAATCTGAACTTTATGTGTTGTTGGCAACTGTAAAAATATGTCTGGACCAGTGTCTTAATCCAGACTAAAGACCAGTCTTACCGGGATGCCTCAGCCTTCGGTGAAGGTTGGCAGAAGCATGCAGGCCGTGACCACGGTTATGATGTGGCCATTTTAGTGCATTCATGCCAATATTAAAGCCCCTTATATCAATCTCTAAATTGAATCTATGCGTTAACAAGAAGCTGCAACTGGATAATTCTATCACATTTCAACTAAGCCAAACCAGTCTAGTAGAATCCTTAGATCGGTCGCAGAAATTTGCTGGCCTCTTCAGCGTCTTGGAGATCTGCGTCGTGGGTTCAGCCACTCGGAGGCCTCTCCCGGCGAGGTGAAGAAGACTGCTCTGTCTCCGTACACTACTCTGAGTCTTGCAGGATAGCCCATGGAGTAAGGGATGTTGGCCTCTCCCTTTCGTCTCTTGACATCCATAAAAGTGGCGCGTTGTTTCTGCAGTTCCATGGACAAATCCAGAAAGATGGAGACTCTAGTACTGTCGAATTTGATTTCTTGCCGCCTTCTAGCTAGAGCCAGGATCTTGTCCTGTCTTTGCAGTTGAGGAATCTTGCCAACATGGGGCGAGGTCTGGTTTTGCAGGGACTCTGTGGGCACATTCCACCCAGCATGCCTGGGAGAAGTTTGCATCTGGGAAAAGTCCTTTTAGCCATTTTTCAATGAATTCATCCGGTGAGCGACCCTCTGCTCTTTCGGGCAAGCCAATGATTCTGATGTTATTTCTTCGGAGCCTATTTTCTAGGTCATCTGCTTTCTGTTTCCAGGTCTCCGCTTTGGCGTTGAGATCAGATATAGCTCTAGGGACAGCGGCAATGGTGTCTTCTATGCGAGAGATACGTTCTTCCGCGTGTTGAACCCTCTCTCGCAGATTATGCAGGTCTTGGCGCAATAGTCCCAAATCAATCTTGACCTCATCTAATTTCCCTGTGAGGGATGTCTTGCATGCGGTGATGGCTTCTAGGACTGAGTGAGTTCTTCAGTATTCTCCTCTGAAGAAGTGATATGAGGTAGTACATCGGATACAGTACTTGCTCTGGTATTAATATTACGCTGAGGCAAAGGTGACCGCGTAGCTTCCTTGGGTTGTCTAGCATATTCTCACGGCGCTTTGTGCTTTTTGTGGCCCCATTGTTGTATCAGGGTATTGGTCAAAATACAGTATATAGGGTTGATTTCAGTGCTCTGAGTCGCACTATTTGGATCCTCTTGTAGTGCGACTGCGGCTAATATTCTAGTGTACAGTCCAAGATGCTACTTGTGCCGGCATACATACATAATTCCTCTGGGTAGCCATCTTATATGCTTCTGGCCTATGTAAAAAACTGAACTCTCATCTTCATGAAGCCTGGGTCGCCTATGATATAGATGGACACTTTTATTACCACTACTCTGTAAGGCCAGCAATAAAAGGTCATAAAGGCTATACCAGGCCCAGCTCATCCTATAAGATAAGATCAGCTCGCTGTCAAGCCTGGCTGGAGCGTGACGTCATTAATTTCCAGGTCTGGTTTGAGGAGAGCTAATAGCCCTTAATTAGCTCTGGGCATAAAACCAGTCCACTTTCATTTTTCATTTATGAATCAACTTATGCCCTTTCTGACACCAGATCCAGGCTCTACAGAGTATTGTGGTTAATTGGGTATCAAATATGACTAGAGGATGTGATTCCTTAGCTGACCTATGGGTGGTAGAAGAACTACAGGTCCCAGCATTACCGTGTGTGGTCTCATTCTGTAGGTAAATAAATAAGGATCGCAAATATGTATTCTGTATAACAATATGCCGATGTATCAAGGAGATACGGGCTTAAGTATAATCCTCATTGTAGGAACTGAACTTTGATGGGGTCATAAAACACATTTTTTCTGGTCAACTTAGAGGCTACTTTCACACTTGCGGCAGTGTGATCCGGCAAGCAGTTCCGTCATCGGAACTGGCCGCTGGATCCGCCGATCTGGATGTGACTGAAAGCATTTGTGAGACGCATCCGGATGCATCTCACAAATGCATTGCAAGAACGGATCCGTCTCTCTGCTTGTCATGCGGACAGACGGATCCATCTTGTATCTTTTTTCACATTGCGCAGACTGGAAAGGACAGATCCAGCATTCGACACTAATACATTTCTATGGGGAAAAATTCCGGATCCAGCATTCAAGCAAGTCTTCAGTTTTTTTTCGCCGGAGATAAAACCGTAGCATGCTACGGTTTTCTCTTTTTTGCCTGATCAGTCAAAATGACTGAACTGAAGACATCCTGATGCATCCTGAACGGATTACTCTCCATTCAGAATGCATGTGGATATACCTGATCAGTTATTTTCCGGTATAGAGCCCCTGTGACGGAACTCTATGCCGGAAAAGAAAAACGCTAGTGTGAAAGTACCCTTATCCCAAAATCGCAGACAGCCCATTTTTTATTTATCATTATGATTTTCCAATATAAAATAATAGAGTATAATTAATACAGGTCTATAGCTCAATCTACTGGAACTCATTACCAGCATTTAGACTGAGCTGTAAAATGCTAATTACCTTCAAAATAATCTAGTCAAGCACCCAGCCTCCCCAAAAAATCACGGACACATCTATATATTTTTTTAATTATTAGTTTTTTTTTTCTTTAAGGACACAAAAAAGTTGCCTATTTTTTACGACTGTCCAGAAATTTCTGGAGGGTTGGCAAACCTGATTTACAGCTCTGCTGTCAGTTTGTAGTCTGGATTATCTAGGCCCCAGTAGTGATGAAACATTGCTTTTATTACAATGCCTGTTCTCATGATGGGAGGTGTCTGATGGCGACACTGGAGCTTAAACCAGAAATATGGATGTCGCAATGTGCTGCGTGCATGGTGTGTAGACCTAATTCCTCAGGTGCAATGACTTCTGTAATGACTGCTTTTTTCCTCCCCTCAGATACCTCCAGTGATGAGTAATAATCTGCAGTATATATCACTATGTATCTGTCAGGAGGTAGAGGAGACAGAGCGATATTCTGCAGATCTCTAGAGAGATCAGTGGTGTAATGATCTGCAGAATATATCACTATGTATCTGTCAGGAGGTAGAGTGGACAGAGCAATGTTCTCCTGAACTTCCGGGCGCGTCTTTCCCTCATTCATGTGTTGGGGTGTCCTGTTGCTGGTTGAGAATGGGGCGTTATTTTGGCTGTTGATTGTCTGAGGGCCCTCTCAGAATAGGCTCCATATGGGGCATAATAATGTGCAGTGCATGGGACCAGGGCCAATACCCCTCCACCACCCATGTGCCCAGTACTGACCCATCTCTTTGTTTCTAGTTGGGAATTTTCCGTATGAATCAATGAATAATCCTGTCCTGCGGCAAGTAGGAAAATTATTAATATTTCATGAGTCTATGGAACAAAAACTATAAAAAGAACTGATGCTGTTTGCTGAGCCTCTGTATCTAATCCTATAATGTGTGATACTGACTGCTGAGCCTTGTATCTAATCCTATCATGTGTGATACTGACTGCTGAGCCTCTGTATCTAATCCTATCATGTGTGATACTGCCTGCTGAGCCTCTATCTAATCTCATCATGTGATACTGTCCACTGGTCCGCAATTCCGATCCCGAAAAAAATAAAACATGTCCTATTCTTGTCCGCAATTGCAGACAAGAAAGGGCATTTTCTTTTAAGTGCCGGTGATGTGCGGTCCTCAAAATGCGGAACGCACATCGCAAAACACACACTGACGTGTGAATGGACCCTGTTGTATGCATCACTGCCTGAGGCATGTATCTAATCCTGCCGTGTGCAGTGCTGCCTGAGCCGCTGTATCTAATCTGGTCATGTGCAGTGTTGCCTGACCCACTTTATTTAAGCCTATCCATGTAATACTAAAAATAGAGGAAAAGAAGTTCAGGACAGCACTTCCTACAAGACGATTCTTTACTGTCCCATTAGACATCTTGCAATGCTTTGACGTGGTGTCAGACGCTCACGCTTTTCAGACCTACCTGTCCTTAACCATGGCACACGTCCATGTTTCCAGCTCACTCTAGCTGTGGGCATTAAGCCTGAATCCACCCCATTTAAAGGCTTGCCAATTATAGTCAGGATTTCCTTCTGTCTGTGCAATGATAAACATTATTGTCCGGAGTTAATGATGGAGAAGATGAACAATTAACTATCATTTTATCATGAATTGTGATGCCAAAAAAACGAATTATTGCCCAGCGCAAAGCCTGTTCCCGAGGTTCAATGGCGAGGACTGTGCTCGCCAATACTGGTAATCTTATGGGAAATCCCAGGCACACAATGCTGAACCACAATCTGTGTACATAAGGGCTTGTCTGATCTCCATAAAAATGATAGAGCACCTGGAAAGTTACAAAAACTATATTTCTCCCCGATCCACAACATTCACCATGGCGGATGGTGGTAGGGCACATCCAAACAGTTTCTCTTGGTATTGTGTGGAAATGGGGCAGGTGGACAGACTTAAATTCTTTTGCAGCAACAAAACTTTACTGTACAGATATTCATATAATCACTTCTTAAGAGGGCACATTACTCAATTATATTGCATACAGTCACGGTGCACATGTTGCGCTGCGTGTGTGCCTGTCTCTCTGTTGCGCTGCATGCGCGCCTGTCTGTCGTGCTAAATGTGCGTCTGTGTTGCGCCGCCTGCCTGTTTGTCGCACTGCCTGTGGGCCTGCCTGTTGCACCGCATGTGTGCCTGCCCTCCTTCCTCTCTGTGTCTCTCTCAACTCCCCTAAGATGGCTACAGCCTTCTCACATCAGCAGTAACATAAAAGGGAGTAACATCGTCATGTTCCCCTGCTCTGCGTTCTCCAGAGTACTCCAGTGTCTTCTTTTGCTTTGCAACAGCGCCATCTAGTGACCAGATCTCCCGTACATTTACATTATAATGAGCATACACCTGCATGCAGCAAGCCGTGGAGAGGATGGGAGTAGTAATTCTGGATCTCATCACGATGGCTGGGCTATCATTTAATCCCTAAAATGGCAATTCCTTACAATCCCAGCTGAAGGGTGCACAACAAATTCAAAGTTTGCCCTGCAATTCCTGGCAGTGAAGAGCAGATTCCACAAGCAGCAATGCAAGCTGCAAACCAATGTGGCGGGAAGCCAAAAACCAAGTCAAACGCTGTAAAGCCTTTAGCTAAAATTCATTCTCTTCACAAAAAAATACCTTGATCTTCTTTTCATCTGCATACAGGTCCTTCTCAAAAAATTAGCATATTGTGATAAAGTTCATAATTTTCTGTAATGTACTGATAAACATTAGACTTTCATATATTTTAGATTCATTACACACCAACTGAAGTAGTTCAAGCCTTTTATTGTTTTAATTTTGATGATTTTGGCATACAGCTCATGAAAACCCAAATTTCCTATCTAAAAAAATTAGCATATTTAATCCGACCAATAAAAGAAAAGTGTTTTTAATACAAAAAAAGTCAACCTTCAAATAATTATGTTCAGTTATGCACTCAATACTTGGTCGGGAATCCTTTTGCAGAAATTACTGCTTCAATGCGGCGTGGCATGGAGGCAATCAGCCTGTGGCACTGCTGAGGTGTTATGGAGGCCCAGGATGCTTCGATAGCGGTCTTAAGCTCATCCAGAGTGTTGGGTCTTGTGTCTCTCAACTTTCTCTTCCCAATATCCCACAGATTCTCTATGGGGTTCAGGTCAGGAGAGTTGGCAGGCCAATTGAGCACAGTAATACCATGGTCAGTAAACCATTTACCAGTGGTTTTGGCACTGTGAGCAGGTGCCAGGTCGTTCTGAAAAATGAAATCTTCATCTCCATAAAGCTTTTCAGCAGATGGAAGCATGAAGTGCTCCAAAATCTCCTGATAGCTAGCTGCATTGACCCTGCCCTTGATAAAACACAGTGGACCAACACCAGCAGCTGACATGGCACCCCAGGCCATCACTGACTGTGGGGACTTGACACTGGACTTCAGGCATTTTGGCATTTCCCTCTCACCAGTCTTCCTCCAGACTCTGGCACCTTGATTTCCGAATGACATGCAACAGTCCAGTGCTGCTTCTCTGTAGCCCAGGTCAGGCGCTTCTGCCGCTGTTTCTGGTTCAAAAGTGTCTTGACCTGGGGAATGCGGCACCTGTAGCCCATTTCCTGCACACGCCTGTACACGGTGGCTCTGGATGTTTCTACTCCAGACTCAGTCCACTGCTTCCGCAGGTCCCCCAAGGTCTGGAATCGGTCCTTCTCCACAATCTTCCTCAGGGTCCGGTCACCTCTTCTCATTGTGCAGCGTTTTCTGCCACACTTTTCCCTTCCCACAGACTTCCCACTGAGGTGCCTTGATACAGCACTCTGGGAACAGCCTATTCGTTCAGAAATTTCTTTCTGTGTCTTACCCTCTTGCTTGAGGGTGTCAATGATGGCTTTCTGGACAGCAGTCAGGTCGGCAGTCTTACCCATGATTGCGGTTTTGAGTAATGAACCAGGCTGGGAGTTTTTAAAAGCCTCAGGAATCTTTTGCAGGTGTTTAGAGTTAATTAGTTGATTCAGATGATTAGGTTAATAGCTCTTTTAGAGAACCTTTTCATGATATGCTAATTTTTTGAGATAGGAATTTTGGGTTTTCATGAGCTGTATGCCAAAATCATCAATATTAAATCAATAAAAGGCTTGAATTACTTCAGTTGGTGTGTAATGAATCTAACATATATGAAAGTCTAATGTTTATCAGTACATTACAGAAAATAATGAACTTTATCACAATATGCTAATTTTTTGAGAATGACCTGTACAGCCACACTGGACTTTACTGACTGGAGTCGGGACTGGCTGAAGTGACCCAACTCCACTGACTGACAGCATTTTCCTGCGAAGAAGCCGTGCAGAACATTAGAAACACAAGCCACTAGAGGGACACTGCACTTATATTCAGGGTGATTCAAAAACAATGGTACAAAATGATAGCACATATTTATTAACATAAGACAAAATATCCAGCCTCAGAAAAGCAAATCCGGCCCCAAACCTTAACACCCTGAACCCTCAGATAAAGAGGAGCATTATAAGGGGTAAATTGAGCAGTTTAATTGCGAGTGGGCGTTGCGGCCTACCAGCCCACAGACTCACCGGCCTTTCCTGAACTGCCGGGCCGACCGGAAGTGCGGGCGGATCGCCGGGCAACGAGAGGAGATTGAAAAATTCCCTACCTCCATTATAAGGCCGGTCCAGCTCCTGAAGAAACGGGAGACTGGTGAATCCAGCGAGATCGCCAGGCCAGGGCAGAGGGGAGGAGAAGCAACTCCAAGCCAGTCCAGGCCCAGAAGAGAACCACAGAGGCCTGGTGTGGGGAACTGCTCGGTGATGCACAGGAGGTGCAGCCTAAAGAGAGGACAAGAGCATAAAGACCAGAGGAGGATCGCAGAAAAAGCCGTAAGGGGGAAAAAATCTTGGCCCAGTACACAGGGTAGAAGTCTAAAACCCCACTGACGTTGCCCTGTACACGAGACCCAGGGACTTGCACTGGTCAACCTCCCACCACTGCACTCCAATACAGTCCTACCCTGCCACATTCCTACAGGGAGCAGAGCTCCAATTTTTCATCAGGATCCCTTACAAGATCCGCGTATCATTAAAGGGGTTCTGCAGTTTGTTTAAACTGATCTATCCTCTGGATAGATCATCAGCATCTGATCGGCGGGGGTCCGACACTTGGGACCCCTGCCGATCAGCTGTTTGAGAAGGCAGCGGCGCTCCAGGAGAGCCGCAGCCTTCTCACTGTTTACCGCTGGCCCAGTGATGTCACGACTAGTATCAACTTGCCTGGGCGGGGCTAAGCTCTGTTCACTAGAATGGAGCTTAGCCCCGCCCAGGCAAGTTGATACTAGTTGTGACGTCACTGGGCCAGCGGTAAACGGTGAGAAGGCCGTGGCTCTCCTGGAGTGCCGCTGCCTTCTCAAACAGCTGATCGGCGGGGATCATAGGTGTCGAAGCCCGGCCGATCAGATGCTGATGATCTATCCAGAGGATAGATCATCAGTTTAAACAAACTGCAGAACCCCTTTAAGCAGCTTTCCTCCTGGATGCTCATATCCCTTACCCACAATACCAGACCCCTTCTTCTCCACTCAAAGAAGAGGCTGGCCTAAGTCTTTCCCACTCTGAATACTAGGCTTTCCATATGATGTAGCTCCTCCAATGTAACTAAGGGAAGCTTCAGGCGCACTAACCACATATAGATCACTATGGTAAAAATTGGCCGCAAAACGCAGAGAATAGAGCAAGAGATAACCGTAACATCTATTAATCCTGACATGGAGAAATTCCTAACTAAACAAAGTTCTATAGCGACTTCCAAAATACTGTCGCCTAAAGACATCCCAGCTTCAGACTCTTATCAGGAAAGCGAAGCTGTCGTGACTGCTCTTTGCATAACAAACCAATTCATATGTACAGCGCTATGGAATGAATGGTGCTTTAATAATAATATTATTAAGATCTACAGCTTTTGTTACTTGCTTGCTAACCTTCTCTCTGGCTCCTATTGCCAAAGACATCTCTGAGATCAAACAAGACCTCCAGCACTTGGGCCATAGAATTGATACGCTGGAACAAACTCAAGCTTCTGTTATAAACCACTCGGGGGCAATTACCACGAACCTACAAATTCAGGAGGCACATATTAATAAGCTCTACACTATAATGAAGGAAAACCGCAATAGGCGCAACAATTTGAGGATTAGGGGAATACCAGAATCTGTGGAGGCTACTGACATGATGTCCACCCTATCCAACCTATTTCTGAGTCTTCTAGAAGAATCTGATAAACAGTCACTGGTCATAGAGAGAGCGCATAGGGCCGAAACCTAAACCTACAGAACCCCCCCCAGAAACATTTTCTGTAAACTACTGGACTTTCGCATAAAGGAAGAGATCCTGTGGATAGCTAGAACCCTGAATTCTCTTGCCTATAACAATAGCCAAATAACCATATTTCAAGATCTGGCACCTTCTACGCTCGCGAAGTGTCGTTTGCTTAAACCTTTTACGGACACTTTGTGCCAGAAACAATATATGTTCCGCTGTCTGTTCTCGTTTGGCATCTCCATCTCTGCCAATGGAAAAAGATGCACAGCTCGCACGACAGAAATAGTGGTAACGGTGGAAACAGAACTGGACACACCTCCAGTGCTTGAAATGGCACCCTCAGCCATTGAAATACCAGCTTTCCCGGTGCTATTGCCATGGGAGCAAGTGGAAAAGCCCAAGAATCAAAGAAACAAAAAGCCCAGAAAGCCTCGTCCCAGCTCGGACGACTAGAGCCAGAGTGACAAGCTGCGACACATCTCCTAAAGGACTGCCCATTAGCCGATGAGTATTATACCTAACCTTTTTTGATTCACAGGTGTAAATCTGTTAATGTTATTTAAGTTCTCAGGGTGCGTCTGATGGCACCCCTTTTGTGATGTCCTATTGTGTTACTATGTTTTTGTTAGTGAGGTCATACCCACTGTACACAAATTTGCACCACCAGTTTCTATAAAGGTGGTGTCACGGAAGGTGTACAGGAAACAAGACAACACAAAATGAATATACAACTGACTGGATCCAAAACTAAGGAACAAAAGGGAGAGCCCTGCATCAGACCTGGCTCTCTCCCTGACTGCTCAGCCTATGCGAAAATCCCAATGGTAGATGATCGCATATCCTCGTACCTCGACTGTATAACACCTGAACACCCTATAATAGTGAGGGGACACTACCACCGGCTCCCTACACTAGATACGGAGGGAGTCGGGGTCACCTGGGATCCAGTAAAAAGAAAAACACAAATAAATGAACAAAACTTATCTTGTAGAAGACTGAGAAGTAGGAACAGCATGCACACACTCCAGGAAGTTGTATAAACCGCAAAGTGATGCACTATGGGAAAAGGATTTAAAGGGATGTAATCAGTGCAACTATATGACAGCTGAGAGAGGCTAACGAGATGAGAAAATGAAAGCAAAACAAAGGAACCTCAAGGAGGAGGTTCTAGACGTCTGTCAGAGCTTCTCAGATGTCTGGTGGTGACAGGTGGTGCACATCGCATCTTTACAACCTCCCCTTCACCTTCATCCTTTACACCAGGGGTGCACAACATTTTCTGGTTGGGGGCCACATTGGCAGGCTAAACCAATGACGAGTGCCGAAAATACATTTTAAAGGGGTATTAAAAACTGAAATACTGTATTTATGGCATATTGAACATTCAGTATATACCATTAATGTATAGTTACAGGTCCAGGACTCCCATCTAATGAGAGAATGCATAAAAGATAGATGTGAGCAGCCACAAGACATAGACATACATGTCTGTTACCAGATGGTTGGGGGCCACACAAAATGGCTTCGAGGGCCGCAGGTTGTGCATCCCTGCTTTACACCCACGTGACATTACTTACCCAAGATCACGCCCAACGCTTAGATTCTCCTTCGTTTTACACCCAAATGACTGCGGAAACACAAAATGTGACCTTTGTCTCTTATAATGTAAGAGGTCTCAAATACTACAGTAGCTTATATAAAATCACTTAAGACATCCTATTGTTACAAGAAACGCATCTAATCCAATCAAAATCCCCCACTTTCCATAAATCCTTTTACAACCAGTGACTCAGAGTCCAGGAAGTCTAGGGGAGTTGCTATTGCTTTGAACAAACTCGTCCAAGATACGCTCTAAGATAACCGGGGTTGGTACATTTTCGTTAACAGCAAAATAGCAAATACATTAATGACAATAGGGAACCTATTCGCTCCAAATAAAAAATCAGGATACTTGGCTTGCACGTGCCATGAAAGAAAGCAAACATTTTATAGAGGGAACACTAATCCTAGGAGGCGACTTAAATGTAGCCTTACATCCCCAAATCGACACTTCCACTGGACGCTCGATGCTGACAAGAAAAGCGCTAATACGAATCTATAGAATTTTTGCATTCTGCTCAACTGAGTGACACCTGGAGACATATTCATCCCACAGACAGGGACTATACCCATTTTCCCCCGGTACAACAATCTCACGGACGAATAGAGTACATATTCCTTCCACTCCAGGGGCTTGTGGCCGTAAAATAAGCGACTATTGCCAAGTGTTCACTCGGATCACTCAATCCTATTGCTTCTCCCATCACTAGCTAACATCGCTAAACCCTCACAAACCTGGAGACTAAATTAATCCCTCCTATCCAACAGCCAATATAAAAACCGAATAGAAATACATTGGGAGACTACTTTCTACGAAACACCACCGAAACGCTTCCCTTCACGACGACTTGGGAAGCACATAAAGCACATAAAGCTTTCATTCGTGGCGAGTTCATCTCAATTGCCTCGCACCTTAATAGATCAAGACAGGAAACGGTAAGGAACCTATATTGTGAGATTCAACAACTAGAACTCGCACACAAATCCTCTAATTCTAGAGACACTATACAAACCTTAACATCCAAAAGACAACAGCTGAGAGACAGCCTAAATACTCAATCAGCTGAATTTTATATTTCATGGAAAAATAGAATATTCATGCATAGCGATAAAGTGTCCAAATTAATGATGTCTCTTTATAAAACGCAAAACACGCACGTACATACTCAGTAAAACAACGCGAGGGATCAAGAGTCACAGATGCAAAAGGTATTTCAGACGCATTTTGCAAATACTACAAAACCCTATACCAATTAAGGGCCAATGATACCGCCGTCAAAACAGCAAAGAGACGAGAGGAAATCAGAGATTTCTTAACATCCCTGCAACTCCCCACATTGTCGGAGGACCAAAAAAGGGAGATCAATAAACCATTCACTCTTCGCAAGGTCCAGTCCATCTTGTCAAAGAGCACTTCGGGAAAGAGCCCGGGTCCTGATGGCCTTCCTATCTCGTACTATAAATCCCTACGTGAAGTTCTCCAACCCTACCTCGTACATTTCTGCAATGCTGTGTTGCAGGGATCGTCATTGCCAACACAAGCGCTAGAAGCATGTATCTCCCTCATACATAGAGGGGAAAGATCCAGAGCCATGTAGCAACTATAGGCCAATTTCCTTGCTAAATAATGACCTAAAAATAGTTGCAAGCCTGATAGCACAGCGTTTAAGTCCCTTATTGCCAAGCCTGGTCTCCCCAGAGCAAGTTGGCTTTGTCCGAGGTAGAGAAGGCAGGGATAACTCTATCAGACTCCTGAACCTTATAAAACACGCTAACATTTCCTAGACACCGCTAGTCCTTTTGGGAATGGACGCAGAAAAAGCCTTTGACAGGGTGGACTGTACTTTTATGACTGAAACTTTGAGACTATTTCAAATTCCCACCCCTTTTATTGAAGCGATCTCTCAACTATACACCCGCCCTTACGCCCGGATTCGTGTTAATGGTGTACTATCAAATTCATTCGATATCCTTAATGGTAGGCGGCGAGGTTGCCCATTATATCCTTCGCTGTTCATCCTAGTGATGGAGACATTAATTCAAAGCATAAGACGGCATTCTGCCATAGCAGGATACACAGTTAAGGCGACAGAACATAAAGCAGCAGCCTTTGCAGACGATCTCCTCCTGATCCTAACTGACCCCAAAAAAGGGACTCCCAGCAGTACTGGACATGTTTGCCAGATTTGGATGCCTCTCCAACTTTAAAATCAATCTCGACCAATCGAAAGCACTAGGTGTCAATGTTCCACACGATCTACAGAACACCCTTGAAAGCCAATTCCCATTTAAATGGCCCAAAAGCTTATCTAGGAATCAAACTTGGTGCACGATGGTCAGACTTATTCAAACTCCACTACCTCCAACTACTCCATAAAGCCCTTGAAGAAATAGAAACATGGTCAGCCCCATTTATATCCTGGATAGGTAGAAAGATCTACTGAAGGGACTCATCCTGCCGAAATTTCCCTATTTGTTCCAGATGTTACCAATTAAAATACCTAAAAATTATTTCCTAAAAGTTAGATCCCTATTTTCTAAATATATCTGGAAAGGCAAATGCCCCAGATTAAGTTTTCAGACGCTAACGCTTCCCAAGACTCTGGGTGGTCTGGGTGTACCAGACCCATTCTTGTACTACTCGGCAGCGGCCCTCTCTCTAGAAGAATTCATTGGGCCAGGCTGGAGACAGGCAAATTACATATAGCCCTAGAGAAAGCATCCTCTCCAATCCCCTTAAAAACTCAGCTAATCGCACCACCTGCTGACATAGACACATTCACTTTTAAGAATGAGTTGACCCAAACAGTAATGAACATATGAAAAGTACAAGTAATAAATCTAATGCCAGCACCTTCCCCACTAGCCACAATAAGGGACCTACCGAAGCTGTACACTAAAAATCATCCTCCCCAACCCCCTGATCAGATATGTTCATTAAACACTCCTTTGGAAAATACAGTTGCAATAAAAAGTATGTGAACCCTTTGGAATGATATGGATTTCTGCACAAATTGGTCATAACATGTGATCTGATCTTCATCTAAGTTACAACAATAGACGATCACAGTCTGCTTAAACTAATAACACACAAAGAATTAAATGTTACCATGTTTTTATTGAACACACCATGTAAACATTCACAGTGCAGGTGGAAAAAGTATGTGAACCCTTGGATTTAATAACTGGTTGAACCTCATTTGGCAGCAGTAACTTCAACCAAACGTTTCCTGTAGTTGTAGATCAGACGTGCACAACGGTCAGGAGTAATTCTTGACCATTCCTCTTTACAGAACTGTTTCAGTTCAGCAATATTCTTGGGATGTCTGGTGTGAATTGCTTTCTGGGCCACTCCAGAAGGCATATTTTCTTCTGTTTAAGCCATTCTGTTGTTGATTTACTTCTATGCTTTGGGTCGTTGTCCTGTTGCAACACCCATCTTCTGTTGAGCTTCAGCTGGTGGACAGATGGCCTTAAGTTCTCCTGCAAAATGTCTTGATAAGGCCTCTTTCACACTTGCGTTGTCCGGATCTGGCGTGTACTCCACTTGCCGGAATTACACGCCGGATCCAGAAAAACGCAAGTGTACTGAAAGCATTTGAAGACGGATCCGTCTTCAAAATGCGTTCAGTGTTACTATGGCAGCCAGGACGCTATTAAAGTCCTGGTTGCCATAGTAGTAGTGGGGAGTGGGGGAGCGGTATACTTAGTCTGGGCGGCTCCCGGGGCGCTCCAGAATGACGTCAGAGCGCCCCATGCGCATGGATGACGTGCCATGCGATCACGTCATCCATGCGCGTGGGGCGCCCTGACGTCACTCTGGAGCGCCCCGGGAGCCGCACGGACGGTAAGTATACTGCTCCCCCGCTCCCCGCTACACTTTACCATGGCTGCCAGGACTTTAGCGTCCTTGCAGCCATGTTAACCATTCAGAAAAAGCTAAACTTCGGATCCGGCAATGCGCCGAAACGACGTTTAGCTTAAGGCCGGATCCGGATCAATGCCTTTCAATAGGCATTAATTCCGGATCCGGCCTTGCGGCAAGTGTTCAGGATTTTTGGCCAGAGAAAAAAGCACAGCATGCTGCAGTATTTTCTCCAGTCAAAAAACGTTCCGGTCCTGAACGGAAGACATCCTGAACGGATTTCATTCCATTCAGAATGCATTAGGATAAAACTGATCAGGATTCTTCCGGCATAGAGCCCCGACGACGGAACTCTATGGCGGAAGAAAAGAACGCAAGTGTGAAAGAGCCCTAAACTTGAGAATTCATTTTTCCTTTGATAGCAATCCTTCCTGGCCCTGATGCAGCAAAGCAGCCCCAAACCATGATGCCCCCACCACCATACTTCACAGTTGGGATGAGGTTTTGAGGTTGGTGTGCTGTGCCTCTTTTTCCCTACACATAGTGTTGTGTGTTTTCTTCCAAACAACTCAACTTTGGTTTCATCTGTCCACAGAATGCTTCTTGTGAAAAGCAAACCCAGAACTGGTGTGTGTTTTTTATAGGGCAGGGCAGCTGTAACCAACACCTCCAATCTCATCCCATTGATTGGACTCCAGTTGGCTGACACCTCACTCCAATTAGCTCTTGGAGATGTCATTAGTCTAGGGGTTCACATACTTTTTCCACCTGCACTGTGAATGTTTACATGGTGTGTTCAATAAAAACATGGTAACATGTAATTCTTTGTGTGTTATTAGATTAAGCAGACTGTGATTGTCTATTGTTGTGACTTAAATGAAGATCAGATCACATTTTATGACCAAAGGGTTCACATACTTTTTCTTGCAACTGTATAGTGGAAAATGGAGCAATAAAATTCTTAACCGACATAAATGACACAAAATTGCCTAGAATATAATAGACTCAAATCAGCACTTTGTTCGTATATTTTAAACGGCTCATTAGATAGGCACTTAACAAAATTTGAAACCCTTATAGCTCAGCGCAACGCCCCTACTAAAGTACTATCGAAACTGTATACGCTTCTCCTTACTAGAGAGGTTCCGAATAAACAAGCGTTTTTGGGCCTGTGGGAAAGAGATTTGGAAATAGAATTATCACCGGTTACAATTTCTGCTATATATAAATGTTCCCACGGACCATCTTCATGCATACGAATGCAAGAAAACTCGTAAAATGTTTTATCTCGGTTAAAACTAATATTTGGTACCCATCCATCCCAGGCATTTGCTGGAGGTGTAACTTGGAAAGGGGGACATACTTACACATCTGGTGGTCATGCTCTAAACTAGCGCCATTCTGGACTTCGGTTCTGGAGAGCATCAAGACCATTTGCTCCTTGAGAACAATACCTTCCCCCACCCTAATTTTCTTGGGCTGGAATTAAGAGCGTAGCAGAGTGGAAAGTCAGTCTCTTTCATTCCTCTTGGCAGCTGTGAAACTCCTTATACCGCCGCTATGGAGAACCTCCGCATGCCCCACATTACCACAATGGCTACGGAAAGTAGACCAAATCTACTGACTTGAAGAAATAGTTGCACTGACTCAGCACTCGCACAATAAATTTGTGTCGCTCTGGACTCCATGGATAGTCTTCCGCAAATCAACATTTTTTCTAGCCCTTACTTCTGCAGAGGCTACTCCCCAAAAATTGTTACATGTAGCAGCACATGAGACAAACGCACCTTCTGGCTTTACTTCTATTATCACCTATTACAACTACGAAAATAATAGATCGTGAGCTTGGGCTCACAAAATCTTCCTGCTCTTCAACTAGGGCCGCACAGTCCACGGCTGATAACGCGAGGGAGTCACCAGTGTGCAGATTTATTAGTGTGTTTTATAGGACTGGGTCCCTATGAGGTCACAAGGAGAAGCCAGAGATCGGTAAACCCTGTAAGAACAAGTATAAGCACTGGCTGTGCTGATTTAACACCACAGTATGTCGGTGGGATCCGTTGTCCTGGTCTGCATAGCATTAGATTAATTTATGATGCTATGTAACCCTTAGAGGTCTGGAATGTTCTGGATAACACCGACCTAATGCTGTCAGTGTTATCCAATACATTCCAGAACTGTAAGGGTTACATAGCATCATAAAGCAATCTAATGCTATGTGACCCGGCAGTACAGAGCTCCTGCAGACACACTCTGGTGTGAAACCAGCACAATCCTATCGATGCACAGACTAGTAACCATTTCTGATCATAAATCATATAATCTACTGACCCTAGAGCACTGCAGTCTGCGTCCCTGCCCCATGGTGCCCCCTGCAGGAGCAGCGCCCATGGAATTCAAAGTTCACTTCTACAGTACTCCATTGATGACCGCACTGATTTACAGCACTTGTTGCCCGTAAGCAGTTTTGCATTGAGAATCCTGCTGACAACACCCTTTAACCACCTCAGCCCCCCTAGCTTAAACACCCTTAATGACCAGACCACTTTTTACACTTCTGCACTACACTACTTTCACCGTTTATTGCTCGGTCATGCAACTAACCACCCAAATGAATTTTACCTCCTTCTCACTAATAGTGCTTTCATTTGGTGGTATTTCATTGCTGCTGACATTTTTACTTTTTTTGTTATTAATCGAAATTTACTGAAATTTTTGCAAAAAATTGCATTTTTCACTTTCAGTTGTAATTATATATTTTTTTAAACGACATCTATATATAAATTTTTCTCTACATTTATTGTTCTACATGTCTTTGATAAAAAAAAAAAGTTTTGGGTAAAAAAAAAAATGGTTTGGGTAAAAGTTATAGCGTTTACAAACTATGGTACAAAAATGTGAATTTCCGCTTTTTGAAGCAGCTCTGACTTTTTCTGAGCACCTGTCATGTTTCCTGAGGTTCTACAATGCCCAGACAGTAGAAACACCCCACAAATGACCCCATTTCAGAAAGAAGACACCCTAAGGTATTTGCTGATGGGCATAGTGAGTTCATAGAACTTTTTATTTTTTGTCACAAGTTAGCGGAATATGATGATTTTTATTTTATTTTTATTTATTTTTCCTTACAAAGTCTCATATTCCACTAACTTGTGACAAAAAATAAAAACTTCCATGAACTCACTATGCCCATCACGAAATACCTTGGGGTGTCTTTTTTCCAAAATGGAGTCACTTGTGGGTTAGTTATACTGCCCTGGCATTTTAGGGGCCCTAATGCGTGAGAAGTAGTTTGAAATCAAAATGTGTAAAAAATGCCCTGTGAAATCCTAAAGGTGCAGTTTGGAATGTGGGCCCCTTTGCCCACCTAGGCTGCAAAAAAGTGTCACACATCTGGTATCGCCGTACTCAGGAGAAGTTGGGGAATGTGTTTTGGGGTGTCATTTTACATATACCCATGCTGGGTGAGACAGGGCTGCCATCAGAAATTTTGGGGCCCCTTACACAGCTCAAGGCCTGGGCCCCCCCCCCCTCCTACCCCGCCCCTTTAGAATCCGTCCTGACTCCACCTCCCCTCCACCCCCAAGGACCTACCCCCAATTTCATAATTTTTTTACAACTACAAAGACAGTAAAAAGTGATAATCAGTGATTTCAGTAAGGAATTCATTTTTGACCAAATAATATGAAGCCTGCTACCACGACAAGGTAGACTCTTTTAAGCAGGACTCTCCACTAACACTAACTACACTATCTGTTCTAATCTGCCCTAGCAATCTTCCCCTGGCACATTTAAAAAAAAAAAAAAACGAAAAAAGCACAAGGTTTACTGTTAGTGTTATGGGGGGATCTGTGGATGACGTACTGTTATGGGGGGAATCTGTGGAGGACTTACTGTTATGGGGGGATCTGTGGAGGACTTACTGTTATGGGGGGAATCTGTGGATGACACACTGTGTTATGGGGGGAATATGTGGATGACACACTGTTATGGGGGAATCTGTGGATGACACTGTTATGGGGAATCTGTGGATGACACTGTTATGGGGGAATCTGTGGATGACACTGTTATGGGGGAATCTGTGGATGACGCACTGTTATGGGGGAATCTGTGGATGACGCACTGTTATGGGGGAATCTGTGGATGACACTGTTAGGGGAATCTGTGGATGACGCACTGTTATGGGGGAATCTGTGGATGACACTGTTATGGGGGAATCTGTGGATGACACACTGTTATGGGGGAATCTGTGGATGACGCACTGTTATGGGGGAATCTGTGGATGACGCACTGTTATGGGGGAATCTGTGGATGACGCACTGTTATGGGGGAATCTGTGGATGACACACTGTGTTATGGGGGAATCTGTGGATGACACACTGTTATGGGGGAATCTGTGGATGACACACTGTTATGGGGGAATCTGTGGATGACACACTGTTATGGGGGAATCTGTGGATGACACACTGTTATGGGGGAATCTGTGGATGACACACTGTTATGGGGAATCTGTGGATGACACACTGTTATGGGGGAATCTGTGGATGACACACTGTTATGGGGGAATCTGTGGATGACACACTGTTATGGGGGAATCTGTGGATGACACACTGTTATGGGGGAATCTGTGGATGACACACTGTTATGGGGGAATCTGTGGATGACACACTGTTATGGGGGAATCTGTGGATGACACACTGTTATGGGGGAATCTGTGGATGACACACTGTTATGGGGGAATCTGTGGATGACACACTGTTATGGGGGAATCTGTGGATGACACACTGTTATGGGGGAATCTGTGGATGACACACTGTTATGGGGGAATCTGTGGATGACACACTGTTATGGGGGAATCTGTGGATGACACACTGTTATGGGGGAATCTGTGGATGACACACTGTTATGGGGGAATCTGTGGATGACACACTGTTATGGGGGAATCTGTGGATGACACACTGTTATGGGGGAATCTGTGGATGACACACTGTTATGGGGGATCTGTGGATGACACACTGTTATGGGGGATCTGTGGATGACACACTGTTATGGGGGATCTGTGGATGACACACTGTTATGGGGGATCTGTGGATGACACTGTTATGGGGGATCTGTGGATGACACACTGTTATGGGGGATCTGTGGATGACACACTGTTATGGGGGATCTGTGGATGACACTCAACCACTCTCAAACCCAACTGGTCAAACTTGTTAAATGGATCCCAAACACAATATGCACAATAACACCCCCCACCCCCTCCAACACTTCATTAACCCCTTCATGGCCTAAACATTTTTTTTCAAAGCTGAACACAAAGCTAAATAGAGCTGGGTGGGCTGGCAAGGGAGGGGTTAATAACAATGATGGAGGATCATGGCCCTGTGGGATAATCCAGAAAACAGCTTTGCATTTTACCCCTGAGCAAAGACCACACAACAAGTTAGACATGCAGTACTTTTAGTCCGGCGGCCTTTCGCCATGCACTGCCGTGTTGTGCCGGAGCTCCACCCCCGTCCCCATTATAGTCAATAGGGACGGAGCGGCGGTCCGGCGAAATAACGGCAGGACGGATCCGACAGGGTGAACAGCCTGTCGGATCCGTCCTGCCGCTAGTGTGAAAGTAGCCTTACAATCTCATGGCTTCTGAGTAACAGTCATCTGTCACTTCTCTTATCTCTCTGCTCCTGTCCCTTAATCTTATCACTGCTGCAACAAAAGCATCAGCCTCAGTGTAAACTGTTCTACAGTCTGACTCGCCTCTCTTTTAACTCAAAGAATCGAATGAGTCTCTAACTAAGTCTGATCTTCAGATTCTTTTAAAGGGTTTCTACCACATAGTTTTGACAAATTTAGGCTAGTTTCACACTAGCGTTCGGCTGTCCGCTCGTGAGCTCCGTTTGAAGGGGCTCACGAGCGGAGCAGAACGCTTCCTTCCAGCCCTGATGCAGTCTGAATGAAGCGGATCCGCTCAGACTGCATCAGTCTGGCGGCGTTCAGCCTCCGCTCCGCTCAGCAGGCGGACACCTGAACGCTGCTTGCAGCGTTCGGGTGTCCGCCTGGCCGTCCGGAGGCGTGCGGATCCGTCCAGACTTACAATGTAAGTCAATGGGGACTGATCCGTTTGAAGATGCCACAATATGGCTCAATCTTCAAGCGGATCCGTCCCCCATTGACTTTTTTTAATGTAAAAGTCTGGACGGATCCGCTCAGGCTAATTTCACACTTAGCTTTTTTCTGCCAATATAATGCAGACGGATCCATTCTGAACTGAGCCTCCGTCTGCATTAATATGATCGGATCCGTTCAGAACGCTAGTGTGAAAGTAGCCTAAGCTGTCAGACACTAGCGATCCGCTAGTGTCTGCTCTACCAAACAATGCTATTATGATAGATGTTTGTGCAGCCGTTTCCATAAAAAACTAACTTTTATTGATATGCTAATGAGCCTCTAGGTGCTATGGGGGCGTCTTTTCAGCACCTAGAGGCTCGGTCTACCTTCACAAAATGCCACCCAGCACGTCCCTCCAGCATGCCCATCTCCTCTGTAATGCGATCCTACCTCTGAGTCAGCGGACCAATTCTCGCGCCTGCGCCGTGCGCGTCTGTCTTCGGCGCAGTAAATGTCTGACCGCTCCCTGCACAGACATCTCCACTGCGCCTGCGCCGATGACCGAGATGTCTGTGCAGGCAGCGGTCAGACATTCACTGCGCCTGCACCGAAGACAGATGCGCCGAAGACAAAGGTAGGATCACATTCCAGAGGAGATGGGCGTGCTGGAGGGACGCGCTGGGCGGCATTTTGTGAAGGTAGACTGAGCCTCTAGGTGCTGAAAAGATACCCCCATAGCACCTAGAGGCTCATTAGCATATCAATAAATGTTAGCTTTTTGTGCAGCCATTTCCATAAAAAACTATTATAATAGCATTGTTTGGTAGAGCAGACACTAGCGGATGTCAAAACGATGTGGTAGAAACCCTTTAACCTGTGACTCATTTGATTCTTTCTTAGACTCCCTGTACAGTGTGTGACTCAGAGCTGCTAGTGCTTCCCTTGCCTCAGCTCTGATTGGTTGGTGGGCGGGGAGGGGAGGGGCTGGCAGAAGCAGCTTCCACTCTAGGATCAGATTACACTCCTCCCAAGTCCCTCCCTGCTGCCAGCGGCTCTGCTATTGTGTGCTGTGTGACTCACTGACTCAGACTGAGCGGCTTCACACAGATCGACTCAGTCAGAGGAATCGACTCCTCCGGTTCAGTGAACTGAATCGATTTAAATGAACGATTCGTTCATGAACTGGACATCACTAGCAAGGAATAATCAATTGCCCCCCTCTAGCCATTTATTATTATTATTATTATTTTTTTTTTATTGGAACTGGCTGGGCCCCCCCCCCCCCCCAGGGTCTGGGCCCCTTACTGGGGTATCGGCTGTACCCCCCCTGATGGCGGCCCTGGGGTGAGATAAATATCTCGGTCAAATGCCAACTTTGTATAAAAAAAAATGGGAAAAGTTGTCTTTTGCTGAGATATCATTGTGTTTTGCGGATCCGATCCGTGGAGCCGTAAAACACATACGGACGTCTGAATAGAGCCTTACAGGGGGGTGATCAATGACAGGGGGGTGATCAGGGAGTCTATATGGGGTCATCACCCACCTGTCATTGATCACCCCCCTGTAAGGCTCCATTCAGACGTCCGTATGTGTTTTGCGGCTCCGATCCATGAATCCGTGCATCCGTAAAACACATACGGACGTCTGAATGGAGCTATACAGGGGGGTGATCAGGGAGTCTATATGGGGTGATCAGGGGTTAATAAGTGACAGGGGGGGTGTAGTGTAGTGTTTGGTGCTACTTACTGAGCTGCCTGTGTCCTCTGGTGGTCGATCCAAGCAAAAGGGACCACCAGAGGACCAGGTAGCAGGTATATTAGACGCTGTTATCAAAACAGCGTCTAATATACCTGTTAGGGGTTAAAAAAAATCGCATCTACAGCCTGCCAGCGAGCGATCGCCACTGGCAGGCTGGAGATTCACTCGCTTCCCTGCAGTTCCTGTGAACGCGCGCCTGTGTGCGTGCCTTCACAGGAAGTCTCGCGTCTCGTGAGATGACGCACCGATGCGTGACTCTGCCTTGGACAGCCGCCTCCGGACCGCGATCCTGCGTTAGGCGGTCCGGAGGCGGTTAAATTTGCAAATTGAGACCAAAATAAATTAATATAATCTGTTCCCCAATTTGTGCCATTTTTTTTTTAAAAGTCAAAAAGATAGAGGTTCTTTGGGGGCAGAGTGGGATATGGTGGCCAAATACACGCCTTCACCTAGTGAGACCATTTGCAAGTAATCATTAGGAGTTTCTCCCAGGCAGTGTTAGACTGTGGTACCTAGGGCCCACCAGTAAAATTTATTTTGGGGGCCCACCGTACGGGCACATTCAATTACAATAAATAATCTAACAAGTTTTTTTTATATAAACATAGGCTGGTTGAGGTGCTGTACATAGAATATATATATGTAGTGCTGTAAGTCTACTGTTATGTGCCACTTGTGCAGGGGGTAGGAGACTAGGGGCCCACCTTGCTCAGGGGCCACCGGGGGATTCCCCTGTACCCCTGTGGGCCAGTCCGAGCCTGCTCCCAGGCATGAAATCCAACCAGGGTTATTAAATCTTCAAAAATGTGGGCCAGTTCTTAGTCTCCCATCCATCTTGTAGCTGTCGGAGCTGGTGGAACTTAGAAATCCACAGGTCTATTGTGGGAGGAAAGGTCCTTCTCCAGGGAAGGGGGATCAGTAATTTAGCAGCCGAAATTAAATGAGAAGGTGAACTTTGGGAGGAGTGTTTGTATGTGGAATTTGGGATCCAGAGCAGGACCAGTTCAGGAGAAGGCATAATATTAGTGGAACTTATCTGGTTAATCAGTTGGTTAACTTCAGGCCAGAGTTGGCTGAGAGCCAAACTTGACCACCAGATATGTGACATGGTTCCAGAGTCTCACATCACCAGCATAAATCTTACATGGAGACATGCCATTGGAACAATAAGGCTGGTGTGTTATACCATCGTGTCAGCGTTTTATACAAGTTCTCATGGACCCGAACACAAGAGGAGAACTCGTTGGAATGTTTCACTTTAGGCTGAGAACATAGTTTGCGACTCATTCTCCCATTTTGATATGAATGTTCAGGGCCAGGTCTGACAAAAGACCAGCGTGAACTCTAGATGGCCATTTTGATGGACAGGAAGACGGAAGGATAAGATTCGCCAACCATGTCTGGGACGGCAGAGAAGCAGATAGTTGGATAGGCAGCGTTCCTTCCTGGCAATCTGCTGCTCGCTGGTGGAGGAGACCTCTGCGTTTACATGTGGATGAGTGATCGGTAATGCCATCGCTCTTACCCATACTGACTCATTGTTTGCCGGCAGCAGACTGAGTTTACACAGGATAATATGCTGCCAGCAAACGTTTCGCTCATTCATCGGGTAATCGGCGGTACATTTACACCTCCAGATAATCACTAATGAGCGTTCCTATGAATGCTTGTTAGCGACTATCTTTAGGATTCTCAGCCTGTGTAAAGGGTCCTTTAAAAGGGGAACTAACGGTGTCAAAATCAAAACTCTCAACCATTGAAGGTGTTCCAGTACCAAATAGATGTGACAGATAAGGGCTCTTTCACACTTGCGTTCTGTTCCGGCATAGAGTTCCGTCGTCGGGGCTCTATGCCGGAAGAATCCTGATCAGTTTTATCCCCATGCATTGTGAATGGAGAGAAATCCGTTCAGGATGCATCAGGATGTCTTCAGTTCAGGACCGGAGCGTTTTATGGCCGGAGAAAATAGCGCAGCATGCTGCGCTTTTTGCTCCGGCCAAAAATCCTGAACACTTGCCGCAAGGCCGGATCCGGAATGAATGCCCATTGAAAGGCATTAATCCGGATCCGGCCTTAAGCTAAACGTCGTTTCGGCGCATTACCGGATCCGACGTTTTAGCTTTTTCTGAATGGTTACCATGGCTGCCAGGACGCTAAAGTCCTGTTTGCCATGGTAAAGTGTAGTGGGGAGCGGGGGAGCAGTATACTTACCCGGACGGTAAGTATACTGCTCCCCACTACTACTATGGCAACCAGGACTTTAATAGCGTCCTGGCTGCCATAGTAACACTGAACGCATTTTGAAGACGGATCAGTCTTCAAATGCTTTCAGTTCACTTGCGGTGTTACGGATCCGGACAACGCAAGTGTGAAAGAGCCTTAAGCGAGGTCTACATCCAGACTTAATCAACTGAGGGAGAACATATGTGGTTAAGAGATTCTTCATCCCCATCCAGGACACATAAGGGATCCTGAGATCTGATAAGTACTTTTGGAAAAACGTGCAGGACAATTCAACTGAAACTAGTTAGTAAGGTTAGCAGCTAATTGAAAGGCAGTTTTGTACCTATGACACCGGCTGACCTGTTACATGTGCACTTGGCAGCTGAAGGCGTCTGTGTTGGTCCCATGTTCATATGTGCCCTCATTGCTGAGAAAAATGACGTTTTAATATATGCAAATGAGCCTCTAGGAGCAATGAGGGTGTTGCCATTACACCTAGAGCCTTAGCTCTCTTTGCACTTTGAGTGTCCGGGCCAGGCAGTGAAAACACCATCACACCTGGCCCAATGAAAGTGCAGAGGACATGGCAGTTGCAGAGAGAGCTGAGGCTCTAGGTGTAACGGCAACGCCCCTGTTGCTCCTAGAGGCTTTGTTGCATATAATAAAACTTCATTATTTTTTTCAGCAAAATTGAAAAAAAAAAAGATAAATACTCTGGGGGTGATCAACTTCACCCTTGGCTTTGAAAATAGCTTTTGTAAGTGCGCCACTATCCTCCGTCTGTGTAGCTTCTCCCAGGCCCTGTGTGCAATCTCCGTCTTCCTCCTCTTCTCCTTCAGAGTCCTGCCCATATGTCTGAAGCGCCATCTTGTCCGAGCGCACTGGAGATGCAGCCAGCTTTCTTCTGAGGAAACTGTCCATTTCTGCTTGATTTTTCGTTTGCTTGGGGTTCCAGGAGCATCCCTGGGTCTCTCCTTTCCTATTTTGACCATTTTGCTGATGTCTCCGGCGTTTGTTTGCTAAAAGGCACGGGTCTGTGAGGCAGGAGCTCTCTCTCAGATCTCCGTCTTGTTCCGCGGTTAGGCTCTGCCCCCCCTCCCAGGTCATCAATATTTAAAGCCCGGGCAACCCCTTTAAGACCACATTGTGAGATAAAGAAACTGAGAAGTTTAAAAAATAGTAACAGTAAAAAAGTTTCCATAAAAAGTGATTTATATATAATGTGCATATTTTATGTCCCCCCAAAGCAATCTATAAAAAAAAAAAAACTATTGTAATTATTTTTTTTATTAAATGGCAAAAGAGAAAACATGAAAAAGACTTGCATAAGAAAGGTATTATGCTCTCCCTGCTCATAAACTTCACGTGGACGTCTGTGCACCTGGCAGTGTTCAATTTATCGGAAGCAAAACTAATAAAAAAAAGATTGCAACCCAGTGTAACACCGGAGGCCACCTTGTAAAACAAGCGCTAGACGGGAGGATAGGCAGCACGCCACGCAGACTCCTGATCTTGGGTTTCGCCATGTAGGCTTCTTCTGGAGTACGTGGGCGTGCAGCAAATTAAGGGTTTAAATAGCTGCCAATCAAACTACAATAAAAAAAACTATAAAATATATTGCCAAATATTTCTAACATATTAACTCCTATTTAAAAAACTAAAACCTATAGTTAAAGGGGTTGTCCCACTTTAGCAAACTGTAGTTATGATGTAGACAAAGTCCAGGCCTCTTGCACACGAACGTGTGCGCCCAGTGGCCGTGCTGCGGGCCGCAATGCACGAACACCCACCGTGGGGCAGCCGCAGCGAATCGCGGACCCATTCACGTTAATGTTCTATCTTTTTGCGGAACGGAAGGACGGGACGAAACCCCACGGAAGCACTCCGTAGTGCTTCCGTAGGGTTCCGTTCCGTGCTTCCGTTCCGCATCTCCGGATTTGCGGACCCATTGAAGTGAATGCACACAGAATGGTGCCCGTGTATTGCGGATCCGCAAATGCGGTCTGCAATACGGCCACGGAGCGCACAAGTTCGTGTGCAATAAGCCTTAAAGGGGTTTTCCGAGATCTCTTTACTGATGACCTATGCTCTGGGCAGAGCTGCGATACCAATCAAAGCCGCTATCAAATGGATGGCGCTGTGCTTGGTGAGCAGGGAGGAGGCCACTGCACTACTGAGAGCGTTGGTGCCTTCTCAAACAGCTGATCGGCAGTGGTCCCGGGTGTGTGACCCCCACCGATCAGATACTGACCACCTATTGGAGGACAGGTCATCGGTAAAAATATCTCGAAAAACTCTTTTAATACAAGGCCCTTACTAATGCATTGTGATTGTCCATATTACCTTTTTTAATGGCTTCATTCATAATTTCATAGCATTATACGCTGCTCAGGGTTACGGCCACCGCTGCAGAGCAGATACGAGGTGCCTATGTGCGCTCCCACGGTTCTGCCCGCCAAAGAGGCCAATGTTTTCTCCTAAACTGTGCAAGCACAACCACCACTGCTGGATTGCAGGGTGGTCGTAATCACTGAATACAATGAGTGATAAGATAAGATAAAATGCCTTTATTGTCACTGTACAATACAATGTAATACAATGAAATGTTGTTTGGAGCAATCCTAGATTCCATGGACAGGGGAACAAGAACTGACATTAAACTAAAGCATTACACTAGAAAAAAACAAAACATTGCACTAGAAGGCATTACTATTTACAATATAATGTGATGGGAAAAAATGAATCCAGCCAGCAAAGGAGGCATTGTGGACAATCGCAATACATTAGTAAGTGCCCTGTATTAACTTTCTCTACATGATAAATGCCATTTGCTGAAGTCAGAGAACCCCTCTAATACATATCTGCATCTCGCTAACTCAAAGCAATACATTTTCACGTATGTCCTCATCCACGAAAAACACATGGGCCTAGATTTACTAGAGTATTTGCTCCAATCAGTCTAAAAAGTGCAATTTGGCGCATCTAGGGCTCGCACATTAGTAAATCTGGGCCGTGATTCTTTCCAACCAGTCATAAAATCTAGAAGTGATAAACATACTAACCCCGATAATATCCTGTCCCTCACACTCATTTATGTGTACGCTATATTCTAAGTCTGGGCCTTGGACTGTTTTTCCCTCTCCGGCGCAGCCTGTGTATTGTCCTCGGAGTCTGGCTTTAGCATATTTAGAGTCTACTTTGAGAGGTTCCCGCTGCATACTAGAACAATATGGCTAGTATTACAGCTCCCAAAGTCGCCCCCGTTTTCTAGGCTCCTGAATAGCAGGCCTGCCTTGTTTAATCGTCCCCCTCTACTGTTTGACCGGGGTGTGTGGCTGCCCCTGGGGCCCTTGTAGTAGTAATGGTCTAATTCCCTGGTGCTGCCATAATTTGGTCTACAGCACCATCTGCTGGACAGAGGGCAAAATGTGCAGGTTTTTGATTATTTGTGAGGGTCTGAACTTTGTCCTGTAGCTGCAAACTTTATCCTGGGGTAGTAGGGGTGATTTGACTGTTTTTGGGATGTCAGTTTGACTAGAAATGGCAGAGTTGCCTGACGATCAGAACTTTCTCAGTCATAAACCGTTCTGGTTGCTGCAGAGTCGTCCCTTGCATGCACTGGACTAAGTTCACACTGGTGTCAGTGACGTCCTGTATACTTATAGTGATCATGGGTCCTTCAAGTTGCGCTGTACTTTGGGTTGAACACAGCTTTGTTTTAAGAAACCATATTGGTGTGTCCGTATTTCTAGGCCTTCAACTGGGTCTGAGACAGGTGAATATTTCCCGGGCGATCACATGGTCACCGCTGATCCTTTTTGTGTAAGTTTATACCTTGCGCTTTTTACGTTCTCATGAGGATGAAGGCAGGTTTGGTCCCATATAGGGTAGCCATCCGGCCGGTAGTCCACCTGCCCAGCTCTTGCTTTCCTCAAAAAGTCAATTACTTTTTAAAACTAAATAAAATTTATAAAAAGTTTTCACCGGCAACAATTTCTGATATTTTTCATACACATATAGAGATGATTAGATATTTTCAGTTTTGACAAAAATTGCTGTGTGTGAAGAGCCCTAGACACAGTTAAAAGCAGGAGTTGTTGAAGGACCTGCACAATATGGTCACATGACAATACCTAATCGGGTCCTCAAGCTAAAAGGCTTCAAGTGTTCGGTCTGTAAGCTGTGTGTGACTTCTGGGGCCTGCATTTATTTTGGATTCTGGTCTGGGATTTGTATTTATTTAGGGGTCTTTTCTGGAGTTTGGCTCCAAATAGAGTCTCCGGTCGGGTCCGAATTTAGGTCTGTTATTTTAGGATGTGACAAAAGGGTCATATGTGCTCCAAGTGAATGCACAGGGTCACTAATTCTGTGTGAAACCACACCAGCTTCTCTTAACCTGGCCCGGGGTCAAACCTAGCCTGGAGAGATGAGTAACCACGGGACCCCTGGTATGTAACCTTAAAGGCTAGCTACACCTTCAGAGGCAAAGGTGTACATAGCCTTTAACCGCAAGAATCTTAATCGTAACCATTTTACTGCCCTAGACCACCACGGATACTGTACATATCCCTTTTTCACTGCTGTAGACCCCTAGGCATACATCTATTAACATTAGAAAAATATAATGAAATACCAGGATCGGCTCAGCCAGTTGGACATTTAGTGGTAGTATAGGGTATGATTTATATAAAAATTTTATCTGAAAATACTATGTTTTCTCAATACCCACTTATAGGCGTTGTCAAGACTCAAGGGCCTAATTTCAGTTATCTATTCACATCTACTGCACACAAAAACACTTGCTACTCCCTTGGCAGTAATAGATAAATGGAAAAGACAGATACCCACACTCAGAGGATTCAATAGCAGATTTAGGGCTCATGCACACTAACCTATTTTCTTTCCGTGTCCGTTCCATTTTTTAGCGGACCGTATGCAGAAGCATTCATTTCAATGGGTCTGCAAAAAAAAAAAAAATGGAAGGTACTCAGTCTGCATGCCGTTTGCGTATTTCCGTTCCGCAAAAAAAATAGAACATGTCCTATTATTGTCCGCATTACGGACAAGGATAGTACTGTTCTATTAGGGGCCAGCTGTTCCGTTCCGCAAAATACGGAATGCACACGGACGTCATCCGTATTTTTTGCTGACCGCAAAATGCATACGTTCGTGTGCATGAGCCCTTATTGGAATCTCATCTCAAAGTATCACCAGCAGTCAACAATAAATTAATCCAGCTCTATTATCATTCATCAGACATATCTCACACCAATCAGATTATGTAGAATGGGTAAGACATCGTCCACGGCTTGTCCGCGGTGTGGGGACTTAGAGGCGGATTTCTGGCATATGATATGGGAATGTAAACCAATTGCCACTTTCTGGAGGGGGGTAGCGGATTTTCTCAAGTCTGCTGCCCATTCCAGTTGCATGCGCCCCGGAACTGTCGTCTTTGATTGATGGAGGAAGACCTCTGGGACCATTATATGGCCACTCTCCTGCGGGAATCACTGTTCCTGGCGCGCAAATGTATTGTCTTGCGGTGGTACAGTCCTAACGTGCCAACCTTTAAAGGGGTTGTCCAAGTTAGGGAAAAAAATATATAGCACTGTAAATCTGATGGGCAGCAATATATAACTAAGCTAAGCAAGTTTTAGGTAAAAAAAAATTATATTTCCTCATTTCTCTGGTTCTCTTCTGGCCCTTTGTTTACCTGCAATAACGACCATCTCTGCCTCTCCCACTGCTCTGCAAAGGGAGTGACTAGAAGTGCTGCCCTGAGTGACATGTCTGCCTGCTGGGAGACTCTGCAGCATGTTGTATGTGTAGGACTACAGGTCCCAGCTGTATAATGCCACTGCTGATACACACAGAATCTTCTCCCTACCTGTTCTTGTGCAGAACTCCTCTAGTTCGTGAGCTCCTGTGCCCAGCATTTTCCGCCTCACTGCCTGCAGCTACTCAGTAAAGCCTTCATCCCTGAGTCTGTGCTTCTGAAGGGGTTAATCTTTCCTGAAGTATCCAGTGGGAGGGAGACACAAGGCAGAGCAGGGGGGCGTGGCCAGCCCAGTGCCTTCTCCTCTACAGACTCCTATCTGATCTCTCAGTGCAGGCTTTGTGCATGAAACCTCATCAGAGCAGGGAGAGAAGCTGACATCACAGGTCATGTGACCCTCAGTGAAATCTGAGAAAGCAGCAACTGGAGATAAAGTAAGTGAATTGTAAAGTCCTTTCATTTGCCTAGTTAGAAACATACAACGAACAAAAAAATAACTCTAACAACCCCTTTAAGCATGTGGAAACAGATAAATCAGATCTTGCCTTATGTGGCCCTAGTATTTAAACATCGCAATCAACTCCAAAAATTCTATAGGGTCTTGAGCATATGGTGCAGCTTGCCTCATACCTTATATTCTGTTCCAAGAATGCGGAGGACCTTATCGTCTGCCCACAGCTCCTCTAACCATTCCTCTTAAGAGGCGATACTCACGAATGCTGCCAGCTCAGATGGGATGATAGACCTTATGCAACAGCGCACTAGTTAGCAAATGATCATTGTACTGCAATTACTTTGACTATTGTGTTCTTTATTGTGAAACTGTTTACAAATTGTCAGTTTTTTACTTGTACTAATAAGAGTTTTAAAAAAAAAAATAATCTGAGATCTAATTGGTGATCACGGTAAAAGATAAAACACGGCATTTAGTGAGAAATTTGGGCCCTCGCCTATAGCGCCTACTAGTGTAAAAAATTAAAAAATAGGAACAATTAGATGTCCAATAATGTCCTCAAGATATCCACTATTGATGGACCAATGTTGTATTTAAAACCCCAAATTTCCTCCAGATGGCGCTGTTGGGTAATTCCTATATACTGATGTGTGTGTAAACTGGGTTTTCTCAGTATCAATAGTGGCGGTAAATGGTAGATAAAAATCCCCAAAAGCGGTTACCGTAATTGATGCATTGTACATTATATGCATGAATAATTGCAGCATCCCCACCTGGCACTGATTTCATTTCCCAGATGTCTACTAGTGATAAGCGAGCATGCTCTGCCGAATACTTGTTCAGCTCGAACATCGCTATGCTCGGCACATGGCGGTACTCGGCCGAGTACCACATGTGCTCGAGCACCATGCTCGAGTCTCCTCCCCGCACGTTTTGCAGCTGCTAAGCAGCCAATAATCATGCAGGTAAGTACTGCCATCACTGTAATGCCAGTATCCATGTTGGCTGCTGGCCTTACAGTGATTGGCTGGCCGGAACGCGTCATTGATATATAGAACCCGATGACGATATATTTGATATATAGAACCCGATGACGAGGGTTCGGCTCATTGCGAGCCAGAGAGAGCTGCGCTTAGGAAGGGACAGATAGTGTAGGGAGTTTGTGATCGTATTTTATTCAAGTGAATAACGTTTCAAAGACCCAAAAGTCCTTTTATGGACTATTGTGTGTGTGTGGTTGCAGCAATTTATTAGAGCAAAGTAGTACTCAAATTTTTTTTTTTTTTACATACTTTTCAAAATAGCGATTCTTTTTCTATATAGAGGGTGTCTGCCGTGACTTGACATCTGTGCAATACCTCCTGTGTGTCAGGGGCAGAGATAGGAAGAATAATAGTGAAAACAATAAAATAAAAAAATCCCATAATCTATCCACATTTTTGCTGTAAACAGTGTCATCCGTGAGTTGTCAGATCTGCGCTGCAATACCTTGTGTGGTTGTCAGGGCCAGATATAGGGAAAAAATTAGAATACAGAAAACTGACCGTTTTTTTTTTTTGTAACCCCTTCAGCGCTATTGTACTATGCATTCTGTATTCAGAATGCTATTATTTCCCCTTATAACAATGTTATAAGGGAAAATAATACAATCCACAGAACACCGATACAGAAGTTCGGGTTTTGGTACCAAACATGCCGATTTTTCTCACGCGCATGCCAAACGCATTACAATGTTTTGCACTCGCGCGGAAAAATCGCGCATGTTCCCGCAACGCACCCGCAACTTTTCCCGCAACGTGTTCCGCGGCTGAGAGCGGTCCGTGGTATGCCGGGCTGGATTTCTGTTCAGAGCAGGAGCGCACGGCGTCATTGGTTGCTATGACGTTGTGCGCTTCATGCCGCTGCTGGACTACAGTAATACACTATACGAGTCTATTACTGTAGTCCAGCGGCGGCATAAAGCGCACGGCGTCATAGCAACCAATGACGCCGTGCGCTCCTGCTCTGAATAGGAATCCAGCCCGGCATACCACGGACCGCTCTCGGCCGCGGAACACGGCCATGTGCATTCGGCCTAAATCTCAGGACGAGACTTGATCCTTGCTGCCTTCCCTATGCAGGGAGGGCTAGAACTTGATCTAAGGCCTCTTTCACACGGGCACAATATGCTAGCTACAACTAGTAAAGACAAGTCTGAACTTTACCCAAGGTTTGGATCTCAATTACTGCTGCAAAATTCCTCTGTTACTCCTAGTCCAGCCGTACCCAGGTATGAGACACAATTGACACAATTACTACTACCATACAGAGACATTACACCACTCTGGCATTCCTAACCTGGGGCATGAGTTATAACATCCTTGGAGGGCCCTGTGACAGTACCCTGCGCACGCTGCAATTGGCATCACGAGCAAACAATATCCTGACCCTCTATCCTGACCCACTGCATTATTTAGCGTCCGTGTAACCATACCACGGTCCTGCTCATTGCACTTCCTCCCACCATGGAGAGGCTTGCCAAACGAGTGATCCCACACTCGGATATTCCGAGGAGCTCTATCCAGCGCCACTATTACATTTGGCCTTCGCGCCCAGCACGCTTGAAGAGGGACCTGAGATATTGTGCCCGTGTGAAAGAGGCCTTAGATCAAGTTCTAGCCCTCCCTGCATAGGGAAGGCAGCAAGGATCAAGTCTCGTCCTGAGATTTAGGCCGAATGCACATGGCCGTGTTCCGCGGCCGAGAGCGGTCCGTGGTATGCCGGGCTGGATTCCTATTCAGAGCAGGAGCGCACGGCGTCATTGGTTGCTATGACGCCGTGCGCTTTATGCCGCCACTGGACTACAGTAATAGACTCGTATAGTGTATTACTGTAGTCCAGCGGCGGCATGAAGCGCACAACGTCATAGCAACAAATGACGCCGTGTGCTCCTGCTCTGAATAGGAATCCAGCCCGGCATACCACGGACCGCTCTCAGCCGCGGAACACGGCCATGTGCATTCGGCCTAAATCTCAGGACGAGACTTGATCCTTGCTGCCTTCCCTATGCAGGGAGGGCTAGAACTTGATCTAAGGCCTCTTTCACACGGGCACAATATCTCAGGTCCCTCTTCAAGCGTGCTGGGCGCGAAGGCCAAATGTAATAGTGGCACTGGATAGAGCTCCTCGGAATATCCGAGTGTGGGATTACTCGTTTGGCAAGCCTCTCCATGGTGGGAGGAAGTGCAATGAGCAGGACCGTGGTATGGTTACACGGACGCTAAATAATGCAGTGGGTCAGGATAGAGGGTCAGGATATTGTTTGCTCGTGATGCCAATTGCAGCGTGCGCAGGGTACTGTCACAGGGCCCTCCAAGGATGTTATAACTCATGCCCCAGGTTAGGAATGCCAGAGTGGTGTAATGTCTCTGTATGGTAGTAGTAATTGTGTCAATTGTGTCTCATACCTGGGTACGGCTGGACTAGGAGTAACAGAGGAATTTTGCAGCAGTAATTGAGATCCAAACCTTGGGTAAAGTTCAGACTTGTCTTTACTAGTTGTAGCTAGCATATTGTGCCCGTGTGAAAGAGGCCTTAGATCAAGTTCTAGCCCTCCCTGCATAGGGAAGGCAGCAAGGATCAAGTCTCGTCCTGAGATTTAGGCCGAATGCACATGGCCGTGTTCCGCGGCCGAGAGCGGTCCGTGGTATGCCGGGCTGGATTCCTATCAGAGCAGGAGCGGAACACGTTGCGGGAAAAGTTGCGGGTGCGTTGCGGGAACATGCGCGATTTTTCCGCGCGAGTGCAAAACATTGTAATGCGTTTGGCATGCGCGTGAGAAAAATCGGCATGTTTGGTACCAAAACCCGAACTTCTGTATCGGTGTTCTGTGGATTGTATTATTTTCCCTTATAACATGGTTATAAGGGGAAATAATAGCATTCTGAATACAGAATGCATAGTACAATAGCGCTGAAGGGGTTACAAAAAAAAAAAAGGTCAGTTTTCTGTATTCTAATTTTTTCCCTATATCTGGCCCTGACAACCACACAAGGTATTGCAGCGCAGATCTGACAACTCACGGATGACACTGTTTACAGCAAAAATGTGGATAGATTATGGGATTTTTTTATTTTATTGTTTTCACTATTATTCTTCCTATCTCTGCCCCTGACACACAGGAGGTATTGCACAGATGTCAAGTCACGGCAGACACCCTCTATATAGAAAAAGAATCGCTATTTTGAAAAGTATGCAAAAAAAAAAAATTTGAGTACTACTTTGCTCTAATAAATTGCTGCCACCACACACACAATAGTCCATAAAAGGACTTTTGGGTCTTTGAAACGTTATTCACTTGAATAAATACGATCACAAACTCCCTACACTATCTGTCCCTTCCTAAGCGCAGCTCTCCCTGGCTCGCAATGAGCCAAACCCTCGTCATCGGGTTCTATATATCACCGAATGACGCGTTCCGGCCAGCCAATCACTGTAAGGCCAGCAGCCAACATGGCTACTGGCATTACAGTGATGGCAGTACTTACCTGCATGATTATTGGCTGCTTAGCAGCTGCAAAACGTGCGGGGAGGAGACTCGAGCATGCCGCTCGAGCACATGTGGTACTCGGCCGAGTACCGCCATGTGCCGAGCATAGCGATGCTCGAGCCGAACAAGTATTCGGCAGAGCATGCTCGCTCATCACTAGTAGACATCTGGGAAATGAAATCCAAGCCAGGTGGGGATGCTGCAATTCATTCATATAATGTACAATGCACCAATTACGGTAACCGCTTTTGGGGATTTTTATCTACAATTTACCGCCACTATTGATACTGAGAAAACCCAGTTTACACACATCAGTATATAGGAATTACCCAACAGCGCCATCTGGAGGAAATTTGGGGTTTTAAATACAACATTGGTCCATCAATAGTTGATATCTTGAGGACATTATTGGACATCTAATTGTTCCTATTCTTATTATTATTTTTTTCACACTAGGTGCTATAGGCGAGGGCCCACATTTCTCACTAAATGCCGTGTTTTATCTTTTACCGTGATCACCAATTAGATCTCAGATTACATTTTTTTTAAAACTCTTATTAGTACAAGTAAAAAACTGACAATTTGTAAGCCGTTTCACAAAAAAACACAATAGTCAAAGTAATTGCAGTACAATGATCATTTGCTAACTAGTGCGCTGTTGCATAAGGTCTATCATCCCATCTGAGCTGGCAGCATTCGTGAGTATCGCCTCTTAAAGGGAACCTGTCACCTGGATTTTGGGTATAGAGCTGAGAACATCGGTTGCTAGATGGCCGCTAGCACATCCGCAATACCCAGTCCCCATAGCTCTGGGTGCTTTCATTGTGTAAAAAAACCGATTTGATACATATGCAGATTAACATAAAAGAGTCATATCTTACTTGTGTGACCAGAGAAGAGTCATATTTTCAAGCTCTGACTCATCTTAGGTTAATTTGCATATGTATTAAATAGTTTTTTTTACACAATAAAAGCACACAGAGCTATGGGGACTGGGTATTGCGGATGTGCTAGTGGCCATCTAGCAACCCATGTCCTCAGCTCTATACATAAAATCCAGTGGACAGGTTCCCTTTAAGAGGAATGGTTAGAGGAGCTGTGGGCAGACGATAAGGTCCTCCGCATTCTTGGAACAGAATATAAGGTATGAGAGGCGAGCTGCACCATATGCTCCAGACCCTATCGAATTTTTAGAGTTGATTACGATGTTTAAATACTAGGGCCACATAAGGCAAGATCTGATTTATCTGTTTCCACATGCTTAAAGGGGTTGTTAGAGTTATTTTTTTGTTCGTTGTATGTTTCTAACTAGGCAAATGAAAGGACTTTACAATTCACTCACTTTATCTCCAGTGGCTGTTTCTCAGATTTCACTGAGGGTCACATGACCTGTGATGTCAGCTTCTCTCCCTGCTCTGATGAGGTTTCATGCACAAAGCCTGAGATCATATACAGTCTGTAGAGGAGAAGGAGCTGGGCTGGCCACGCCCCCCTGCTCTGCCTTGTGTCTCCCTTCTCCACTGGATACTCAGGAAAGATTAACCCCTTTCAGAGCACAGACTCAGGGATGAAGGGCTTACTGGTAGCTGCAGGCAGTGAGGAGCAAATGCTGGGCACAGGAGCTCACGAACTAGAGGAGTAAGTCTGCACAAGAACAGGTAGGGAGAAGATTCTGTGTGTATCAGCAGTGGCATTATACAGCTGGGACCTGTAGTCCTACACATACAACATGCTGCATGAGTCTCCCAGCAGGGCAGACATGTCACTCAGGGGCAGCACTTATATTCACTCCCTTTGCAGAGCAGTGGGAGAGGCAGAGATGGTTGTTATTGCAGGTAAACAAAAGGGCCAGAAGAGAACCAGGGAAATTAGGAAATATATATTTTTTTTTACCTAAAACTTGCTTAGCTTAGTTATATTGCTGCCCATCAGATTTACAGTGCTATATATTTTTTTCCCTAACTGGACAACCCCTTTAAGGTTGGCACGTTAGGACTGTACACCGCAAGACAATACATTTGCGCGCCAGGAACAGTGATTCCCGCAGGAGAGTGGCCATATAATGGTCCCAGAGGTCTTCCTCCATCAATCAAAGACGACAGTTCCGGGGCGCATGCAACTGGAATGGGCAGCAGACTTGAGAAAATCCGCTACCCCCCTCCAGAAAGTGGCAATTGGTTTACATTCCCATATCATATGCCAGAAATCCGCCTCTAAGTCCCCACACCGCGGACAAGCCGTGGACGATGTCTTACCCATTCTACATAATCTGATTGGTGGGAGATATGTCTGATGAATGATAATAGAGCTGGATTAATTTATTGTTGACTGCTGGTGATACTTTGAGATGAGATTCCAATAAGGGTCATGCACACGACGTATGCATTTTGCGGTCGCAAAAAATACGGATGACGTCCGTGTGCATTCCGTATTTTGCGGAACGGAACAGCTGGCCCCTAATAGAACAGTACTATCCTTGTCCGTAATGCGGACAATAATAGGACATGTTCTATTTTTTTTGCGGAACGGAAATACGAAACGGCATGCAGACTGAGTACCTTCCATTTTTTTTTTTTTGCAGACCCATTGAAATGAATGCTTCTGCATACGGTCCGCAAAAAACGGAACGGACACGGAAAGAAAATAGGTTGTGTGCATGAGCCCTAAATCTGCTATTGAATCCTCTGAGTGTGGGTATCTGTCTTTTCCATTTATCTATTACTGCCAAGGGAGTAGCAAGTGTTTTTGTGTGCAGTAGATGTGAATAGATAACTGAAATTAGGCCCCTAGGCCCTTGAGTTTCAACGCCTATAAGTGGGTATTGAGAAAACATAGTATTTTCAGATAAAATTTTTATAAATCATACCCTATACTACCACTAAATGTCCAACTGGCTGAGCCGATCCTGGTATTTCATTATATTTTTCTAATGTTAATAGATGTATGCCTAGGGGTCTACAGCAGTGAAAAAGGGATATGTACAGTATCCGTGGTGGTCTAGGGCAGTAAAATGGTTACGATTAGGATTCTTGCGGTTAAAGGCTATGTACACCTTTGCCTCTGAAGGTGTAGCTAGCCTTTAAGGTTACATACCAGGGGTCCCGTGGTTACTCATCTCTCCAGGCTAGGTTGACCCCGGGCCAGGTTAAGAGAAGCTGGTGTGGTTTCACACAGAATTAGTGACCCTGTGCATTCACTTGGAGCACATATGACCCTTTTGTCACATCCTAAAATAACAGACCTAAATTCGGACCCGACCGGAGACTCTATTTGGAGCCAAACTCCAGAAAAGACCCCTAAATAAATACAAATCCCAGACCAGAATCCAAAATAAATGCAGGCCCCAGAAGTCACACACAGCTTACAGACAGAACACTTGAAGCCTTTTAGCTTGAGGACCCGATTAGGTATTGTCATGTGACCATATTGTGCAGGTCCTTCAACAACTCCTGCTTTTAACTGTGTCTAGGGCTCTTCACACACAGCAATTTTTGTCAAAACTGAAAATATCTAATCATCTCTATAGTGTATGAAAAATATCAGAAATTGTTGCCGGTGAAAACTTTTTATAAATTTTATTTATTTTTTAAAAAGTAATTGACTTTTTGAGGAAAGCAAGAGCTGGGCAGGTGGACTACCGGCCGGATGGCTACCCTATATGGGACCAAACCTGCCTCATCCTCATGAGAACGTAAAAGCAAGGTATAAACTTACACAAAAGGATCAGCGGTGACCACGTGATGCCCGAAAATTTCACCTGTCTCAGACCCAGTTGAAGGCCTAGAAATACGGACACACCAATATGGTTTCTTAAAACAAAGCTGTGTTCAACCCAAAGTACAGCGCAACTTGAAGACCCATGATCACTATAAGTATACAGGACGTCACTGACACCAGTGTGAACTTAGTCCAGTGCATGCAAGGGACGCTCTGCAGCAACCAGAACGGTTTATGACTGAGAAAGTTCTGATCGTCAGGCAACTCTGCCATTTCTAGTCAAACTGACATCCCAAAAACAGTCAAATCACCCCACTACCCCAGGATAAAGTTTGCAGCTACAGGACAAAGTTCAGACCCTCACAAATAATCCAAAAACCTGCACATTTTGCCCTCTGTCCAGCAGATGGTGCTGTAGACCAAATTATGGCAGCACCAGGGAATTAGACCATTACTACTACAAGGGCCCCAGGGGCAGCCACACGCCCCGGTCAAACAGTAGAGGGGGACGATTAAACAAGGCAGGCCTGCTATTCAGGAGCCTAGAAAACGGGGCGACTTTGGGAGCTGTAATACTAGCCATATTGTTCTAGTATGCAGCGGGAACCTCAAAGTAGACTCTAAATATGCTAAAGCCAGACTCCGAGGACAATACACAGGCTGCCGGAGAGGGAAAAACAGTCCAAGGCCCAGACTTAGAATATAGCGTACACATAAATGTGAGGGACAGGATATTATCGGGGTTAGTATGTTTATCACTTCTAGATTTTATGACTGGTTGGAAAGAATCACGGCCCAGATTTACTAATGTGCGAGCCCTAGATGCACCAAATTGCACTTTTTAGACTGATTGGAGCAATACTTAGTAAATCTAGGCCCATGTGTTTTTCGTGGATGAGGACATACGTGAAAATGTTGTTTTGCGTTAGTGAGATGCAGATATGTATTAAGGGGTTCTCTGACTTCAGCAAATGGCATTTATCATGTAGAGAAAGTTAATACAAGGCACTTACTAATGTATTGCGATTGTCCATAATGCCTCCTTTGCTGGCTGGATTCGTTTTTTCCCCATCATTATACACTCATTGTATTCAGGGATTACGACCACCCTGCAATCCAGCAGTGGTGGTCGTGCTTGCACAGTTTAGGAGAAAACATTGGCCTCTTTGGTGGGCAGAACCGTGGGAGCGCACATAGGCACCTCGTATCTGCTCTGCAGCGGTGGCCGTAACCCTGAGCAGCGTTTAATGCTATGAAAATATGAATAAAGCCATTAAAAAAGGTAATATGGACAATCACAATACATTAGTAAGGGTCTTGTATTAAAAGGGTTTTCGAGATATTTTTACCGATGACCTGTCCTCCAATAGGTGGTCAGTATCTGATCGGTGGGGGTCAGACACCGGGACCACAGCCGATCAGCTGTTTGAGAAGGCACCAATGCTCTCAGTAGTGCAGTGGCCTCCTCCCTGCTCACCAAGCACAGCGCCATCCATTTGATAGCGGCTTTGATTGGTATCGCAGCTCTGCCCAGAGCATAGGTCATCAGTAAAAAGATCTCGCAAAACCCCTTTAAGGCTTATTGCACACGAACTTGTGCGCTCCGTGGCCGTATTGCAGACCGCATTTGCGGATCCGCAATACACGGGCACCATTCTGGTGCATTCACTTCAATGGGTCCGCAAATCGTAGATGCGGAACGGAAGCACGGAACGGAACCCTACGGAAGCACTACGGAGTGCTTCCGTGGGGTTTCGTCCCGTCCTTCCGTTCCGCAAAAAGATAGAACATTAACGTGAATGGGTCCGCGATTCGCTGCGGCTGCCCCACGGTGGGTGTTCGTGCATTGCGGCCCGCAGCACGGCCACGGGGCGCACACGTTCGTGTGCAAGAGGCCTGGACTTTGTCTACATCATAACTACAGTTTGCTAAAGTGGGACAACCCCTTTAACTATAGGTTTTAGTTTTTTAAATAGGAGTTAATATGTTAGAAATATTTGGCAATAATTTATAGTTTTTTTTATTGTAGTTGATTGGCAGCTATTTAAACCCTTAATTTGCTGCACGCCCACGTACTCCAGAAGAAGCCTACATGGCGAAACCCAAGATCAGGAGTCTGCGTGGCGTGCTGCCTATCCTCCCGTCTAGCGCTTGTTTTACAAGGTGGCCTCCGGTGTTACACTGGGTTGCAATCTTTTTTTATTAGTTTTGCTTCCGATAAATTGAACACTGCCAGGTGCACAGACGTCCACGTGAAGTTTATGAGCAGGGAGAGCATAATACCTTTCTTATGCAAGTCTTTTTCATGTTTTCTCTTTGCCATTTAATAAAAAAAATAATTACAATAGTTTTTTTTTTTTTATAGATTGCTTGTGGGGGACATAAATATGCACATTATATATAATCACTTTTTATGGAAACTTTTTTACTGTTACTATTTTTTAAACTTCTCAGTTTCTTTATCTCACAATGTGGTCTTAAAGGGGTTGCCGGGCTTTAAATATTGATGACCTGGAGGGGGGGCAGAGCCTAACCGCGGAACAAGACGGAGATCTGAGAGAGAGCTCCTGCCTCCAGACCCGTGCCTTTTAGCAAACAAACGCGGAGACATCAGCAAAATGGTCAAAATAGGAAAGGAGAGACCCAGGGATGCTCCTGGAACCCCAAGCAAACGAAAAATCAAGCAGAAATGGACAGTTTCCTCAGAAGAAAGCTGGCTGCATCTCCAGTGCGCTCGGACAAGATGGCGCTTCAGACATATGGGCAGGACTCTGAAGGAGAAGAGGAGGAAGACGGAGATTGCACACAGGGCCTGGGAGAAGCTACACAGACGGAGGATAGTGGCGCACTTACAAAAGCTATTTTCAAAGCCAAGGGTGAAGTTGATCACCCCCAGAGTATTTATCTTTTTTTTTTCAATTTTGCTGAAAAAAATAATGAAGTTTTTTATGCAACAAAGCCTCTAGGAGCAACAGGGGCGTTGCCGTTACACCTAGAGCCTCAGCTCTCTCTGCAACTGCCATGTCCTCTGCACTTTCATTGGGCCAGGTGTGATGGTGTTTTCACTGCCTGGCCCGGACACTCAAAGTGCAAAGAGAGCTAAGGCTCTAGGTGTAATGGCAACACCCTCATTGCTCCTAGAGGCTCATTTGCATATATTAAAACGTCATTTTTCTCAGCAATGAGGGCACATATGAACATGGGACCAACACAGACGCCTTCAGCTGCCAAGTGCACATGTAACAGGTCAGCCGGTGTCATAGGTACAAAACTGCCTTTCAATTAGCTGCTAACCTTACTAACTAGTTTCAGTTGAATTGTCCTGCACGTTTTTCCAAAAGTACTTATCAGATCTCAGGATCCCTTATGTGTCCTGGATGGGGATGAAGAATCTCTTAACCACATATGTTCTCCCTCAGTTGATTAAGTCTGGATGTAGACCTCGCTTAAGGCTCTTTCACACTTGCGTTGTCCGGATCCGTAACCCGCAAGTGAACTGAAAGCATTTGAAGACTGATCAGTCTTCAAAATGCGTTCAGTGTTACTATGGCAGCCAGGACGCTAAAGGTCCTGTTTGCCATGGTAAAGTGTAGTGGGGAGCGGGGGAGCAGTATACTTACCCGGACGGTAAGTATACTGCTCCCCACTACTACTATGGCAACCAGGACTTTAATAGCGTCCTGGCTGCCATAGTAACACTGAACGCATTTTGAAGACTGATCAGTCTTCAAATGCTTTCAGTTCACTTGCGGCGTTACGGATCCGGACAACGCAAGTGTGAAAGAGCCTTAAGCGAGGTCTACATCCAGACTTAATCAACTGAGGGAGAACATATGTGGTTAAGAGATTCTTCATCCCCATCCAGGACACATAAGGGATCCTGAGATCTGATAAGTACTTTTGGAAAAACGTGCAGGACAATTCAACTGAAACTAGTTAGTAAGGTTAGCAGCTAATTGAAAGGCAGTTTTGTACCTATGACACCGGCTGACCTGTTACATGTGCACTTGGCAGCTGAAGGCGTCTGTGTTGGTCCCATGTTCATATGTGCCCTCATTGCTGAGAAAAATGACGTTTTAATATATGCAAATGAGCCTCTAGGAGCAATGAGGGTGTTGCCATTACACCTAGAGCCTTAGCTCTCTTTGCACTTTGAGTGTCCGGGCCAGGCAGTGAAAACACCATCACACCTGGCCCAATGAAAGTGCAGAGGACATGGCAGTTGCAGAGAGAGCTGAGGCTCTAGGTGTAACGGCAACGCCCCTGTTGCTCCTAGAGGCTTTGTTGCATATAATAAAACTTCATTATTTTTTTCAGCAAAATTGAAAAAAAAAAAGATAAATACTCTGGGGGTGATCAACGGGGCCATGGTTTGGGACAGGTTGGCTTTGAAAATAGCTTTTGTAAGTGCGCCACTATCCTCCGTCTGTGTAGCTTCTCCCAGGCCCTGTGTGCAATCTCCGTCTTCCTCCTCTTCTCCTTCAGAGTCCTGCCCATATGTCTGAAGCGCCATCTTGTCCGAGCGCACTGGAGATGCAGCCAGCTTTCTTCTGAGGAAACTGTCCATTTCTGCTTGATTTTTCGTTTGCTTGGGGTTCCAGGAGCATCCCTGGGTCTCTCCTTTCCTATTTTGACCATTTTGCTGATGTCTCCGGCGTTTGTTTGCTAAAAGGCACGGGTCTGTGAGGCAGGAGCTCTCTCTCAGATCTCCGTCTTGTTCCGCGGTTAGGCTCTGCCCCCCCTCCCAGGTCATCAATATTTAAAGCCCGGGCAACCCCTTTAAGACCACATTGTGAGATAAAGAAACTGAGAAGTTTAAAAAATAGTAACAGTAAAAAAGTTTCCATAAAAAGTGATTTATATATAATGTGCATATTTTATGTCCCCCCAAAGCAATCTATAAAAAAAAAAAAAACTATTGTAATTATTTTTTTTATTAAATGGCAAAAGAGAAAACATGAAAAAGACTTGCATAAGAAAGGTATTATGCTCTCCCTGCTCATAAACTTCACGTGGACGTCTGTGCACCTGGCAGTGTTCAATTTATCGGAAGCAAAACTAATAAAAAAAAGATTGCAACCCAGTGTAACACCGGAGGCCACCTTGTAAAACAAGCGCTAGACGGGAGGATAGGCAGCACGCCACGCAGACTCCTGATCTTGGGTTTCGCCATGTAGGCTTCTTCTGGAGTACGTGGGCGTGCAGCAAATTAAGGGTTTAAATAGCTGCCAATCAAACTACAATAAAAAAAACTATAAAATATATTGCCAAATATTTCTAACATATTAACTCCTATTTAAAAAACTAAAACCTATAGTTAAAGGGGTTGTCCCACTTTAGCAAACTGTAGTTATGATGTAGACAAAGTCCAGGCCTCTTGCACACGAACGTGTGCGCCCCGTGGCCGTGCTGCGGGCCGCAATGCACGAACACCCACCGTGGGGCAGCCGCAGCGAATCGCGGACCCATTCACGTTAATGTTCTATCTTTTTGCGGAACGGAAGGACGGGACGAAACCCCACGGAAGCACTCCGTAGTGCTTCCGTAGGGTTCCGTTCCGTGCTTCCGTTCCGCATCTACGGATTTGCGGACCCATTGAAGTGAATGCACACAGAATGGTGCCCGTGTATTGCGGATCCGCAAATGCGGTCTGCAATACGGCCACGGAGCGCACAAGTTCGTGTGCAATAAGCCTTAAAGGGGTTTTGCGAGATCTTTTTACTGATGACCTATGCTCTGGGCAGAGCTGCGATACCAATCAAAGCCGCTATCAAATGGATGGCGCTGTGCTTGGTGAGCAGGGAGGAGGCCACTGCACTACTGAGAGCATTGGTGCCTTCTCAAACAGCTGATCGGCTGTGGTCCCGGGTGTCTGACCCCCACCGATCAGATACTGACCACCTATTGGAGGACAGGTCATCGGTAAAAATATCTCGGAAAACCCTTTTAATACAAGACCCTTACTAATGTATTGTGATTGTCCATATTACCTTTTTTAATGGCTTTATTCATATTTTCATAGCATTAAACGCTGCTCAGGGTTACGGCCACCGCTGCAGAGCAGATACGAGGTGCCTATGTGCGCTCCCACGGTTCTGCCCACCAAAGAGGCCAATGTTTTCTCCTAAACTGTGCAAGCACGACCACCACTGCTGGATTGCAGGGTGGTCGTAATCCCTGAATACAATGAGTGTATAATGTGATGGGGAAAAAACGAATCCAGCCAGCAAAGGAGGCATTATGGACAATCGCAATACATTAGTAAGTGCCTTGTATTAACTTTCTCTACATGATAAATGCCATTTGCTGAAGTCAGAGAACCCCTTTAATACATATCTGCATCTCACTAACGCAAAACAATACATTTTCACGTATGTCCTCATCCACGAAAAACACATGGGCCTAGATTTACTAAAGTATCTGCTCCAATAATCAGTCTAAAAAGTGCAATTTGGTGCATCTAGGGCTCGCACATTAGTAAATCTGGGCCGTGATTCTTTCCAACCAGTCATAAAATCTAGAAGTGATAAACATACTAACCCCGATAATATCCTGTCCCTCAGTCATTTATGTGTACGCTATATTCTAAGTCTGGGCCTTGGACTGTTTTTCCCTCTCCGGTGCAGCCTGTGTATTGTCCTCGGAGTCTGGCTTTAGCATATTTAGAGTCTACTTTGAGCGGTTCCCGCTCCATACTAGAACAATATGGCTAGTATTACAGCTCCCAAAGTCGCCCACGTTTTCTAGGCTCCTGAATAGCAGGCCTGCCTTGTTTAATCGTCCCCCTCTACTGTTTGACCGGGGCGTGTGGCTGCCCCTGGGGCCCTTGTAGTAGTAATGGTCTCATCCCCTGGTGCTGCCATAATTTGGTCTACAGCACCATCTGCTGGACAGAGGGCAAAATGCGCAGGTTTTGGATTATTTGTGAGGGTCTGAACTTTGTCCTGTAGCTGCAAACTTTATCCTGGGGTAGTGGGGGTGATTTGACTGTTTTTGGGATGTCAGTTTGACTAGAAATGGCAGAGTTGCCTGACGATCAGAACTTTCTCAGTCATAAACCGTTCTGGTTGCTGCAGAGCCGTCCCTTGCATACACTGGACTAAGTTCACACTGGTGTCAGTGACGTCCTGTATACTTATAGTAATCATGGGTGCTTCAAGTTGCACTGTACTTTGGGTTGAACACAGCTTTGTTTTAAGAAACCATATTGGTGTGTCCGTATTTCTAGGCCTTCAACTGGGTCTGAGACGGGTGAAAATTTTCGGGCAATCACGTGGGCACCACTGATCCTTTCTGTGTAAGTTTATACCTTGTGCTTTCACTTTCTCATGAGGATGGAGGCAGGTTTGGTCCCATATAGGGTAGCCATCCGGCCGGTAGTCCACCTGCCCAGCTCTTGCTTTCATCAAAAAGTCAATTACTTTTAAAAAATAAATAAAATTTATAAAAAGTTTTCACCGGAAACAATTTCTGATATTTTTCATACACCTATAGAGATGATTAGATATTTTCAGTTTTGACAAAAATTGCTGTGTGTGAAGAGCCCTAGACACAGTTAAAAGCAGGAGTTGTTGAAGGACCTGCACAATATGGTCACATGACAATACCTAATCGGGTCCTCAAGCTAAAAGGCTTCAAGTGTTCTGTCTGTAAGCTGTGTGTGACTTCTGGGGCCTGCATTTATTTTGGATTCTGGTCTGGGATTTGTATTTATTTAGGGGTCTTTTCTGGAGTTTGGCTCCAAATAGAGTCTCCGGTCGGGTCCGAATTTAGGTCTGTTATTTTAGGATGTGACAAAAGGGTCATATGTGCTCCAAGTGAATGCACAGGGTCACTAATTCTGTGTGAAACCACACCAGCTTCTCTTAACCTGGCCCGGGGTCTAACCTAGCCTGGAGAGATGAGTAACCACGGGACCCCTGGTATGTAACCTTAAAGGCTAGCTACACCTTCAGAGGCAAAGGTGTACATAGCCTTTAACCGCAAGAATCCTAATCGTAACCATTTTACTGTCCTAGACCACCACGGATACTGTACATATCCCTTTTTCACTGCTGTAGACCCCTAGGCATACATCTATTAACATTAGAAAAATATAATGAAATACCAGGATCGGCTCAGCCAGTTGGACATTTAGTGGTAGTATAGGGTATGATTTCTATAAAAATTTTATCTGAAAATACTATGTTTTCTCAATACCCACTTATAGGCGTTGAAAAGACTCAAGGGCCTAGGGGCCTAATTTCAGTTATCTATTCACATCTACTGCACACAAAAACACTTGCTACTCCCTTGGCAGTAATAGATAAATGGAAAAGACAGATACCCACACTCAGAGGATTCAATAGCAGATTTAGGGCTCATGCACACAAACCTATTTTCTTTCCGTGTCCGTTCCGTTTTTTTGTTTTTTTTGCGGACCGTATGCAGAAGCATTCATTTCAATGGTTCTGCAAAAAAAAAAAAAATGGAAGGTACTCAGTCTGCATGCCGTTTCCGTATTTCCGTTCCACCAAAAAAAATAGAACATGTCCTATTATTGTCCGCATTACGGACAAGGATAGTACTGTTCTATTAGGGGCCAGCTGTTCCGTTCCGCAAAATACGGAATGCACACGGACGTCATCCGTATTTTTTGCGGACCGCAAAATGCATACGGTCGTGTGCATGATCCCTTATTGGAATCTCATCTCAAAGTATCACCAGCAGTCAACAATAAATTAATCCAGCTCTATTATCATTCATCAGACATATCTCCCACCAATCAGATTATGTAGAATGGGTAAGACATCGTCCACGGCTTGTCCGCGGTGTGGGGACTTAGAGGCGGATTTCTGGCATATGATATGGGAATGTAAACCAATTGCCACTTTCTGGAGGGGGGTAGCGGATTTTCTCAAGTCTGCTGCCCATTCCAGTTGCATGCGCCCCGGAACTGTCGTCTTTGATTGATGGAGGAAGACCTCTGGGACCATTATATGGCCACTCTCCTGCGGGAATCACTGTTCCTGGCGCGCAAATGTATTGTCTTGCGGTAGTACAGTCCTAACGTGCCAACCTTAAAGGGGTTGTCCGAGTTAGGGAAAAAAATATATAGCACTGTAAATCTGATGGGCAGCAATATATAACTAAGCTAAGCAAGTTTTAGGTAAAAAAAAAAAATATATTTCCTAATTTCCCTGGTTCTCTTCTGGTCCTTTTTGTTTACCTGCAATAACAACCATCTCTGCCTCTCCCACTGCTCTGCAAAGGGAGTGAATATAAGAGCTGCCCTGAGTGACATGTCTGCCTGCTGGGAGACTCTGCAGCATGTTGTATGTGTAGGACTACAGGTCCCAGCTGTATAATGCCACTGCTGATACACACAGAATCTTCTCCCTACCTGTTCTTGTGCAGAACTCCTCTAGTTCGTGAGCTCCTGTGCCCAGCATTTGCCGCCTCACTGCCTGCAGCTACTCAGTAAAGCCTTCATCCCTGAGTCTGTGCTTCTAAAGGGGTTAATCTTTCCTGAAGTATCCAGTGGGAGGGAGACACAAGGCAGAGCAGGGGGGCGTGGCCAGCCCAGCTCCTTCTCCTCTACAGACTGTATATGATCTCAGGCTTTGTGCATGAAACCTCATCAGAGCAGGGAGAGAAGCTGACATCACAGGTCATGTGACCCTCAGTGAAATCTGAGAAACCAGCCACTGGAGATAAAGTGAGTGAATTGTAAAGTCCTTTCATTTGCCTAGTTAGAAACATACAACGAACAAAAAAATAACTCTAACAACCCCTTTAAGCATGTGGAAACAGATAAATCAGATCTTGCCTTATGTGGCCCTAGTATTTAAACATCGTAATCAACTCTAAAAATTCGATAGGGTCTGGAGCATATGGTGCAGCTCGCCTCATACCTTATATTCTGTTCCAAGAATGCGGAGGACCTTATCGTCTGCCCACAGCTCCTCTAACCATTCCTCTTAAAGGGAACCTGTCCACTGGATTTTATGTATAGAGCTGAGGACATGGGTTGCTAGATGGCCACTAGCACATCCGCAATACCCAGTCCCCATAGCTCTGTGTGCTTTTATTGTGTAAAAAAAAACTATTTAATACATATGCAAATTAACCTAAGATGAGTCAGAGCTTGAAAATATGACTCTTCTCTGGTCACACAAGTAAGATATGACTCTTTTATGTTAATCTGCATATGTATCAAATCGGTTTTTTTACACAATGAAAGCACCCAGAGCTATGGGGACTGGGTATTGCGGATGTGCTAGCGGCCATCTAGCAACCGATGTTCTCAGCTCTATACCCAAAATCCAGGTGACAGGTTCCCTTTAAGAGGCGATACTCACGAATGCTGCCAGCTCAGATGGGATGATAGACCTTATGCAACAGCGCACTAGTTAGCAAATGATCATTGTACTGCAATTACTTTGACTATTGTGTTTTTTTGTGAAACGGCTTACAAATTGTCAGTTTTTTACTTGTACTAATAAGAGTTTTAAAAAAAATGTAATCTGAGATCTAATTGGTGATCACGGTAAAAGATAAAACACGGCATTTAGTGAGAAATGTGGGCCCTCGCCTATAGCACCTACTAGTGTGAAAAAAATAATAATAAAGAATAGGAACAATTAGATGTCCAATAATGTCCTCAAGATATCAACTATTGATGGACCAATGTTGTATTTAAAACCCCAAATTTCCTCCAGATGGCGCTGTTGGGTAATTCCTATATACTGATGTGTGTAAACTGGGTTTTCTCAGTATCAATAGTGGCGGTAAATTGTAGATAAAAATCCCCAAAAGCGGTTACCGTAATTGGTGCATTGTACATTATATGAATGAATTGCAGCATCCCCACCTGGCCTTGGATTTCATTTCCCAGATGTCTACTAGTGATGAGCGAGCATGCTCTGCCGAATACTTGTTCGGCTCGAGCATCGCTATGCTCGGCACATGGCGGTACTCGGCCGAGTACCACATGTGCTCGAGCGGCATGCTCGAGTCTCCTCCCCGCACGTTTTGCAGCTGCTAAGCAGCCAATAATCATGCAGGTAAGTACTGCCATCACTGTAATGCCAGTAGCCATGTTGGCTGCTGGCCTTACAGTGATTGGCTGGCCGGAACGCGTCATTCGGTGATATATAGAACCCGATGACGAGGGTTTGGCTCATTGCGAGCCAGGGAGAGCTGCGCTTAGGAAGGGACAGATAGTGTAGGGAGTTTGTGATCGTATTTTATTCAAGTGAATAACGTTTCAAAGACCCAAAAGTCCTTTTATGGACTATTGTGTGTGTGGTGGCAGCAATTTATTAGAGCAAAGTAGTACTCAAATTTTTTTTTTTTTGCATACTTTTCAAAATAGCGATTCTTTTTCTATATAGAGGGTGTCTGCCGTGACTTGACATCTGTGCAATACCTCCTGTGTGTCAGGGGCAGAGATAGGAAGAATAATAGTGAAAACAATAAAATAAAAAAATCCCATAATCTATCCACATTTTTGCTGTAAACAGTGTCATCCGTGAGTTGTCAGATCTGCGCTGCAATACCTTGTGTGGTTGTCAGGGCCAGATATAGGGAAAAAATTAGAATACAGAAAACTGACCTTTTTTTTTTTTTGTAACCCCTTCAGCGCTATTGTACTATGCATTCTGTATTCAGAATGCTATTATTTCCCCTTATAACCATGTTATAAGGGAAAATAATACAATCCACAGAACACCGATACAGAAGTTCGGGTTTTGGTACCAAACATGCCGATTTTTCTCACGCGCATGCCAAACGCATTACAATGTTTTGCACTCGCGCGGAAAAATCGCGCATGTTCCCGCAACGCACCCGCAACTTTTCCCGCAACGTGTTCCGCTCCTGCTCTGAATAGGAATCCAGCCCGGCATACCACGGACCGCTCTCGGCCGCGGAACACGGCCATGTGCATTCGGCCTAAATCTCAGGACGAGACTTGATCCTTGCTGCCTTCCCTATGCAGGGAGGGCTAGAACTTGATCTAAGGCCTCTTTCACACGGGCACAATATGCTAGCTACAACTAGTAAAGACAAGTCTGAACTTTACCCAAGGTTTGGATCTCAATTACTGCTGCAAAATTCCTCTGTTACTCCTAGTCCAGCCGTACCCAGGTATGAGACACAATTGACACAATTACTACTACCATACAGAGACATTACACCACTCTGGCATTCCTAACCTGGGGCATGAGTTATAACATCCTTGGAGGGCCCTGTGACAGTACCCTGCGCACGCTGCAATTGGCATCACGAGCAAACAATATCCTGACCCTCTATCCTGACCCACTGCATTATTTAGCGTCCGTGTAACCATACCACGGTCCTGCTCATTGCACTTCCTCCCACCATGGAGAGGCTTGCCAAACGAGTAATCCCACACTCGGATATTCCGAGGAGCTCTATCCAGTGCCACTATTACATTTGGCCTTCGCGCCCAGCACGCTTGAAGAGGGACCTGAGATATTGTGCCCGTGTGAAAGAGGCCTTAGATCAAGTTCTAGCCCTCCCTGCATAGGGAAGGCAGCAAGGATCAAGTCTCGTCCTGAGATTTAGGCCGAATGCACATGGCCGTGTTCCGCGGCCGAGAGCGGTCCGTGGTATGCCGGGCTGGATTCCTATTCAGAGCAGGAGCGCACGGCGTCATTGGTTGCTATGACGCCGTGCGCTTTATGCCGCCACTGGACTACAGTAATAGACTCGTATAGTGTATTACTGTAGTCCAGCGGCGGCATGAAGCGCACAACGTCATAGCAACAAATGACGCTGTGTGCTCCTGCTCTGAATAGGAATCCAGCCCGGCATACCACGGACCGCTCTCAGCCGCGGAACACGGCCGTGTGCTTTGCAGCTCAGCTGAACGAAACTAAGCAGAAAGTTGCAGATCACTCCAGTTCCAGGAAGAACCATACCCTGTGAAGATAACTGTGAGTAGAGACCAGAGACCCCAGGAGAAGCTATTCCTCCTCAGCAAGTCAGTCCCCATACAGCAGAAGATAGAAAGTGCAGAAGCCAAATTCCTGCCACATTATAGAGCTATTAGGCAGACGTCCTTTTCCTGCAGAGCTCAAGGTACACGATAGAGCAGAAGATATATTCCTGCTGGGACCAAAGACTAATGCTGTATCTTGCTTGGATGAAAGCTACAACTAGTAAAGACAAGTTTGAACTTTACCCAAGGTCTGGATCTCAATTACTGCTGCAAAATTCCTCTATTACTCCTACTAGCACCACACTCATTTATTGCAAGTGAGCCAGGATCGAGGAGTCCAGCCGTACCCAGGTAGGAGACACCATTGACACAATTACTACTACCATACAGAGACATTACACCACTCTGGCATTCCTAACCTGGGGCATGAGTTATAACCTCCTTGGAGGGCCCTGTGACAGTACCCTGCGCACGCTGCAATTGGCGTCACGAGCAAACAATAGACTATTATACCTCTATCCTGACCCACTGCATTATTTAGCGTCCGTGTAACCATACCACGGTCCTGCTCATTGCACTTCCTCCCACCATGGAGAGGCTTGCCAAACGAGTGATCCCACAATGATATTCCGAGGAGCTCTATCCAGCGCCACTATTACATTTGGCCTTCGCGCCCAGCACGCTTGAAGAGGGACCTGAGATATTGTGCCCTGATTCCCAACCTCTTGGGCCTTCACAGTCTCAAGAAGATGACGGTGGTGACCGGCAGTCATTCGTTCACGAGGTGGATGATGTTGAGACACAGTTACCAATCACTGAGGTAGTGGTTAGGTCAAGTCAGGAGAATGAGCAGAGTCAGGAAGTGGAAGAGGAGGTGGTTGACAATGAGGTCACTGACCCAACATGGAAAGGTGAAAAGCTGAGCGAGGACAGCAAGACAGAGGGGGAGGGATCCGCAGCACCGCAACAGGCTGGAAGAGGCAGTGGGGTTGCAAAAGAGAGAAGTTGGCCCACACCAAACAGGTCCGCAACTGTTACACCGAGAACCCCCATGCGTAAATCTACCTTGCCAAGGGGTAGGTGTTCTGCAGTATGGCGCTTTTTTGAGGAAAGTGCAGACTACAAAAGAGTGGTAGTTTGCAACCTATGCCGTACCAAAATGAGCCGGGAGTGAGTCGTACCCTGGGATGGCACAGGTGCTACCCACGCCCAGGATTGCGGACCCTACGTCCATCAGGGTCTCCGCCAGCAGTTATATTACTGGCTCCAACCCCCACTTCTCCTCCTCCTCCTCCTCCACTTCCACCTCCAGCAGCAGTCAGCTATCAGTCGCTAGCTGGAAGCAGTGTAGCACTGCTATTGGTAAGCGTCAACAGGCCGTGCTGAAGTTGATCTGCTTAGGGGACAAACGGCACACCACCGCAGAGCTGTGACAGGCTATAAGGGACCAAACCGACCTGTGGCTCTCGGCACTCAACCTACAACCAGGCATGGTTGTGTCTGACAACGGCCGTAACTTGGTGGCGGCTTTGGAACTCGGCAACCTGACACACATCCCATGCCTAGCCCACATGTTAAACTTTGTGGTTTAGCGGTTTATCAAAACCTACCCCAATTTGCCTGAGCTACTGGTGAAGGTGCACCGTGTGTGTGCCCATTTCCGCAAGTCGTCCACAGCTTCAGCCGGTCTGTCAACGCTGCAGCAGCGCTTGCAGCTTCCAGCTCACCGACTGTTGTGCGACGTGATCACGCGCTGGAACTCTACGTTCCACATGTTGGCAGCAGAGGGCAGTTTTGGAATACCAGCTGCAACATGGTCGTTGCTTTTCGAGTCAACTGCCACTATTCACAAGCGAGGAGTGGGCATGGATGTCAGACCTCTGAGATTTAAAAAAAACTTTGAATCCACACAGATGGTTAGTGGCGATAACGCTATTATCAGTGTAACCATCCCACTTCTGTGTCTACTTAAGCGATCAATGCTCACAATTAAGGAAGATGCTCTGAATGTGGCAGACGAGGAAATGGGGGAGGACATTACACAGGGTGATAGCCAGCCCACCCTTAGTTCGTCTTCTCAGTGTGAATTGGACCATGAAGAGGAGGAGGAGCAGAATATGGTTGCCTCTGCTACAGAGGGTAGTACCCATGGAACTTTAATTCCATCTGTTCAGCGTGGATGGGCAGAAGAGGAGGAGGATGAGGAGATGGCGAGTCATCCTGATGTCGACATCGACGTCTTGCCTGTTGGTACTCTGGCACACATGGCTGCCTTTCCAGCGACCCTCGCATTATACGCATTTTAGATAACACGGATTACTGGGTGTTCACCCTTCTCGACCCCCGCTACAAAGAACTTCTCATCTCTCATTCCTCTGGTGGAGAGGACGAGCAAAATGGTGCAATACCAGAAGATCCTTGTTGGAAAATTGCTCCAAAATGTTCCATCTGACAACGCTGGCAGCAGCGTCCGTACTGCCTTAGGCAACCGAGGAAGAGAGACAAGGCGAACACACAGCAATTCCAACAAAGGCAGTGCAACACTCTCCAAGGCAGGGGACACTTTCATGACACCCCGCCAGCAATCTCACCCTGAAGCGTGGCCTAGTGGTACAAGGAGGGAAAATTTTTGGAAGATGGTGAAGGATTACATAGCAGACCGTGTCAGCGTCCTTAATGATCCCTCAGTGCCCTACAACTACTGGGTGTCCAAGCTGGACACGTGGCACGAAACTTGCACTCTACGCTTTGGAGGTGCTGCTGGTGGCATTATAACAGATGAGCGTATCTGCTTGTCCACTGGCAATGCTGACAGGTTGACTCAATGACTGTCATTGTGCCACTATGTGGCCTCCTCATGCTGTTATCTCCACACCATGTCACCTTGCCACTCATTTTTATGAACAAGGCCTGGATTGCCCCTGACTTCTCAACTCCACCAGAGGAGAGCTGAGCTGATGATGAACATAAAGGCAATTTCAATCTATCATTTATAATGTACTCAATCTACTGTAGTGTATTCCCATGCACCTTTTCCACCACAAGAAAAGAGTATGTGGTTTAATCTTGTTTTCTCGTCCTCCTCCTCCAGATTGTCTGTCTATATTTCCTCCACTCTAATTTTTTTTTTTAATGGGGTCAGATCAGCAGCAGGCCCTCGCCCCTAATGTTTTACAGGGTCAGCTCACCAGCAGGCCCGCAACTCAATGTGAATGAGGCCCTTCTTTTATATGATATACAGGTTGTATCGGAGTGCCTCTTCATTGTAATTTTTGGCAGGACTTGTACTTTATATACAAGTAAATATACAGGAAATAATGTTTTCAATAACTTTTTCCTATAAAATCGTTTTTTTTACTTTGGTTTTGTGCGTAAAACCCTAATTAGATTGTGGGCCTGGTGATCAGTTTAAGGCCTTTTCAGCAGCAGCAGCATGGTGATAAAAATGAGTGGCAGGGTGACATGGTGTGGAGATGGCAGCATGAGGAGGCCACATAGTGGCACAATGACTGAGTCTGGATAAAAGACTGAGGCCACAGATTGATTCCATCTGCATCTTTCTAAGCAATCTGTGGAGCTGTATGGCGGTCATCTGCAGATTAATGCAGACCAGGGCCGTAGCTATAGGGGAAGCTGCAGCTTTGGGGCACTGACCCAAAAGGGGCCCATCCAGGAGGAGGAGGACTAGAGGATTTGGTCAGGGCCCCCTTAACAGTATTACACAATGAAATTAGATACAGTGACAGTATAGACAGTGTATAAAACTGATGGAACAGCAGCTGGCCCTGGTCTGAGAGCGATCTTTACTAGCCACAGGAATGGGGGCGGCATGAAAGGAAGAGGTCGCTAAAAAATTACTGTGGGATGCAGCCCCATTCAAAAATTTGCTGTGGTGCCCAGTAAATTCTAACTACGCCACTGATGCAGCCCACAAAAGCAAATTGGGTTTATCGATTCCAAAACTCTGGATAAAAGACTAAGGCCACATATTGCTTAGAAAGATGCAGATGGAAAGATCTGTAGAGCTGTATCACGGTCACCTGCAGATTAATGCAGCCATCAAATTTTAAGTTGGGTTTGTCGGTTCCACCTCGGCTCACCAGCAGGCCCGCACCTAAAATCTTTTACTGGTTCAGCTCGCATGCAGGCCTGCGACTCATGCTGCCTTGCTTTGAAATAGTAGCCGTAGCCGTTTATCAGGCTCCCTCTCCGAAATTGAACTACGATTCCCCGTTATCGGTGATCACCATGGTAGGTGCATAAAAGAACATTGAAAGTTGATAGGGAAGATATCCAAATGGATCGTGGACGTCACTTGGGACAATCAGGCAGAAGTTATCTAGAGTCAACATTCCAATTACTCATTCCAATAACAGGGCATCTTAAGAGTCCTGTATTGTTATTTATCGTCATTACCTCCCCGAGTCGGGAGTGGGTAATTGCCGCGTGCCTCCTGCCTTCTTTCAATTTTTCTGCTTTAATAACTTGACCCACCATCTCCACCCAATCAGATTTAAGCCATTGACCTCCCTTGGATGTGGTATCCCTTTCTCAAGCTCCCTCTCCGGCGTCGTTACCCATGATCACCATGGTAGGCGCAGAAAAGAACATCGAAAGTTGATGGGGCAGACCTCCAAATGGATCGTCGCCGTCACGGGGACGTGCAATCGTCCAGAGGTTATCTACAGTAGAGTCACCAATGCGGCAGCAGGCCCTCGCCCCTAAGGTTTTAGATGGTCAGATCAGCAGGCCTTTGCTCCAAATGTTTTCGAGGGTCACCAGCAGGCCATCAATCATAATTTTTCAAGGGTGTGTATGATGCCGTCCTTTATGTGTAACAAAGGGTGTTTTGGAGTGCCGGTTCCTTGTAATTTTTGGCAGCCCTTCCACTGCCTCTTGCTTGTAATTTTATTGCATCACTTGCACTTTTTATACAATTGAATATACAGGATGAATGTTTCCTAACAATTTTTCCTGTAAAAAAGATTTATTTATTTTTGGGAAGGGGGGGTTTGTGCGTATTTTTGTCAGTCTGTAGAAGTGGCGTACAACTCGGACAACATGGTTCCCAGCAGCGATCTGGGAGTCCAAGATACATCCAGACATCGTCCCCATGGTGTTCCCGATCCATATCGGTGGGTGGTGTTTGTCATTTTCTGACCTTTTCCAATGGACCAGGCACCCTCCCCTCTTCAGAGCAGGGCGTGCCTGGTTGTCTCCCGTTGACTTCCATTATACTCATTATATTGCGTTGATACTAGGCTGTTGGGCCAATGCTGAACAACTTCTTTCCCAACTTTTATATTTCTGTTTGCGTCTTATACTTGGGTTGTCTGCCTGTCCTATTATCTAGTGTTGGTGATTCTATCCTTGGCTATCTTTAAACATCTGGTGTATCTATTTACGCTTAAAGGGGTTCTCCGATTTTGTTATATAGACTACCTATCCTCAGAGCCCCGACTCTGTTTACATTAGTGATTTAACGTATCCAATGTCTGTCCTTTTCAGTAGCATTATCTTATAGTTTATCTATCGATATCCGATAGCATTAGATGTGTTTATTTGTGGATTAATGGCTCTGTTCACATCATTAAGTTCATGTATTTAATATCTGTCTGATTATTTAACAGGAGTGATTCTATCCATACCAGATGATAGCATTTGGTGTGTCCCATTTGTGGATTTGGATTAAAGTGTATCTCAGCTTTGAAAAAAGGGTTTGCATAATGGCTGTGCTTCTTTGTACAATTATAACTGAAGAAATATCTCTTTTGGGCTTCCCTAATGTGTTTTTTTTTTTTTTTTTTTTTTTCAGCTGCATTAGATGCATTTCTCTCAGAAGCAGGGGGCGTATCACTTCTGTGGAATCTGCCAGCTCTACTGCTGTGACGTAATTTCCTACTATGTTTTGTTTTCAGCTCTGGAGCTCCCAGAACAGATAAGGAAGAGGAGATCACACTTAAGCCTCATGCACACAGACGTTTTTTTTTAGGTCCGCAAAAACGGTTTCCTTTGTTCCGTGATCCGTGTCCGTTTTTTCTCTGTGGGTCTTCCTTGATTTTTGGAGGATCCACGGACATGAAAAATGAAAAAAAAAATCTAAGTCAAGTTTGCCTTTGAAATGATAGGAAAAAACGGACACGGATCACGGACACGGATCACGGACGCGGATGACAATCTTGTGTGCAGCCGTGATTTTTCACGGACCCATTGACTTGACTGGGTCTGTGAACCGTTGTCCGTGAAAAAAATAGGACCGGTCATATTTTTTTCACGGACTGGAAACACGGAGGCGGATGACAAACGGTGCATTTTCAGATTTTTTTCATGGACCCATTGAAAGTCAATGGGTCCGTGGAAAAAAACGGAACAATGGCCGCGGATGCACACAACGGTCGTGTGCATGAGGACTTACAGACACACAGGAGGCTGTGTAGATGCAGTTCTTTTATCAGCCTCAGAATCTCAGCTAGCTCTGACACCCCCCCCCCCCCCCATTTTGTCTGCTGTCTGTTTCCTCAGGATGGATGTTGCCAGACAACAGGCAGTGGACAACAATTACGGTGGAATATCCTTGCGATATGACCCCAATGTCTGAGATTGGAAAACCTCTTGAGGCTACTTTCACACTAGCGTTCGGCTAGCGTTCGATCGGATCCGTTCTGAACGGATCCGATCATAATAATGCAGACGGAGGCTCCTTTCAGTACGGATCCGTCTGCATTATTTTAGCAAAAAAAAGCTAAGTGTGAAAATAGCCTGGGACGGATCCGTCCAGACTTTCAATGTAAAGTCAATGGGGGACGGATCCGCTTGAAGATTGAGCCACATTGTGGCATCTTCAAACGGATCCGTCCCCATTGACTTACATTGAAAGTCTGGACGGATCCGCACGGATCCGCACGCCTCCGAACGGCCAGGCGGTAAAGAGTCACTTTCACACAATTTCATTTAATAGAGAATGGTGTAACTAGCAAATTTCGAAATCGCCCCAAAAAAAAAAAAAATCTGCCTGCATCCACCTGATAAGCTGTATAGTCATGGCCACTATTTCCGTCGGCCCCATAGAAGTGGATGGAAGCGGTGGCCTCGCTAGCGCGGTGCGTGCCTCTCTGCTATTTTCGGCTAGTAGTTATGATTGGTGATGGTAGGACCCAGCACTGCCGGCCACCACTTTGTCGGCTTAGTTTTAGAGATAAGTGTGGGTTCTACCTCTGGGACCCGCACCTATCAGACAATGGGGGCATAGCCTATTGATATACCCTCATTGTCTGAGATGGCAATACCCCTTTAACGGCTCTGTTCACGTCACTAAGTGATAGGACGAACATTGATTGCATCCAATTATTCATTATAGGTGATCTTATAGTAGGTCTATTGATATTGGACAGCATTGGGTATACGGTATTTGTTTTGTGGATTCAGCGCATGGGCTCTTCACATTGAGATGTTTCCAATGTCTGTCCTATTATTCCATATTAGGCTACTTTCACACTTGCGTTCAGAACGGATCCGTCTGCATTATATTGTAAAAAAAATTCTAAGTGTGAAAGTAGCCGCAGACGGATCCGTCCAGACTTTAACATTGAGTCAATGGGGGACGGATCCGTTTAAAAATTGAGCCATATAGTGTCAAATTCCAACGGATCCGTCCCCATTGACTTACATTGTAAGTCTGGAGGGATCCGCACGGCCAGGCGGACACCCGAACGCTGCAAGCAGCGTTCAGGTGTCCGCCTGCTGAGCGGAGCGGAGGCTGAACGCTGCCAGACTGATGCATTCTGAGCAGATCCGCATCCACTCAGAATGCATTAGGGCTGGACGGATGCGTTCGGGGCCGCTTGTGAGAGCCTTCAAACGGAACTCAGAAGCGGACACCCGAACGCAAGTGTGAAAGTAGCCTTAGTGATGCTATAGTAGATTTGTTGGTAACTGATATCATTCAGTACGTTTACGAATGACTGCTGTAATTAAAAAAATATATATAAAAATTAAAATCTGACTCCTTACTAACAAAGCTAGAACCAGCCCCGTACCTCCCATGGATCCACAGAACTCCCCATTTATTGCTCTTAGATTTATTTCAGACTGTCAGCTCAGGGGGCGAGTCCTTTCTGTTGCAGCTCTCTCCCTATGACTGCCACAGCTACGAACAGAAGATACGGCGAGTGACAATTAAAGATTTAAACTGAGCGTGTGCGACCACCTCTGTGAGGTTGTAAGAAATAAGGAAAATGACAAACAGCAGGTGGTGCTATACAATACATTTATTGAATAACTCGGTGGATATGCTAATTTTTTTTTTTATTACATGCAATTGCAAAAGTATTCAGATCCAGGTGCTTGTTTGAAAAAACTTTAAAATGTTGAAGTTTCTTCATGTTATCAAGTAGTTTGATGTGATATATCCTGCAATCCGGTCCATGTTTTATTTGCATCTTATTTTGTTCCATGTTTTCTTATAATATTTATTATGCACTTATATAGCGCTGACGTATTCCGCAGCACTTACATTGCTGACATTGGCATCACGCTGTCCCCAACGGGGCTTACAATCTAAGGTCCCTATCAGTAGGTCTTTTTATATTCCCCGGTCCTATACATAGCTGTTAGCAAGACTAGTTTTGATGCTTTTTTGGTCATTGAAGGGGCGCTCCGAAAATGCCTCTGGCCCGACTGCTAACCACTGGTCTATGCTTGAGGATGGAGCTACTAACACCATTACCAACATGTAGGTTTATCTGGAACTCTCTTCTAATCTATACTACAGCCGGCAAACTGTCCACTATGGTCGCACTAGACATCAGTGCTAAGTGAGGATGCTGCGATTACACACGCATATAATGTACATTGCACCAATTAGCAGCTTTTGGGAATTTTTACATAATATTTACCACCACTGATGATACGGAGAACACACACTATACACACAGCAATATATAGGAATTGCCCAACAGCGCCACCTGGAGGATATTTGGTGTTTTATATACATCGGTCCATCAATAGTAGCTATCTTATTGTTTTTTACTAGTAGCTACTGTAGGCAAGGCTCCTGCCAAGTAGACTGCATATAAGGACCAGGGTTGCATGTTTTTAAGATTTAATTTTTTTTAAATCAAATTTCTCGATACATGCAGGGTTATATTTTTACCGTGATCACCAATTAGATCTGATTAGATTACATTTTATTTAAATTATACCCCATACTACCACTAATTGCCTTTCTTAAAGGGGGTTATCTGGGAATTTTATATTTATGACCTATCGTTTGGAAAGGTCATCAATGTCAGATCGGCGGGGGTCTGACACCTGGACCCCTGCCAATCAGCTGTTGGAGGCCAGAGCTCCATGAGTGCCGCTGTCTCTTCCTAGGTAATGTGACAACACTCTATCTGTCACATGGCCTAGTTGCAGTTCAGCCCCATTCAAGTCAATGGGTCTGAGCTGCAATACCAGGCACTGCCACTATACAATTTACAGCACTGTGCTTGGAAAGCCACCAGGAGCCCGCAGTCCTCCCAGAGCTCTGAGCGGCTCCCTGGACCAGATGATCGGCGGGGTGCCAGGACTCAGACCCCCGTCTATCTGATACGGATTACCTATCCTGAGGATAGGTTATCATTATCAATTCCCAGAACCCCTTTAATCATTGGTATTTAATTTTATTCTTACTGTGTTGTATAAAGTAGACCGAGCCCACCTGGTGAGACCATTGTTGTGCACTGAGCTGAGCAGCTCACTATATAGCTATACATACATTAACCCCTTCATTAGACCACCACAGAGCCTGGAATTAATCCCCCGATTATCCTAGATAGCTGTACTGCATTGATATTAAACTGGATCTCTTTTATGGCGCTGCGCTCCATCCATCACTAATATTATTGAGTAGCTATTTGATGCTGCGCTCCATCCCTCCCTGATACTACGATGTCTGTCCTCTATTTGGTGCTCCATCCCTCCCTGATAACTGATATTACAATGTCTGCCTCTATATGTCGCTGCGCTCCATCCCTCCCTGATATTACAATGTCTGCCTCTATATGGCGTTGCGCTGTCCTGCACGAATATAAGTGCCTGTCTCTATATTGCCCTGCTCTCCATCCCTCCTTGATATTACAATGTCTGTCCTTTTATATGGCGCTGCGCTCCATCCGTCCCTGATATTACAATGTCTGTCCTCCTATATGGCGTTGGGCTCCATCCCTGCCTGATATTACAATGTCTGCCTCTATATGGCGTTGCACTCCATCCCTCCCTGATATTGCAATGTCTGTCCTCCTATATGGCGCTGCGCTCCATCCCTCCCTGATATTACAATGTCTGCCTCTATATGGCGTTGCGCTCTGTCCTGCATGAATATTAAAGTGCCTGTTTCTATATTGCCCTACTCTCCATCCCTCCTTGATATGACAAGGTCTTCCTCTATATGGTGCTGCGCTCCATCCCTCCCTGATATTACAATGTCTATCCTCTATATGGCGCTGCGCTCCATCCCTCCCTGATATTACAATGTCTGTCCTCTATATGGCGCTGCGCTCCATCCCTACCTGATATTACGTCTGCCTCTATATGGCGCTGCGCTCTGTCCTGCACTGATCACCCCCTTTATTGCACAGGACTCTGGACGCAGCTCCTAACACTTTGTTAATCATTGACTGCAGTGACATCTGTTTTTATGATGTTTGTCGATCTCGTGCTTTGAGGAACTTCTAAAGCTTCATGGAAACACCCAGGACATCAGGTGCTCGGTGCAGTGTGCCTGATAAGTGGCTGCAACCAGGGGTCGAGTGGAGGGGGAACGCATGGGAACGGCGTTCCTGCACTCTTTTCATGGCAGGAACGCCGTTCCCTTTCAGCCTCAAGCCAGGAGAACACGGCTGAATCAGATTCACAGGGGCAGACGGAGCGCACTGTGCAGGGCAGGTTAAGGGAGGAGGGGCGGCTTCAGTTGAGAGGAAGCTGTCTGTGCGGTGCCGCTGCCTGCGACTCCTCTCATGGCGCCCCGCCCCCTAATGACATCATCTCCTTCACTACGAGATCATTTAGAATGTCTTTTAGAAAAGTTTGTCCTGGGATTCGAACTCACGACCTCTACACATCAGAGGAAGGCATTTACCCTCACAGCCATGAAAGCCATCTAGGTAAATGCTTAAAAAAAAAAAAATAAGACTTCTAATTATACCTAGTGTACTGATATCTAGTGTACAACCATACACATGACAGCTGCCCACTGTGTATGGATGTAGCAGAGCTGGGTGTGTTGGGGCAGCTGTCATGTGTATGGTTGTACACTAGATATCAGTACACTAGGTATAAGTAGAAGTCTTATTTTTTTTTTTTTAAACAGCTACCTTGACAGCTTTTATGGCTGTGAGGGTAAATGCCTTGCCTCTGATGTGTAGAGGTCATGAGTTCGAATCCCAGGACAAACTTTTCTAAAAGTGTTTTTTTTTTTTTATAAGACTTCTACTGATACCTAGTTTACTGATACCAAGTGTACAACCATACACATGACAGCTGCCCACTGTGTATGGATGTAGCAGAGCTGGGTGTGTTGGGGCAGCTGTCATGTGTATGGTTGTACACTAGATATCAGTACACTAGGTATAAGTAGAAGTCTTATTTTTTTTTTTTTAAACAGCTACCTTGACAGCTTTTATGGCTGTGAGGGTAAATGCCTTGCCTCTGATGTGTAGAGGTCATGAGTTCAAATCCCAGGACAAACTTTTCTAAAAGTGTTTTTTTTTATTTTATAAGACTTCTACTGATACCTAGTTTACTGATACCAAGTGTACAACCATACACATGACAGCTGCCCACTGTGTATGGATGTAGCAGAGCTGGGTGTGTTGGGGCAGCTGTCATGTGTATGGTTGTACACTAGGTATCAGTACACTAGGTATAAGTAGAAGTCTTAGTTTTTTTTTTTTAAGCAACTACCTCAACAGCTTTTATGGCTGTGAGGGTAAATGCCTTGCCTGTAATGTGTAGAGGTCATGAGTTCGAATCCCAGGACAAACTAAAAGTGTTTTTTTTTCTTTTTCTGATACTTCTACTGATACCTTGTGTACTGATACCTAGTGTACAACCATACACATGACAGCTGCCCCAACACACCCAGCTCTGCTACATCCATACACAGTGGGCAAAGTTACCTACAGTAGAAGTCTTATATATATATTTTTTTTAAGTAGCAAGCTAGACAGCTTTCATAGCTGTGAGGGCATATGCCTTGCTTCTGCTGTGTAGAGGTCATGAGATCGAATCCCAGGATAAACTTTTCTAAAAGTGCTATTTTTTAAATTTATTTTTTAGTCCGCAGCGACACAAATTACAGCATGCTAGATTTTCTGTGCTTTTTTATTTTTTGGAGGGGGGGGGGGGGGTTGCAGTGGATCTTGGGTGAGTTCCCACACTTTTTTTCCCAGGACTTGACCCCTGGCTGCAACACTGGTCTCCGATGGTGATAATTTAATAAAACTGCAAATAGCAAAAGCCCAACATTTACGGGACAGTCTGGCTTAATCTAGGGCCAGCACGACTCCTCCCGTTACAGCCTAGCTGAGGGGTGGACACAGACGTCTATGTCCATAGACATCAAGAAATAAAGGTGGTCAAATCTCATGTGGCCTGCAAGGGGGGCGGTATGGAAGTCTGTGTCATATTGGTGCCACAGAAGGTATCGCACCTGATAAGCTTAGATACAGAAGTCTGGTATCGCACGTGACCGGATGAGAGAGCTGCTCAGCAGAACGCACGATGGGATTAGATACACTGCTCAGAAGACACATGATGGTCTTGGATACAGTGGCTCAGCAGAGAGAACTGCACAGTTGGCTAAGGCTACTTTCACACCTGCGTTCGGTGCGCGGATCCGTCTTGTATCTGCACAGACGGATCCGCACCGATAATGCAAACGCTTGTATCTGTTCAGAACGGATCCATTTGCATTATTCTTTCAAAAAAAGTCAAAACGGATCCGTCTTCACTTGCATTGAAAGTCAATGGGGGACGGATCCGTTTTCAATTGCACCATATTGTCAGTGAAAACTGATCCGTCCCCATTGACTTACATTGTCAGTCAGGACAGATCTGTTTGGCTCCGCAAGCAGCGTTTTGGTGTCCGCCCCCAGAGCGGAATGTGAGCGGAACAGAGCCAAACTAATGCATTCTGAACGGGTCCTTATCCATTCAGAATGCATTGGGGCCGAACTGATCCGTTTTGGGCCGCTTGTGAGAGCCCTGAAACGGATCTCACAAGCGGACCCAGAAACGCCAGTGTGAAAGTAGCCTTAGATATAGTGGCTCAGTGGAGAGGATGAGATACGGGACTCTGCAGGAAAGTATCACACACTACAGACTTGGATACGCCAGCTCATGATGGTTTATGTTGGCAGCTGTGGCGTTCCGTGTAAACCCCTTGCAGAACATGTTGCAGCACATCCGCTTGGAGGTTATGCCAGGCTCGGCACCCTGTCTATCCTCAACATTACTTATTACCTGGCACAGGGCTGCCCTTACTGTTAATATAGACCTCACTCCTGTCCATATACTGTGTCTTCTGTACCACGTGTGGCCTCGAGCTTTGCTGGAAAAACATGGAATGTGCTACATCCAGATATTGGTTTGGTATCAGTGCTTCCATAAGTAATGCATCCAATCGGTAATGCTTCCTCCTATTGGCATCTATAGATTTAAAGTGCTGAGGGTAAAGCTTCCTCCAATTATACTTCATGTGCAGTGACTCTGTATACATTATCTATCCCGTACTGATCCGGAGTTACAGCCCGTATTTTTATTTTTTTATTATAAAATTATAAAACATAACAATAACACAATGTAACAATATAACAAGAATAACAAACGTAATCGTCATAAAATATCAAACAACCAAAAACTAACGCTGGTCCAGCCACTTACTCCAATATTAATATTCTATTATTTACATACACCAATTATACATGTATACACCCAGCCTACACCAATTATATACAACTATACATACACAATGTCCACCCCATAATATTATATATGTACTACCATCCTACACCAAATATACAGTTGAAACTTGAAAAATTAGAATATTGTGCAAAGTTCATTTATTTCAGTAATGCAACTTAAAAGGTGAAACTAACATATGAGACTCATTACAGGCAAAGCGAGATATTCCAAGCCTTTATTTGTTATAATTTGGAGGATTATGGCTTACAGCGTAAGAAACCCCAAAGTCACAATTTTGAGGTCCCCTTTGCTCAGGGGGTATGGATTAATTAGCTGACTAGAGGGTAACACTTTGAGCCTAGAATATTGAACCTTTTCACAAAATTCTAATTTTAAGCTGCATTAATGCAATTTCTTTTAATTTGCATTACTGAAATAAATGGACTTTTGCACGATAGTCTAATTTGGCCACTTGCTGTTTGCTTGAGTTTGACAAAGGCACTTGCATGTGCCGAAACGCGCGTCACCTCTACCCATGAGTGGCGAAAAAAATATTGACTACATCGTAAGGAGTGCCGGTTCTTTCTTTCATTCAAGTACTTGGGGCGACGCCCGTGGACCGTGCACCCAGAAGTCACGCAGTGCCGCCCGATATCTATAACAAGCACTCTGTGTGCTGTCCGCATCCACTGCTCTGTTCCGTGGCCCCGCAAAAAAATATAACCTGCCCCATTATTGTCCGTTTTGCGGACAAGAATAGGCATTTCTACAATGGGTCGCCTGTTCCATTCGGCAAATTGCGGAAGGCACATGGGTGGCTTCCATGTTTTGCAGATCCGCAATTTGCAGACCGCAAAAAACGGAACGGTCATGTGCATGAGGCCTTTCAAAAACCATATGGTTCTCCTTTCCTTCTGCGCCCTGCCGTGTGCTCGTACAGCAGTTTACGACCATATATGGAGTGTTTCTGTAAACTACAAAATCAGGGCCATAAATATTGAGTTTTGTTTGGCTGTTAACCTTAGTTTTGATACTGGGAATTGGGGAAAAAATTGATTTAAATGTAAAATCTGCCAAAAAAGTGAATTCTGAAATTTAATCAAAATTTTCCTTTAATTCTTGTGGAACACCTAAAGGGTTAAAAAAGTTTGTAAAATCAGTTTTGAATATCTTGTGGGGTGTAGTTTCTAAAATGGGGTCATTTATGGGTGGTTTCTATTATGTAAGCCTCACAAAGTGACTTCAGACCTGAACTGGTCCTTTAAAAATTGGGTTTGGAAATTTTCTTAACTAAAAATGTTATTCTAAACTTCTAATGTTCCAGAAAAAGAAAATATTGTTTACAAAATGATCCAAAGATTAAGTAGACATATGGGAAATGGAAAGTAATAACTATTTTTTTTTTATGGTTCAATCTCTTTTTTTAATTAAATCATTTTTATCATCCAATAAACACGGGTTGAGGTAACATTGGTTTTCTAACAATATAGATGAGGGAATAGCTTAGTTATGAAACAATGTAATGAAGAGAGGACGTCAACTAGGCATATAAGGAAGAATGCGGAGGAAACGAGTCAACCTAGATGAAATCCTACCGTGAGATAAGTATCCTATGAATTATGCAGTATGGAAACAAAGACAAACTAGGAAGGAGTTGAAAAACATGACATGGACTGACATAGAAGGAAAGAGGGAGAGGTAAGGGTATATAAGGTCAGGGGAATATATAGAGACAAATCTGCTATTGTATTGACCAATTAGAAGGCTTATGAGGATGTAACACTAGGGGTCAACCAAATCGAGAATTGTGCGGATTTACGGAATAGAAACCAGGGCTCCCACATTTGTGCAAAAGCAGATCCCATACCTCTATCTTCTGCACCCAGTTCCTCCATGCGGTCTAGGCCGTCCAGAGCCAGTACCCAGGTTATTTTCTGGAGCTTCTCAGTCGACTTCCATCTACGTGGTATAATCTGCCTCCTCTCTAATACAAAGAGCCTAAGTGGGCTTTTCTTGACCTGTTGGAGCCGGCCCGTGAATACAGAAGATAGTAGGGCTATCGTAGGTGAGGGAAGTAAATTAGTCCGGTAAAGGGAGTTGTATAAGGCGAAAACGTCCTGCTACAGGTGTATGACTTCTGGGCATTCCCACCATATGTGTAACATGGAGCTTATACTTGCTGAGGATCGCTAACATGTATCAGGCACTGAGGGGTAATATTGGTGGAGCTTTACCGGGGTCCTGTATCACCTTGTTAGTATCTTATAATTGAGTTCCTGTAATCTGCATGACGATGTTTTGTGGGTACATAAGAAGGACCTCCTCCACTGCTCCTCTGTAAAAGTAACACCTAGTTCTTCTTCCCAAGCAGACATAAACTTAGGAGCATTTGCTGGGGCATTGACTGCTTTGTCCCCGAACTCTCCAGTGATTAGCATGTTATATATGAGTGAAATAGCATGTCAAGGCGCTGAGTCTGCTACACACAATTTCTCAAAGTTTGATAAGTTGGAATGTAGCTGCGGTCCAGGTGCCAGGGATCTAAGGAAGTTGCGTAGTTGAAAGTAATGAAACCAGCGTCCATGAGGGTGTGGGAGGAGATGCAATACATCACTGAGAGGGCACAGGCCTTTATCACTATATATGTCACTATTTTTAAGTAAGTTTTCACTTGTGGACTGAAAAGTGGGAAGGGATTTAAGGCCCAGGGGTAAGGTTGGATGGTCTATTATAATTGTAAGAGGACCCGGTACAGTGACTAGGCTTGGTGGCAAACTTACTCCACATCTTGGCAAGGGTAAGTATTAGTGGCGAGGTCTGGGGCTGAGTTATCTGACTTTGTATACTAGTGGGGAGCCAAAAAATGCCCGAAGCTGGAGGTCGTGCTAAATTGTGTTCTATTTCCACCCACAATTTCATAGAGTGATTATGTACTAGATCTAGTACACAGTTTGCGATCACTGGCCTGTGATATCTGAGGAAATTAGGGAGACCTACTCCCCCGTAGCTCCTGGGGCGCATTAGTAAGCTATAACTCTGCCTCACCACTTGGCCTTTCCAAATAAACTGTGAGGTCAATCTCTTAGGTCACGTAAAAAATGTTTGTGGAATCTCGCAAGGAACCGTCTGGAATAAGTATAGAAGTCTGTCCATCTTGAGGGCGTTTATCTTACCGAACCAGGAGAGTTGGAGAGAGGACCATTTCTGAAGGTTTAACTTCAGATCTCAATAGGGGTTTATAATTCAGGTTAAAAAGATGGGACGGGTTCGAAGGTAAATGAATTCCTAGGTGTTTAATGGATTGTGATGCCCACTTGAATGTAAACAAATTTTTAAGTTGGGTGACTTCCCGGCCTGGTAAGGTGATGTTTAATATCTCAGACTTTTTACCGAAGGAAGACCTAATCTGGGGTAGGACAGGTAAATGAGGAGATAGTCTGCGAATAATGATAGTTTGTGCTCTGTTTCCTATTCGTATCCCTTTAATGGATTGGTTGTTCCGGAGCGCATTTGCTAAAGATTCCATAACCAATATATACAGGAATGGAGACAGGGGACATCCTTGACGTGTCCCATTCTGTATTGAGAAGGGGTCGGAGAGTGTTCCCTTAACTCAGACTCTTGCAGAAGGAGATGAGCGCCAGGATCCTATGTATCATCTTAGAGCCTAACCCTACATGGGCCAGCGTCTTCTCTAGGAAGCGCCAATTAACTCTATCTAATGCTTTTTCTGCATTGATGGTGAGTAAGTATAGGGGGGGTTTTCGATAATCGTACTCTTGCTATTAGTCCTATGAATTTCAAAGTATTGTCACGAGCCTCCCTACCCAGGAAAAAACCCACCTGTTCTCCGTGTATGCATCCAGGGATGTGTGGTTGTAGTCGTAAGGCTATAAGTTTGGCATATATCTTCAGGTCTACATTAAGTAGAAAAATCGGCCTATAGTCGGCGCACAAAGAGGTATTCTTGCCCGGCTTAGGGATGACTGTGATGTGGACTTGTAAGACTTGGTTCGGGAAGGGGCAATCTCTTGAAATGGAGTTAAATGCCCTCAAGATGATGGGAGCTAATTCTTCTCTAAACTGCTTTTAAAAGCGTGGGGTCAGGCCCTAGACTTTTCCAGTTTTTTAAGACTTTAAACGCGCTCAGGAGCTCAGAGGAGAAATCATCTTCTAGGTCCGATGACGAGACATGTGTGTTGGGCCAAACTAGCCTAAATATTGTTGAATGTCTTAAGGGGTGGGATTAGAGTTGGGTTCCCTGCCAGCATCAATGTCCTAGTTTGGCGTAATATGTCTGGAACTAGTTTGGCGTAATATGTAAAACATGTATTAAGGGCATTCTGGGATGCAGTGCTCTTGCTAGCCATCTACCGCACTTATCTCCATATTCAAAGAAACCATGTTTGATTTTGGCTCGGGTGCATAAATGTTTTTGGTCTAGTATCTGCAGTATTTGTTGGCGTATCGAGGAAATATCTGCTTTAAGCTGATCAGTAGGAGATATCTTATTAGAGGTTTCCTTATGGTCAAGGTCTGCAAGGAGGGATGTTAGTTTGTGTGATCGTTCTTTTTTTGAGTCTGGCTCCATGAGACATGAATAAACCCCTAATGACACATTTGAGGGCTTCCCATTATACTGGTGCTGCAGTGGTGTCAGATAGATGAAGCATATTGAAGTCTGAGATAGCTGTTCGTATTTCCGATGCACAGGCTAGGTCTTTAATAGGTTATCATTTAGTTTCCATGTGTAACCGGGGATCTGTGTGGTGTTTGCGGAGATAATAAACCGTATACGGGCGATTGATCAGACCATATAAAAGTGTCCATTGAACACCGGGGATTTGTATCTAGTAGTTTCTGGGAAATTAAAAAGATGATCGAGTCTGCCATAGCTATTATGGGCCTGTGAGTGGAAACTATAGTCCCTAACACCTAGGTGCAGCACACGCCAGAGGTCAATCGGCCTGAGCGCTGAGAGATCAGCTTTGAACCTTTTTAGGGTCACCGAAGAGATAGAGGACTTACCGGTCGAGGAGTCAATGGTTAAAGTCTCTACCTAGAATAACAGGAGAGACATATTTGCGAATCGAGCCAGTCTCTTGATTATTTTACAGCCGAAGGTTGTCCTGTCCCTGGTTGGGAAATGAAACCTTAGCAACTGTAATGGTAGTGTGTTTGACTGAGAGCTTGAGAAATAGAAACCGACCTCTAGGGTCTATGTCTGAAGACAAGACTGAAGGGCAGAAATTTTTATGGAGTGCAATGGACACACCTCCTACCTTTTTAGTCGGGTTGGGGCTACGAAACCAGGTCTGGTAGTATCTACTCCGCAACTGATGAGGCCTTAGAATGTGTTTCTTGGATCATGACTAACATAACTTTTTTTGTTTTTTGTGAAACTGGTATAGTGCCTGGCTACGTTTCTCGGGTTTGTTGAAGCCCCTAGCGTTATAAGTGCAAAATGAGAGCGGCGCCGTGATGATGGGTGATTTATATGGCCAGGTTGGCCTTTTGGTCTGATCTCCTAGCCAAGCCAAGAACAAAACAGGAGGAAAGAACATAAGGTGGGGGAGACGCAAGTGAAAGTATAAAAAAGCTCAGATGAAATATTAGGGCAAGGGGAGCCAAGTAAGTCGGCTCAGGACACAAAACTACTAGTCAAAGACTGCAGTCAAAATCAGCACTAAGTGCTGTAATCCCCATGTGGGGTAGGAGATGTCAAGGGCTGGATAGCAGCCTTTCTAATCTCTGGCAATAATACAATCTGCATAATGTTAAGTATACCAGGACAATAGTACATCGGCCGCCCGAATAGACATTATCTGGATTATAACAGGTAATGGGTTACAGTGGCTAGCCTTAAATACAACAACTTCTAACAGTTATAAGAGAACTTTAGCTCTGAGGAAGTGAAACAAATGCAAATGGAGCCAGTCTAAGTTATCTTTTAGATATGCCATTACGGCATCTTGAGGAGCTCTGGCGCTTGGCTGTGGATGGCTGCTATCTGCCACGGTGCGGGACGGCTTGGATCGTACAGGATCTTGGCCAATCAGGGAGATCTACAGGTGGCAGGTCGAATGTTTCCAGTAGCCTAGGAAGATCTGTTAATGATTTAAACACTGCTGTTTTCCCATCCTTCCTGGCAATCAGTTGGAAAGGGTATCCCCATCTATAAACAATAGTTATCTCTCTGAGATTTAAGTGAAGTGGTTTTAAGGCCTTGAGTAGCATTAAAGTACATCTGGCGAGATCAGGTAATATGAGGATGTCTTTATTTCCAAAGGTAGGCAACTCAGTTTCTTGCTGCTTTAAGGATGGCTTCCTTGTCCTTGTAAAAATGAATCAGACATATAATGTCCCGTGTTCTGGAAGGGTCACCATTCTTCGGCCCAAGTGCTCAATGGGTTTGCCTGTGTCTCTATTTAGCATTTTGGCTAAATATTCTTGTGCCCAGGGCTCCAGATCTGAGGTTGTCTCAGAGAGGCCTCTAATACGCAAGTTATTCCTCCTATTTCTGTTCTTTATATCGTCTATGTGTATGAGGATTTCTTGAATCTGTGTGGCATGATCCTGTAGGACCTGGTGATGTGAGTCCAGAACTGTCAATACCTTTTCCTGCATCTCTTCTACCATCTCCAACCTCTGGCCCACGTGTATAAGCTCTTTGTGCAAGGCTGCTATATCTTGCTAGTGAGAGGTTTCCAGCCGCATAAAAGAAGCGTCCATCTCATTTTTAGTGGGCAGCCCTTTTAAATGAAGTTTCCAATCCCAGTCTTCATTTAAGTCTGTGGGGACTGGTGTGTTGACTGACCTGGGCGTCATGGCGGGAGATTTCCCCCCCTGTGGTGAGAAGCCAGGGGATGTCACCGTGTGCCTGGAGAGCGCAGGGGAAGATGGAGTCACAGAGCTGGGCTTTCATGATTCCAGGTATTGTGGTCTGTCTGGGTGCTGGAGAGCCCAGGTTCCGTGTATGTGAAGGTGCAGGACCGTCTGTCCCGCACTCGTTCACCCTCAATATGGCCTCCGTTCTGGCTTCGGCCCGATCTACTGGCTGACTGGCGGAGCCAAAGAAGCTGGAGATCCCTCTCGTCCCACGGTCCGCTGGTGCAGGGGTTGTAGAGGGTTTCTCTCTGTGCCCCATCATTTGGTAGATGTTGCTGTAGGTGTCCTGTAAGCGGAGTAATGGCTGGAGATGTTCAGGAGCTGAGTAATCATGCTGCTCACAACACCATTGGCAAGCTCTGCCCCCAAGTAATAACAATTTTAGAAGGTATCACTATCTGTTTTAAAAGCGGAGAAATAAAAATTTGGAAAATTGCTAATTTTTCCAAATTTTTGGTAAATTTTGGTATTTTTTTTATAAATAAAAATGAAATATTTTGACTCAAATTTACCACTGTCATGAAGTACAATATGTGACGGGAAAACCACGGATAAGTAAAAACGTGTCTGAACAAGAACCCTTCCCCCTTTTCAGTGACACAGAAGTATCCATCCCCACCACCCGTTTTGATTCCTCATCCTTGTCTCCAGACTCCAGGCCAGTCTTCCCTTCTGAGGACATTTCGCCCTCAGGGGAAGACTCAGCAGCCCCGTGTAGGCCCCGCCGTCGCTACCTCCGGCCCCTCATCCGAAGTAGAGTAGGAGATGTTATCAAGGGCTTGGAAGCTTGGAGAGATCAGAGGGCAGTCGGGTTTACCTTTTTGTACCTGGACCAGAGTGGGAGAAGATCTTGTATCTCTCCTTTTTCTTGGCACCCCGCTTTTGCTTTTCCTCTAGCCACTTCCTATCATCCTCACCCATACTCTCATAATGGGAGGGCTCTGAGGATGTAGCAACCTCCTCAGCCTGGATCCTCCTAACCACCTCATACAGGACATCACTCTTTTAGGGCCACAGCAGCATGATTGGCCTCCAGGACAGGGCCAGGGGATAGCCCAGTTACCTGAGATTCCCCCCAGTTTCCTATCCTTTGGGCACTTATCAAGACTCCGAAGTTGGGCTGGCGTCTTTTTCTTGCTTTCCCTCCTTGGCCCCTCAGTTCCTCCACCTCTACTAGTCCATTCCCCAGCAGAAGCATCCTCATGGCTATCCCCTACTGGGACTCTGACCATATTGGCGAAGGAACGAGGACAACAGCTAAATGAGTGACCTAAGTCACCACACAGGTGACGCCTAATTTCTGCACAGGATGCGGCTAAACGACCGACACCCCCACACAATGTGCACTTCTGTACAGTGCACTTTGCACTGAAGTGTGTGGGTTCATCACACCTGTGACAGAGCTTTGGCTGACCCTGGTAGAAGATCAGGATACGGTCCCTCCCTAGATAGGCTGAAGAAGGGATGTGGGCAGCTTAATTACCTGAACTCCTTGACTTCACCATGAACATCCAGGACCCTGACCAGATACCAAACTCGTCTGTTTTTCTTTGGCACCTCCAGTACCTCACCATATCGCCCAAGTCATGATGTCATAACGAGGGAGATTCGTTACGGGTGATAAGTCACTCTCTTGACTTCGTCCGGGCGAGACACCACCTGGACGGCAAAGTCTCGCCAGCCGGGCTCGTTTGCCAGCTCATAATTCGACCAGAAGAGCTCCAGCCACTCAGGCCAAACGAAATTATAGGGATGAATCAAGGCATAATGTCCACCGCCTTAAAGCCCATCTTCAGCAGGAGCCCCACCACCTTAGCCCTTGAAGGGCATGCATTACTGCCCCTCCGACGACTAACTACATTCCAATGCACACCTGGCCCGCCTGTCGGGAGGTACCATGCAGTTTCCCCTCCCCTTACCTCTCGGATGGCACTGAAGTCATGCCTATCTATCTAGAAGGACAGATTAGCCTTCTTATCCTCGAACAGTGATCGATCTCTTCCCCCTTCCTTAAGGCCTCCAGGAGGTGCTGTTGCAATACGCCATCCCTGGTACAAAGACGAGGAGGGTGACACTGGCATTACTTCTGACAGGATGTGTCACCGCTGGGGGGGGCAACTGGACCAGTTCCTACTCCCACCCCAACATCACCAGAATTCTGCTGACCCACGGTAACACCAACCCTCACATAACAATAACGATTACTATTTTATATTTGTGTATAAAATACACATAGATTCTCAGTGTTGCAATTAAACTCTTTATTTAGTTTCACAGTAGTTTCATCCAATTGCCCAATATCTATCTTCAAGGTATAAACAGAATATCTAGACCGGACATTTCGGTCACATCAGACCTTCATCAGCGGTCACATTTTTATCTGTTCTGGAGGAAAGAATGAGTCTTCAGGGTTCGGATGTGCACAGTTTTTCCTTGAAAGGACCACTGCTCTCCCGGATCAGTGTTTTCCTCTCCTCCAGTGTCTCGATCTTCTCCTCATCCTCCTTCAATCTTTTTATTTCTGCAAGAACTTCTGGCCTCTTTTTTTGGGGGGGGGGGGGGGCCCCCCCCCTCAGCCCTGGCATAGGCACAGTGCAACTCCTTCCAGAGCCTCCCCATGGTCTTACTCGCCTCTTTGTACTCACGGAGGTGGCTGATGACACGGGAGCCATAGGTGGTAATTGACTCTCTAGGCATCTGCAGTCCCCAGCCTTCCTCACTGAGGTCAGCCTTGCCCCCGTGAGCATTCCGCTTTTCTTCAGTGGCCCTGGAAGGTCCAAACAGAAGCTTTAAACCGCACAGCATTGTGGGAGAAGAAACTATAAATAGAGAAGGTTAAATGACCATAATAGCCACACCTGGGGAAAGAAGGTATGGCAAGCGCCAGAAACAACACAGACGTCATTTGATCCAAACGGAAAACATGTGTGATCAAACCACGTGTTGCCAATCTCACCGATGATCTGCCACGGGAACGTCCGTGACACATTGCTTATCCTAAGTTTCATTCTGTATTATACACCAGAGCTGCACTCATTCTTCTGCTGGTGTCTCCGACCTGTATTTACGGGACAGAAATCTGACAATGTCCCTTTGCTTTCTGCTTCAGATATTCAGAAGGACGATCCCCACTGCCATTCAGTTGGGCTAAAACCTGATTTCCTTTGCTGAAATCTACGGCATGAAGAATCTGAGTGGAAATTCTCCAATATGCACATGAACAGGATTAAAGGGAACCTGTCATGTGGATATTTGATTGTATATAATTAGTTAGATTATAATCATTAACTACTAAGTACCTTAGATGTATTCACTTACTGGTATGACAGATGGTTATCTCATAATATATACACAAAGATGCCGCATGCTAATGAGCTGATTTGAGTCCAGCGTGATGTCATTGAGTCCAGCGTATATTTAATTCAGAGCTATAGCCACTCCCCTGCCCACCTGCTACTGATTCATATGGAAAATAACTGTCATTCAGCAGCTGGTGGGCGGGGAGAGTCAAGAGCGCATGAACATTCATGACTCATCATTATCAGCTGGAGCTCTTCAATACAAGATGTTGGCAGATTGACTGGGTCAATTAAAGAAAGTGACCAAGCATTTTGCTAAGAGAATCAGTCACTTATTTATGTTGCCCTTAGTTAGGACACCATAAAACTGGTGACAGGTTCCCTTTAAGAAAACCCTGTTCACTCGCATGGCATGAGGACTGTCATCAGATTTGATGGCTCATGCAGAAATCTGTGCCAAATCGGACACATGAGAGCATGTCCTAAATAGTTGGTATTTAAAATGGGAATGCTGGGACTGGCAGAAAATTTTAGAAACTGGGTTAACTGGCTCAGCAATGGGATACAGAGGGTGGTTATTAAAGGGGATGTCCCATTAAAATGTGTGCCCAGACGGTATGTGACCTGGCAGTGATGAACCTCTTGGGGACACAACACTGCGGAGACCAGTCATCGCTGATACGGCACACGAGACCCCATCCATGGAGGGACTAAAGTGCAGTAAGGACAGCGGTGGATCCATGGAGCCGGTAAGTAGGCTTTCCTTCACATGTCTGGGGATGGAAATAAAAAAATATTAAAAAATCCTGGACAACCCCTTTAAGGTGGTCATTCTCTCTTGACTTCATCTTTTCCGTGCATAGTTTCCTTTGCTCTGTGCCTGCCAGGTTGGCGCCTGCTTCCTGAGGGCAGCCACTGCATTGTTTACCCGCTGCTGTACTTGTGTAGTAATGTTTGGCATGACTTGCAGTTTTAGCTGCTTTCCTTTGGGTTAATCCTCCGTACATTTCCCACTGTTTTGTTAAGGCTGCTTTCACATGTACGTTTTTGCTGATGTTTTTCTGCACTTTTTGCGTATTTTGGTGGCAGTTTTTGCAACATTTCTTGCCAGCGCCAAATATTGCTGATCCTTTACACCAGTTTTTTTTTTTATTTAAATCTCCCCCAATCTGTGCAGAAAATGCAGCAAAAAAAATGCAGGTGCCAAAAAAATTCTTGCGATTATGCTGTTTATATATTTTTTTCCCCCATGTGTGTGGGGAGCTGTATTCTGCCAGGAACATCATCGTTACTGCTGTTACCACCAGAGTGGCAGAACTGGTTCTGCATAATATTGGTTCCCCCTTACTGTTCCCTCACGCAGGACTGGTTTCCCCTTACTGTTCCCTCACGCAGGACTGGTTCCCTCGCGCAGGACTGGTTCCCCCTTACTGTTCCCTCACGCAGAACTGATTTCCCCTTACCGTTCCCTCGCGCAGGACTGGTTCCCCCTTACCGTTCCCTCGCGCAGGACTGGTTCCCCCTTACCGTTCCCTCGCGCAGGACTGGTTCCCCCTTACCGTTCCCTCGCGCAGGACTGGTTCCCCCTTACCGTTCCCTCGCGCAGGACTGGTTCCCCCTTACCGTTCCCTCGCGCAGGACTGGCTCCCCCTTACCGTTCCCTCGCGCAGGACTGGCTCCCCCTTACCGTTCCCTCGCGCAGGACTGGCTCCCCCTTACCGTTCCCTCGCGCAGGACTGGCTCCCCCTTACCGTTCCCTCGCGCAGGACTGGCTCCCCCTTACCGTTCCCTCGCGCAGGACTGGCTCCCCCTTACCGTTCCCTCGCGCAGGACTGGCTCCCCCTTACCGTTCCCTCGCGCAGGACTGGCTCCCCCTTACCGTTCCCTCGCGCAGGACTGGCTCCCCCTTACCGTTCCCTCGCGCAGGACTGGCTCCCCCTTACCGTTCCCTCGCGCAGGACTGGCTCCCCCTTACCGTTCCCTCGCGCAGGACTGGCTCCCCCTTACCGTTCCCTCGCGCAGGACTGGCTCCCCCTTACCGTTCCCTCGCGCAGGACTGGCTCCCCCTTACCGTTCCCTCGCGCAGGACTGGCTCCCCCTTACCGTTCCCTCGCGCAGGACTGGCTCCCCTTACCGTTCCCTCGCGCAGGACTGGCTCCCCCTTACCGTTCCCTCGCGCAGGACTGGCTCCCCCTTACCGTTCCCTCGCGCAGGACTGGCTCCCCCTTACCGTTCCCTCGCGCAGGACTGGCTCCCCCTTACCGTTCCCTCGCGCAGGACTGGCTCCCCCTTACCGTTCCCTCGCGCAGGACTGGTTCCCTGTGAACACCTGCAGATTTTAGTGTGGATTTTCTGCACATAAATTCTGAATGTGTGCATTTACCCTTCCTGTTCTCTTGTGCAGTAATGGTGCCCCACACATATATGAATACTCACTAATCTTGTTCAGGTGATAAATGGAGCAGCCTCTTTCAGCCTCGGCCTGCATGGTTAGCGGGATGCTCCACCACAGTACAGTATTCTATTCTAGCATCCTGAGGACGTGGATAGATGCCAAGGAGTTGGTACAAGTGTGCCATCTTCCCTATAGTTAAAGCAGACATGCCACAACCACAGGACAACAGCTTGAGAACTGGCCCATCACGTAACCCCTTGTCTTCTCCTGGTATAGTCTTGCCCCGGACTGGGGCAAGTAATGTCAGTATGACATGATGAGATCCTAGTCCTCCTCTGGTCTAAATATAACGCTGGAAAGCTTTCCTGTATGCAGGGGAGGATTGGGAACTACACATGGTATTATATTGGGCCTAAATTGACAGAAGAGGAGCTCGCACAAATGGATGGAACCAAAAAAAGTAGTCTGGGTCAGCAGTACAAAATAGATCCCCAGAAGCAGCTCTTTGCTGGTGGCCGGCATGAGTTGAGCCGTCCTTTTCTCCTCCAGTTGGCTCTAAGGTATGGAGGAGGGAGTGAAGTAGGTGAGACGTTAGCCACAGCCCTGCATTCTCTTTCATCGTCTTCTCCATTTGGTCCAGACCACCATGATGAATGACTTCTTTAAACCACATCTTGACTTTGTAGTTCGCCACACAGACGTTCTAGGTTACTCACTTTTCCATCTTTTTCTCAACCTTCTCAGTTTCAACTCCCCATCCTTGGTACTGTGCCCACTGTGTTCCTCAAAACTATACTGCAAATAGTGCTATACAGAAAATCCCTAGTACCCCTAGAAAATACTAGTACCATGCAAAATGACTGTGTTGATCCCTTTAGCATCCCCAGTAGTAATAATTCCCCCTATAGCATCCTCAATAGTAATGTCCTCAGTAGTAGTAATCCCTTCTATAGTGTCCCCAGTAGTAATAATTCCTCCTATAAATTCTCTAGTAGTAATAATGCCCCCATAGTGTCTCTAGTAGTAACAGTGCCCCCTATAGCACCTCCAGTAGTAACAGTGGTCCACTATAGCATCTACTGTTGTAACAATGCCCCTATAGCACCTCCAGTAGTAACAATGCTCCCCTATAGCGCCTCCAGTAGTAACAATGCTCCCCTATAGCGCCTCCAGTAGTAACAGTGCTCCCCTATAGCGCCTCCAGTAGTAACAGTACTCCCCTATAGTGCCTCCAGTAGTAACAGTACTCCCCTATAGCGCCTCCAGTAGTAACAGTGCTGCAATCGATGGTGCGCGCCGCAGGTTTCTTCTGGCCTGAGATGCCTGCGTCCTGGCACAAGCCGTGATGTAAATGGACAGAGATGTGAACTCGGCCGGACTAGATCTATAAAATCCAGGTCGCACTCAGTACGCGTTACAGCCATAGTCTTTTATTTTTTTCAGTTCGGCAAATAAATCCAATATTTTTTTTTTTTTCTCCCATTATTATTTCCCTTCAGCTAATACAGCAAAGGCAAGTCCAGATATGGCAGGTGATGACGTCTCGGTCAGTGAACTTTGACAAGTCGCATCTGCAGGGGGATCAAAGGGAACTAGTAAACCGCCGCGCTGGCCGCTTCCCCAGCAGCAGACTATGGCGCCCTAACGCATATGGAGTGTATCCTGGACTCTATAGACGAGCAGCCGTGATGATCATAACTCCCAACCTCTAAGAAGCCGCACCTCTAACGCTACCCAATGCCCATCTATACACGCCCAGTCCCCTTAGTGCCTCCACGGAGTAGTTATGCCCCCTTTGTGCCCTCTCACAATAGTGCTGCCCCCTCACAATAATGCTACCCCCTTAGTGAACCACATAATAGTGCTGCCCCTTAGTGCCCCCTAATAGTAGTTATGCCCCCTCATAATAGTGCTACCCCCTTAGTGCTTAGTGAACCACATAATAGTGCTGCCCCTTAGTTTCCCCTCATAGTAGTGCTACCCCCTTAGTGAACCACATAATAGTGCTGCCTCTTAGTTCCCCCTTACAATAGTACTGCCCCTTAATGCCCCCTTATAGTAGTTATGCCCCCTCACAATAATGCCACCCCCTTAGTGAACCACATAATAGTGCTGCCCCTTAGTGCGCCCCTAATAGTAGTTATGCCCCATCACAATAGTGCTACCCCCTTAGTGAACCACATAATAGTAATGCCCCCCTAATAGTAGTTATGCACCCTCACAATAGTGCTAGCCCCTTAGTGCACCACATAATAGTAGTGCCCCCCTAATAGTAGTTATGCCCCCTCACAATAGTGCTGCTCCCTTGGTGGCTCCCTTACAACAGTGAAGGCTGCAGTGTAAAATAAAAATAAAACTCGCCCCGTACCCCTGGTGCTCATCTCGCTCACCAGTAACGGGTACAATGAAACCAGTCCATCGCCCCTGTTGACCTGACCACAAGAGGGGTCGCGCAGTCACCACATGGCGCCTCCTGCTGGGCAGAGCACCAGCCCAGTGAATGGTGGGGCTGGGTGATCCCTGTTCACCATGGCATTCAATTGTATCTGGATCCTCAGGACAGAGCTGACGGCGGCACATAAGGTACTTTCACACTAGCGTTAAAGTTTTCCGGTATTGAGTTCCGTCCTAGAGGCTCATAACCAGGGAAAAACGCATCCGTTTTATCCTAATGCATTCTGAATGGAGAGCGATCCGTTCAGGATGTCTTCAGTTCCGTTCCTTTTACGGTATTTAGCCGGAGAGAATACCGCAGCTTGCTGCTGTCTTTTCTCTGGCCAAAATTTCGTTACACCTTATTTCCATTGAAATGTATTAATGCCGGTACCAAGTGTTCAGGAAAATGCCGCATTGATGGATCTGTTTTTCCGATCTACGCATGCGCAGACCTTTTAAAAAATATATATATACCGGATCCGTTTTCTGGATGACACCGGAGAGACAGATCGGTATTTCAATGCATTTGTCAGCCGGCTCTGGATACAAATGATGTCTGTTTGCATGCGGATTTCCGGATCCGGCAACGGAACTGCCTGCCGGATCTTCACAGCGCTAGTGCCTAACTCTGCCGTCCTGGGGCTGTGGCACAGCCACCGAAATCTGGGACCTTCCTCCCGGATCCTGGAAGCTTGGGTGCTATGGTGAAGTTAGCGCTTTGACAGCCTACGCCGTTCATACAGCTTAAGGACTAGAGGGTGAACAACGAGGCAGGGAGCCATGGGGCCCGTTTGGCACCACCGGCGCATTCGTCTGGATCCTCGTCCGGAGGACGGCCGCCGGCTGGAAAGTAACGCTTGGAGTATAAAGTCCTTATGTATGCAGCCAAGTGGAGGACCCATAGTCATCGGCCCACCAGGAGGTACGGTCTATGGCCAGTACTCCCAGCTCACTGCCCACAGGAAGCCTGGGTCTCGGGGACCTCTGGGCAGGACTCTTTCCCAGTTGGATGGTGCCGTGTAGTAAGAAATGTATGGCGGGGACTCCATTGCTGCCCCATAATCTGCCCCTCCTTATATAAAGTCCCTCGGACGTTTTGTTTCCTTTGCTCACCATCCTCCAGACCTCTGCTTTCTGTCAGTGAATGGGAATATTCCTTGTTTACATCTGAAAACCTGTCCAGACTTGGCCCCGCCGCTGCACATCAGTGATCTGGAACTTGCGTTCCCTTTTGGGGCTGTGGTGAAACTACAACTCCCAGCATTCCAGGAACAGACATCCTCCCACCCCCCATAGCTGGATACATCCGAATGTTATGGTTGCTGTCCCCCTGCGCCGGGCAGGAAGCGGTTAAGCCTTGCCTGCTCTCTGATTTGGTGGGTGCGACTGTCAGGGAGCAGGGAGGGGCGGGAAGCAGAGCTAGTACCTGAGCCCTGGGAGGAGGGAGCGGCCGCCGCAACTCCGGAGCCGGGACCCCAAAACCACCGAACCCGGGGGACAGGCCGAGACTGGACACAAGGTAGCGGGGCTTGGAAGTTCCGGGGGGGTTAGTCCATGTAATGTGTAGCACTAGGGTGCAGTCTGCCCTGGACCCCAATACTGTGTATAGTATGGCAGTATTTTACCCCCCCCCCCCAAACCACAGTACAACTGTGCACCCCCACATTATACCCACTGTACAGCCTGCCACCCCCACATTATACCCACTGTACAGCCTGCCACCCCCACGTTATACCCACTGTACAGCCTGCCACCCCCACATTATACCCACTGTACAGCATGCCACCCCCACATTATACCCACTGTACAACATGCCACCCCCACGTTATACCCACTGTACAGCCTGCCACCCCCACATTATACCCACTGTACAGCATGCCACCCCCACATTATACCCACTGTACAGCCTGCCACCCCCACGTTATACCCACTGTACAGCCTGCCACCCCCACGTTATACCCACTGTACAGCATGCCACCCCCCACGTTATACCCACTGTACAGCATGCCACCCCCCACGTTATACCCACTGTACAGCATGCCACCCCCCATGTTATACCCACTGTACTGCCTGGCACCCCCACTTTATACCCACTGTACTGCCTGGCACCCCCACTTTATACCCACTGTACTGCCTGGCTCCCCCACATATACAGTCTGTACGACTGGCGCCCCAGGCTTTCTTGCCGATGCAGGCTGGCGCCCCCGCTATGCGCCCTGCAGTACAGCCTGGCCCTCCTGCATTTCTCGCTGTATGTCTGGCAACCCCCTTTTGCACCCCGTGGTACAGCCTGGCACCCCCACATGACAGCCTTGTCCATGTTGAGTTGGTGTTAATTTCCTTATCGTCTTGGGTTTTTCTACAAGTTCTGTGATGGCTCCAGCCTGTGTTGTGCTAGGACATGTGGTTCAGCCAGTGATCTGGGTCTCAGACCTCCTCGTCGGCCTCCTGTGTGACTCCAGAAGTTTCGCTGAAGTCCCTTCAGGGTCAGGTGTTCAGTGAAGGGATTAACCCTGTGATGCCCTCTGCTGGGCACCTGTTGCCACTTCTGCCCTGCAGACTGTTATTTCTGGTTTTCCAGGAGCAGAGATGTTTTCTGGGAAGTTCCTGACACCTGTTGTGCCGTGAGATCAGTGTGGGGGGATGGGGCGAGTGCCCGTAGGAGGTGGGTGCCAGCTGACCTTGAGTGGCCCCTTCCCTCCTGGATAAACCATTCACTGGAGGGTCAGGGATGTTGGCGCCAGACATGCATGTATGAGCCATGGACTAGCACTTTGGTGATGGCATGATTTGGTATTTACATCTCCCTCCCAAAATGTGTGCCACGGGCATGAATTCTGGGCCGTGTCCTGCCCTGTTAGTAATGTCCGGTGCCCGGGCATTCCTGACTCTGTACTGGGGGAAGTTGTCAGTACGGAAGATGTTACTCATCTTACTGGAAGTGCGACCGTGGTCTGTAGCACCGCTGCCCTGTACTCTTCAGTGGTACCCCCAGTGTGTTCTCGTCAGTGAGCAGCTGCCAGGCTGTGTACATAGCGGTGGTGCCAGCAGGAAGCCAGGAACTGGCAGGAGAAAAAATGACTTAATAAGAAAAGTAACGAGCGGCTAATTCCATTATGATGGATCAGAGCTCCTCAGGAGTAAAGCCAATAACCTGCTGGTTTTCCTCCCTGGGCGCCGCTGATCCTTGGGCAACTGCTGGGCAGGTTACTGTGCTCTTGGTCCCGGCTCTCTGTGTGCTGGGGGAATTTCATCTAGGTCTTTACATATACTGGACGGTCTTCAGTATTGTACCCTTGAGAAACCTTCTAGAAATACAACTCCCATAATCCACCCATTCATCTTTGTGTTACATGAGGGTTATCCTACACTGATCCTGAGTTACATCATGTAATATACTCCAGAGCTGCACCCACTATTCTGCTGGTGGAGTCACTGTGTACATACATTACATTACTTATCCTGTACTGATCCTGAGTTACATCCTGTATTATACTCCAGAGCTGCACTCACTATTCTGCTGGTGGAGTCACTGTGTACATACATTACATTACTTATCCTGTACTGATCCTGAGTTACATCCTGTATTATACTCCAGAGCTGCACTCACTATTCTGCTGGTGGAGTCACTGTGTACATACATTACATTACTTATCCTGTACTGATCCTGAGTTACATCCTGTATTATACTCCAGAGCTGCACTCACTATTCTGCTGGTGGAGTCACTGTGCACATACATTACATTACTTATCCTGTACTGATCCTGAGTTACATCCTGTATTATACTCCAGAGCTGCACTCACTATTCTGCTGGTGGAGTCACTGTGTACATACATTACATTACAGGATGTAACTCAGGATCAGTACAGGATAAATAATGTTTGTAGATGTTGTCTCTGCTTGTTAAGAATCTGTGTTTGGATGATTGGGTCAGTAGTCCATGATGGATGGGGGTGTTTGTGTCTGGACCTTGTTTTGTCCTGTAATTGAGTGTAATTAGAGGTCCTCCTCCTCTGCCCTGGTACACAGGGGGTTAATTCCGCCTCCCCTCCCTCATTGTGTGAGTGGCTGCTGAGTCAATAATGGCAGGAAGGAGGGAGGCGCAGAGTCCAAGATAAAAAAAAATATATACAAAATAACCCCTAGGCCTGGGGCAGAGATAGCGACAGCGGTGACCGGATGATACGGTCGGAGAACAGAAGTATGTGCCCCCTGGTGATGTGCCCCTTCGGGGGTGCAGATAAGCCTTACATAAGGAGCTTTGTTGTGGGTGGTCCTGTGGGCTGTAGTTGCTGCTCCTCTTGTGTTTTGACTTCAGATTTGATCTTGGGAGACGGTGGAGATGCAAGGCTGGGACGGCAGGAGGGTGGTCAGGGGTGGTGGGTGCTGGGCTTAGGACACCCCAGTGCCCCCTCATGTGACTGGCAGCTGTCATCCTGCTCATGGAAGTTCTAAGAGACTCTGTTGTACATTTCACTTTTCAGATGTCGTCCTACAAGAGAGCGACGCTGGATGAGGAGGAGCTGGTGGATTCCATCCATGAGGGCGAGGTGTACCCCAGCGGAGTCCAGGTAGGAGGAGGTCCTGCATGTCCCGCAGATGGGGGTCTCTATACATGTAGAATACTTAACTGGAGGAGCGGTCATATTTCTACCAAAGTTATAATGGGAGACTATCATTCACTATATAACCCCTGCTTGGAACTGTCTGTGTGTATGTATGTACGTGTGTGTGTGTGTGTGTGTATAGAGATAGATATAGATATATATTTTGACAAATGTAAGGTTATGCACATTGGAAGGAATAATGCAAGTCACCCGTACATACTAAATGGTAAAACACTTGGTAACACTGACATGGAAAAGGACCTAGGAATTTTCATAAACAGCAAACTAAGCAGTACAAACCAGTGTCAGGCAGCTGCTGCCAAGGCCAATAAGATAATGGGTTGCATCAAAAGAGGCATAGATGCCTGTGATGAGAATATAGTCCTGCCACGTTACCAATCACTAGTCAGACCACACATGGAGGACTGTGCACAGTTCTGGGCTCCTGTGAACAAGGCAGACATAGCAAAGCCGGAGAGGGTCCAGAGGAGGGCAACTAAAGTAATAACTAGAATGGAGGGACTACAGTACCCTGAAAGATTATCAACATTAGGTTTATTTAGTTTAGAATAAAGACGACTTGGGATACTTTCACACTAGCGACAAAGTTTTCCAGTATGGAGTTCTGTCATAGGGGCTCAATACTGGAAAAAAAACACTTCCGTTCATTCATTGTCAATGGGGACAAAACTGAACAGAAGGGAAAGCTCCAAAATGCATTCTGTTCAGTTTAGTTGTGTTCCCATACCGGAGAGCAAACCGCAGCATGCTGTAGTTTGCTTTTTGTCCTGGGATACGGAGCAAGACGGATCCGGCATTACCCCCACTGCAAGTCAATGGGGACTGATCAGTTTTCTCTGACACAATAGAAAACGGATCCGTCTTGGCAATGTTAAAGATAATACAACCGGCTCCGGCGCATGCAGATGGTTGTATTATCAGTAACGGAAGCGTTTTTGCTGAGCCCTGCCGGATCCAGCAAAAACTAGTGTGAAAGTAGCCTAAAAGGCGATCTAATAACTATGTATGAATACATCAGGGGTCAGTACAGAGATCACTCCCATCATCTATTTATACCCAGGACTGTGACGAGGTGACATCCTCTGCGTCTAGAGCAGGGATCGGCAACCTCCAACACTCCAGCTGTTCTGAAACTACAACTCCTCGAATCCTCCTATAGGCATTACCAGAACAGTAAGTGTGCATGCTGGGAGTTGTAGTTTCACAGCAACTGGAGTGCCGAAGGTTGCGGATCCCTGGTCTAGAGGAAGGAAACGCAGAAGAGGATTCTTTATGGTAAGAGCAGTGAGACTATGGAGCTCTCTGCCTGAGGAGGTGGTGATGGGGAGTTCACCAAAAGAGTCCAAGAGGGGCCTGGATGTATTTCTGGAGTGTAATAATATTACAGGTTATAATTATTAGATTTATTCTAGACTTCTATAGTTATTCTGATTGGAGTGGGGAATTCCCCCCCCCCTAAATTGAGGAAAATTGGCTTCTACCTTGTGTTTTTTTTTTTTTTTTTGTGCCTTCCTCTAGATTAACTTTGCAGATAACAGGCTGATCTGGATGGACAGATGTCGTTTTTTTTTTTTTCTTTTCAGCCTTACAACCGGTTACTATGTTACTGCACATGTTTCCTCCTTCTCAATCTCGCAGGCTCCAGCCCCTTGCTGTGCTATCTGCTCTCCATATGCAGATGGAGCAGACCTCAGTGCAGCGGCGGCGGCAGACTCTCTTCCTCCCAGATGGCGGTAGATGCAGAGCAGACCTTGGAGCAGCACCAAGCTGTTTTCCCCCAAAAAAAAACAAAACTGTGTCAGATAGTAATTGATGCTGAGCAGACCTCGGTGCACTGCAAGCTTTAGTTTTTCCAGAAGCGGCCATCGGATGTTGATAGCTGCAGATTGGGAGGAACATGGACTGTAAGCTCCATAGACAAGGGACGGGGGTGGGGAATCCAGGAGCTTGTGGAAACGCACAGCATGGAGCTGGGTGTGTGAAGATGTTTTACATTCCAGATGTGTCACCCAACAAAAAAAAAACACACACAATGGAAACCTGAGCTCTGCCAGGTAGACCAGGTTTAACCCCTCCGGCAATCTCTCAGTCTGGAGCTTATTACTGTGTGAGAGTCAGAAGAGGTTATAGAAAGTAGTGATCATGGGGGGCCGGGAGGTTTGTACACTTCCTGCAGGACTGTGGTCTTCTGTGATAGTTTTGGAAATTGCTGATAACTGCGAGCAATAGATCATGCAGCACATGGGAACCTGCAGGGTTGGATAAGAGATTTTGGCTCCGTACCACGTCGTGGTTTCCTCTGCTGTCTGGACCCTAATCTGTTAGGAGAGGGGGGGGGGGGACCATCCCTTTCTATATATTTTGCTTGTGTGCAGAGCTCTGGTGGACAATCCCAAAAAGCACCAGGACAGAGGGTCAGTGGGAGAGAAGTGTGCCCCCCCCAGGTCCTGGCTGGTAGGGTTTAATTTCCCCCTGTGGCCGCAGGGTCATGGGATTCCTTGGATGTTTTCATTTCTCTGAGCGGCTTTCGTCTGGATCCTCTCCAGATCGTCCTAATCTATTATCCAAACAAGGTGAAGGTTTCCCACATCTCATCTTACACGTGTTGGCGTGGGTGGACTGACGCTGTGTGCCATGTGCGGGTGGTGGTGGGGGGGGGTTGGTGTCATGGTGATCTTCTAGGGGGAAAAGAGGAGTATGGTGACCCCCCCCCAGAAATCTTTTATAAAATGGGGTACCGCACATAGTAGATGACGTCCTCCAGGTAGGTCGTAAATATCAGATTGTGGGAGTCCGACACCTGACATCCCCACGATCAGTTGTTTTGATCAGGTGCCAGCAACGAAACGGTGGACGGAACAGCAGACGCCGCCGTGCTCCGGGGTTCTGCTGAAAACAGCTGATCATTGGGGGTGCCGAGAGTCAGACCCTTCCCGATACCAATGACCTATCCCAAGTATAGCTGATCAGTATGTAAGTTCCGGAAAACCCCCTTTAAGAAAAGATTGGACAGGGGAGGTTCTAGTGAGGGGAAGACGACGAGTTACAGTAATCCAGATGGGAAGGAGTCGGGGTTCTGGAGATGTTCGTGAGGTGCAGGAAAGATCAGAGTTAGGGTCCATTCACACGTCCGTTTTTTTTCTTTCCTGATCTGTTCCGTTTTTTTGCGGAACAGATCTGGACCAGATCTGGACCCATTCATTTTCAATGGGTCCTGAAAAAAAAAATCGGACAGCACAATGTGTGCTGTCCGTTTCCGTTGCTCTGTTCCGCATGTCCGAAAAAATATAAAACCTGTCCTATTCTTTTCCGCAAAAAATCGGATCCTGGTACAATACAAAGTCAATGGATCCGCAAAAAACGGATGACATATGGAAACATTTTCAGGAACAACTGATCCGCAAAAAACAGACCGAAATTCGGGATATAGAAAAATACTGACGTGTGAATGTAGCCTAAAAGGACTTTTCCCTGGGACTGATGTGCGTTTTGACACTCTGGTCTGGTAGTGCAGGGGTTAATGGCTGCTATGCCTGGAATGTGCTGTGTCCGGTGACGTTGGCCCCTCAGCTTCCGAACCGTTGTGGCCGGCTGCTACATTCCTGACTCGTCCTTCTCATGACGTAAACACGAGGCCTCGTCCGGGGGACGCCATTCTCTGCCCCGCACGTCTCCTCTACGTATTTTACCTGCAGGAAATTCTCGCCCACAGGTGAATCTGCGAAGGGGGCGTCACCGCAGCAGCTGCTGGACTGACAGGACGCACGTAGAGAAGAGGCTTCTGGTGCTGGTGGTTGTCCTCGCCATCGGGCTGGTGGCCTGTCTGCTGTCCTTGGCGATCCAGTATCGGAAGAGTAAGTGAGAAGCGTTACTGTATCGCCAAATCCCAGATTTTCTAGACAGCCCCCTGTGAATAAGCTGCCATTGTATAATGGTTTCATTTTCTGCTTGCTGTCAGTGACTGGAGACATTCTTGTTTGCATCCAGAGGCTGAAATCCAAGTCTAAGTACTTTTTACAACTGAGGGTCTTGTTACAAGAAAGCGACTAGTGCGAGATCTATCGGTATATGTCATCCTGAGGGTTCATTGCAATGCGTAGTGCCAGCACAGGTTTTCGGCCTCTGGTTATTAATTAGAACGGGCATGCTCAACCTGTGGCTCTCCAGCTGTTGCAAAACTACAACTCCCATCATTCCCGGACAGCCTACAGCTATCAGCCTACAGAAGGGCATGGTGGGAGTTGCAGTTTTACAACAGCTGGAGGGCCGCAGGTGGAGCGTCCCTGAATTAGAACATTGCCATTCACTGATGCCAATCACAGATCTTGTTGAGGGATTGAAACAGTCCAAAAAATTGCGTAATGGGATACTATAATAAAATAGAATGGCGCAGCTTTATTTGGAGGACAGGAGGGTGGCGATGTTGCTGTTTTGAATAGAGCAGAGGTCGGCCCTCCTCCCCTCTTCCTAGCACAGAGGGGCCACAGCTCCTCGCCCCAGCTTGGCTTATACATCTATAGAGGAGGAGTGGTGCTGGGGCATAAGCGTAGTTAAAGGACAACTCTCATCATTTCAGCCACCCAAAGGTGGGTCATCGGGATTCCTGAGAGACGTGGCCCTGTGGCTGGCATGGTTGCTTCCCCTCATCTCATCTGCCGAAAGTTTATGTTCTAGCATCAGGCTTTGGAGAGGGGGGCATTTGACAGTAAAGGGGTGACTGTGGTGCCCACCTTCTTGACCTAAACATTGGCTCTCCTGTGTCTGCCGCAGATAATCGCACCTGCCTGTCGGAGTCTTGCATCTCTGTGACCAGCGCCATCCTGCGCTCCCTGGACCGTTCTGTGGACCCCTGCGAGGATTTCTACAGCTATGCCTGCGGGGGATGGATCAAGACCAACCCGGTCCCCGACGGACACTCTCGCTGGGGCACCTTCAACGAGCTGTGGGAGCACAATCAGGCCATTATGAAGCATCTCCTAGGTGAGTAGAGGCCTGCGTGTCACCCCTTATCTCCTAGGAGCACCCCTTCCACCCCGCTCCTTGTCGGCGGCTCTTACATGGGATGTCAGTTTTTGGAGGGCAGCTCCGGTGACGTCCACCATGATCTCTCCCGCCTGCCAGATGCATGGGAACTGGGACACCGTCCAACATCCAATTAATTCTGGGGCTCGCAGGTTGTGCAGCGGGACCTTGTAATGCTTCAGATTATGTAACTCCACATGAAAAGCCAGAGTCTTATTAACCCCGAGCCGCTGCCGCCCTGTGAACTCATCACAAAGCGTTTAATCTGGGAGAAGGGAATTGTTGCGTGACACAGTGTACTGCACAGCTGCAGACCAGACCTGTGCGTAACAATGTGTCACGAGCAAAGCAAATACAGCAATGTCATGGATATTGTATCATGACCTACTGCATTACACTCCAGGGCTGACATTTCCAACCATCCCCTGCTTGTTCAGTGTCTGCACAGATTACATTCTGGGAAAGTGTTATCTGAAGTGGGAAACACTAAGGCCCCTTTCACACTGGCGAGTATTCCTCGCGGATGCGATGCGTGAGTTGAACGCATTGCACTCGCACTGAATACCGACCCATTTATTTCTATGGGGCTGTTCACATGAGCGGTGATTTTCACGCATCACTTATGCTTTGCGTGAAAATCGCAGCATGCTCTATTTTGTGCGTTTTTCACGTAACGCAGGCCCCATAGAAGTGAATGAGGTTGAATAAGGGAAAATAATACAATCTACGGAACACCGATCCCAAGCCCGAACTTCTGTGAAGAAGTTCGGGTTTGGGTACCAAACATGCGCGATTTTTCTCACTCGAGTGCAAAACGCATTACAATGTTTTGCACTCACGCTGAAAAATCGCGGGTGTTCCCGCAACGCACAGCACGTTTTCCCGCAACGCCCGTCTGAAAGAGGCCTAAGGCTGCAGTCATTTTTAGAACCAATTGAAGTCTATTCACATGGCCGTTTCACAGCAAGCGAATAGTCCATAAATAAATTGGACATATCCTATTTTTGGCTATTTTCCTGGCCAGACGGACACCATTGAAATCAATGGGACGGTTTTCAAAGGCCATTAGAAAGGGCTGCACCCGTCTAACGGCCGTTAAACAGGTACAATAGGGGTTAAAATAAAAAATAAAAAAACTGCCTCATCCACTTGCAGAGGCAGTCACTGCTCTGGTGCTGAAGGACCTGCGCTCCCAGCGTGATGACGTCGCCATACTCTCCCTGCATGACCGGATCAATCTTCCTCCCGAATGTGACGTAGATGGGGCAACTGTGTGGTGGCTCCTCATTCATTGCTCTAATTTGCTCTGCCAGATTTATTTCATGTTGGCAACTTAAGGGCCGTGTCCTTTCTCGGAGGGGGGGTGTCCTTTCTGCTGTAGCGGTCTCCCTGTAACTGCCACAGCTTCTGAGAAAAGATACGGCTGGTGGGAGTTGAAGATTTAAAATTGAGCGTGTGCTGCCACCTAAATGAGGTGGACAAAAATGAAGGAAATGAACAAACAGCAGGTGGCGCTATACAGATGCAGTTTATTGAATAGCTCAGAGGCTATGCAAATTTTTTTTTTTTACATGCAATTACAAAAGTATTCAGATCCAAGTGCTTGTTTGAAAAATGTAGACAATATTTCATGGAACAACCGCTTTTAAGTAAAATTGAATGATACTTTCACACTTGCATTTTTCTTTTCCGGCATAGAGTTCCGTCCTCGGGGCTCAATACCGGAAAATAACTGATCAGTTTTATTCCCATGCATTCTGAATGGAGAGTAATCCGTTCAGGATGCATCAGGATGTCTTTAGTTCAGTCTTTTTGACTGATCAGGCAAAAGATAAAACCGCAGCATGCTACGGTTATATCTCCGGCCAAAAAAACTGAAGACTTGCCTGCCTGCCGGATTCCTCTGCCGCAAGTGTGAAAGTAGCCTTAGGCCTCTCTCGCACGGTTGTAGTGCTCTCTTGGCCGCATACGGCAGTTCCGCAATACACGGATCACCAGCAGAGTGCATTCCGCATCATGGATGCGGACCCATTCACTTGAATGGGTCCGCAAATCCGGAGATGCGCTGTGGAACGGAAGCACGGAACGGAAGCACTACTGAGTGCTTCCGTGGTTTTTCTGTTCCATGCTTCCTTTGCGCACAAATATAGAACTTGTTCTATCTTTTTGCGGAACGGACGGATAGCAGACTCCATTCAAATGAATGGGTCCGCGATCTGCATGCGGCTGCCCCATGGTTGGTGCCCGTGCATTGCGGACCGCAGCACTGGCCCGGCCAGCACAGGGTCCCTGTGAAAGAGGCTTTGTCCTGGAACCTCAGATGTTAAACCTTCACCTTGTATAAACCAGAGAAGTTCTTATCTCCAGAATACAGATCTGGCTGTGACCTTCAGAGGAAGCCATGGTCCCCTCCCCCACCCTGGCACTGCTGTTCAGTGTCAATACTGCAGATAAGAGGTTTGGCGTTTGCACAGACGCTGCTGACGCCCCACACCCAGGGGCCTAGGCTGCCCCCTGTCCATTGCCCTTCGCCGCAATACCGTGTCTTTGCAATTCGAAAGTCTGCAAAAGCTGTAACAAGTGCTGTAAAGGCCCCAAAGCATATAACTAAAGAACTGGTGATTGTGAGGATTTCCCGTACAGATCCCTGGGGGTCACCCTCTTGAAAATAGCCCCTGATAAATGCCATCCATGTTGTGATATCTGTACTTCAAGGGGAAGTACACGTCAGGGGCTAATATGTTGCAACGTGGTCCGACGCTGTGCTTAGACATGAGATCCTCTCCGCTCATCTGGTTTTGTTTTTTTGATGGGTCAGGAATGTAGGATTCGGGCTCACGTGGTGTTGACGTTGGGGAGAATTAAGGCTTTTTAAACTATTATTGCAGCCGTTGGTTGTGCTGGAAGCCAGATGGATTTGCTGAGGCCACAGTTTATAATGTCCCCTAGGACTTGAATGTAGGTTCTTGTGGTTCTAGTCTCGTGGAGGAGGATGACAATAGTGCCGCCTTATGGGGGAGGGTGGCGGTTGTACAGTATGCTGGTGTGAGCACTAGTTAATACACGGGCTGAGAATCTTTAAGATAACCGCTAACGAGCGTTCGTAGGAACACTCGTTGGCGATTATCTGGCAGTGCGACTGTACCGCCAGTTACTCATTGAACAAGTGATCGGGTCCTCCGATCGTTTTTGCACGCACAAAAATCGCTTGCTGGAAGCAGATCGTGCTGTGTGAACACGCTCTGCTGCGGGCAAACGAGTCAGTATGGGGAAGAGCGATGGCATTAGCGATCACTGCTCCCCATACCGTGGAGGAGATCGCTGCATTTAAATGCTCTGGTCTCCTCCACCAGCAAACAGAGGATTGTCCAGAAGGAACGCTTCCTTCTGGATAATCTGCTGCTCTGCCGTCCCGTGTAAAGGGACCTTTAGTAAGGGTGCATTTACACTGCTTCTGGTATATACATTAAAAAAACAAACAAAAAAAGTGGTATATTTAACAGGGGAGCCTATGGGTGACAGATGACCCTGTATAATTATATGGTAGCCTATACTGGAGGCATCCATTGGAGATATACAGTGAGTGAATGCACCCCGACCTTGGTATGTTGCTGCCTTTTGACCAGAGGAGAAATATTGAGGAGGACGAAAAATTAAGAAAAGAACAAACAGCAGGTGGCGCTGTACAGATACATTTTATTGAATGAGCTCACTGGCTATACAATATTTTTTTTATTACATGGAATCGCAGAAGTATAACTTGCATCTCTCTGTAGAGAACACGACCATGAACTTCAGCAGCGTTGCCGAGCACAAGGCGCAGAGATATTACCAGGCCTGTCTGAACGAGTCCAAGATTGAGGCGCTGGGAGCCAAGCCCCTGCAGGACCTGATAGAGAAGGTAGGACTGTGCGCGAGGGCAGAGGCCGGCCGCTGTGTAAGGCCCCGCGCGGTGATCTCACCACTTCCTCTCTTTGCAGCTTGGTGGCTGGAACGTCACTGGGCCCTGGGATAAGGATAACTTCCAGGAGACGCTGGGGGCAGTCACCGCTTATTACCGCATCTCTCCGTTCTTCTCCGTGTTTGTCAGCGCAGACTCCAAAAACTCCAACAGCAACGTCATCCAGGTGAGGAGCAAAGCCGCAGCCAGGGGGCGACCACCATGCCTACCGCTAATGTTCAGAAGCTGTGTGAATCCTCAGCTGGTCTTTTTCCCGAGTTGCATCTTGTCTTCTACTCCTGTCGCATCTAGAGCTGCAAGCACAGTCTTGTGTGATATCTTATATTTTGCCGCTTGGAATCCCCCTTCACTGTGCCGGAAACACATTCCAATGTGCACTGTGATATTGCATCTAATGATCATCAATAGTGTTGCAATACGACACATGACGTTGCAAAAATCCGCGCCTGATGGATTTTGTCACATGCAATCCTTACGCCATTGACGTTAATGTAAATTGCACGTGACACGTGACTCGCCTATGACTGCAGCTTTCTGACTCCGTAGCCCCAGCCTGAAATGTTTAGGATTGGTGCTGGTTTATGTAGTGCGGGAAGGGGGGCACTTACTGTAATGAGCCCCATGTCTCCACCCATTGTTTATGGCGCTGTCTTCTCTCCCAGATAGACCAGTCCGGCTTGGGGCTGCCATCGAGGGAATATTACCTGAATAAAACTGCTAATGAGAAGGTAAGTGCTGGCCGTAGACCCTACAGGGAATTTTCCTGGTGGGCCACCTGAACCCTCCTCATAGCCGCTGGATGGGTACATAATACTGGGGGAACTATGGGGTCATTATTAGAGGAAATCCACCCAGTAGCGACGGCTTGGTACTGTGGCTCACATCTCGCCTTCTAAGAGTTCATTCACACGTCCGTAGTGTATAGCGGATCCGCAATACACCCCGCCGGCCCTCCCCTATAGAACTGCTTGTTCTTGTCCGCGATTGTTTGCGGCGCCACGGACCGGAAGTTCGGGGCCACGGCATGGAAATGCGGATGTGGACAGCACACTGTGTGCTGTCCGCATCTTTTCTGTCCTCATAGAGAATGAATGGGTCTGTGCCCATTCCGCAAAATTGCGAAACGGATGTGGACCCATTTGCGGACGTGTGAATGGATACTAAGCCCCCTGCTCCATATCTTAAAGTGAACTGGAGGAGTAGGACACAGTGTGGTAGCTATTGATGGCCACCACAGAGGGACAAGCTTCAGGGGGAGGTATTTTGTGCTGCATTGTGGTATTGCTGACCCTGCCAACTTGTATTGGCCCCATCTACTTGTGTTGCCCTGCCTTCAGTCAGTTTAGACCAGGCATCCTCAAACTGCGGCCCTCCAGCTGTTGTCAAACTACAACTCCCACAATGCCCTGCTGTAGGCCGATACCTGTAGGCTGTTCGGGCATGCTGGGAGTTGTAGTTTTGCCACAGCTGGAGGGCCACAGTTTGAGGATGCCTGGTTTAGACCCTCCTACAACATTGGGGCCACTTTAAGTCCCCAATCCACCCCTGCTGGCGGTCTTGCCTCTGCCCTTCCTATGTGCATATTGGGGATTCATCTTTAACTGTTCTCCACCATTCAGGTCCTTACCGGCTACCTCAACTTCATGGTGCAGCTAGGAGTTCTGCTGGGGGGAGAGGAGAACATCACGCGGGCCCAGATGGAGGAGATCCTGGACTTCGAAACCGCTCTGGCCAATATTACCATCCCGCAGGAGAAGAGACGAGATGAGGAGCTCATCTACCACAAGATCACGGCTGGCGAGTTGAAGGTATGTGCCACATCTGTCCTGGTGAGGATATCTGGTTTGCAATGATAGCTTTTTTTAGATTAGGAGTTGTCTATATATCTGCAGCATCTTCACTCTGTGGCATCAGGAGGTGAAAATGGGAGGAGGAGAGAGTCTTGGTTCTCTTACCGCTGCCACGTGGGAGTTCATGGCACAGCCTTGTGTTGCAGTGATGTTGCCCAGTGCTGATGGCTGTACTGAGCGGTCATGCTGCTTGCATTGTAAACATCAGACAGAACAAATTGTTCTATTACTTTAGCTCAGCCTGGGACATTTTTTGAGCTCTGGATATCCAGGTCTCCCCTGCCTGTGAATTATGTGGCGTCTGCTGTACTATGTCATCTATGTATATATTTTTCTGCGGTACTTGGTATTTCATGGCACCCTCCCCTGTGTCCTCCACAGAATCTGATGCCAGTGGTAGACTGGATCTCCTTCCTTCGAACTGTTTTCCATCCTGTCGAAATCAACGAGACCGAACCTGTGGTGGTTTATGCGAAAGAATATCTGATGGACGTGTCCCAACTCATCAACCGCACTGAAAAAAGGTAAAGGGGCTGATCAGCGCACCGGGCCGCGCTGATGGCCGGTGACGACAAACATGGGCTGCAATGCATTTCAGCTTTTCTAGTTTTCTGAGAAAGCGAATTTGCCCGTTAGGCCCCATTCACACGACCATATTTATGGTCCGCATCTGATGCCGACATGTCCTGTCGGCATTGGTATGTCTGTTCCTCAGCCCTGAAAAAGGATAGAACATGTCCTATTCTCTCATTAAATGTTTTATTAAAGTTTCTCGCTGGTATCATTGGGGGACACAGGACCGTGGGTATAGCTTGCTGCTGCCACTAGGAGGCGACACTAGGCTGAAAAGTGATAACTCCTCCCCTGCAGGCTATACCCCCTCCAGCCTGGAGAGAGCATATCAGTTTTTAGCTTAGTGTCGTAGGAGGCAGACCTCCCTGCTTAGCAGGGTGGCTCTTTTACAATTTTGTTTTTATTTTATTTTATTTTTTTGAGGTTAAGGGGCACAGATTCGCATGCGTCTCTGTCTCCCTGGGAGGCTGGCCGGTGTTGCCTGCTCCACCGCCCTGCCTCCCCCCAAGAAGACAAAGCGGACCAGGGCAGCCTCGCTCCCCTGCTTCCCGCCAGCAAGAGGGCCACCTACTCTCCAGCCCTTCTCTACCTGGACCCCTGATGCCTGGTGCCAGCGGTCGTGGGGTGGCCCTGCTGGTACAAGACTAAGGGTGAAGACCACAGATGAAGACAGGTGAGTTTTACTGCTCCTCCCTGTCCCCCTCACATGGCCACCTTCTGGAGGGGGTAACGAATCCTCCACCCGTCGCCCAGCTCACCTCGGTAGAAAGGGTTAATCCCATTCCGCGGCGGCGCCATCTTATTTTCACTTTCCCGATCTAAAACAGGCGCCTTCTGCGCCCTATTCCGGTCCCTGCTCTCCGACCGACCGGGTGGCTTCCCGGCCGGCCAAGCGACGCATCTTCTCGGCGGCTCCTTCTGGAGCCCGCTAAGCCGTCCCAGGAGAGCAGGCAGAACGGTTCCCCATACTCGGCCGGACGCCGCAAAAATCTAGGCCCCGGCTTTATTCGGGCCTACCTTTTTATTTCTTTCTTTTCCCTCCGGCCACGCTAATTTACTCCTCCGATGGGCTTACGCGGTCAGTGGACACAGGCGACCGCATTCCGGTCATCGCTCCAGGTACGCTCTGTGCTGACTAGCGGTGAGTCCGGTCGGCCGGCGTGATAATTTAGTCCCCGGCTTTGCGGCCTTCTAGGCCGGACCTTCCTCCCTCATTTCAGGCCCCTGTTTACTCTAGGTTTCTGTCTGCAGGCACAATGTGCCTTAATATTGCAGTATACAGCCCTTCCTGACCTCCTCTCCATATCAGGCTAGGTCCTCACCAAAAAAAAAAAAAAAAAAAAAAAAAAAAAAAATAATATATATATATATATATATAAATAAATTATGCGCATACAGATCCTGCCTTCCTCAGCACACAAAATCCAATAGATTGCCGTTCTAAGCGGGACCTGGATTCTAGTAGTCATACCGTATCGCCATTGGTGCTACCTGTCTTCAGATGTCAGTGATATCACCTCAAGCAATGGTGGTTGTTCGTTCATTGCTCATTCCGGGGGTTGACTGAGAGCCCTCCCAAGACGGGTAGAGCGGGTGTCTGTTGCGACGTCCCCCGCTAGTAGGGGTTTAGTCCCCGGTACGGATCACAAGTTTCCTTTCCGGTCTCCCCTCGTGGTGGATAACTGATCTCCTTATCCTCCTGTCTAGCTGACCAGTAGTCATGGGTGGTACGGCTCTGGAAGCCCATCTCTATTTTTTTCACGGACCCAGGGTTCCTCGGGTATGGTGGAGGCGTTGGACGTCGTAGTCGAACTTCACCCGACAAGAGTTTTTCTCTCATCTTTGTTCCACTCTTCTGCCCTTCCAGGCAGCGTTGCCGCTTTGTTGAAATATGGTCACTGACGGGGTTTCCCATCACTGGCGGTGCTCTCATTGGCTTTACTATCCCTTTCCCGTGGGGCATTGATCCTTTGACCTGCAGTGGGGCACGCCTGGCTCAGGCGTTTGTTTCTTAGTGATTCTCAGGCAGCTTCTCTCACTAGAATTCTCACCACCAGCCTCTATGGCTATAAGGGCGTTGGTCTACCGATATTCCGCTCCCTAGGGGGTGTTCTCTGGGCCAGAGGTGAATCCTACGGGCTTGGCCTTTTTAGTTCTGCTTCCACAGCTGCGGCCAGGAGACAGCTGTTGGTGGCGTTATTTTTAATTTTTATTTTTTTCTCTGAATTGATTTGCCTTCTTGTGCGTACTGTTTTCTTTGAGTATGGCATAGGGCAGTGTTCCGTCCAGGATCCTCTTTTTTCGCAGAAGGTGGTCGCCTTTCCACGCCTCGCAGACATGTGTTTCTTTTCTTTCTCCCTCGTAGTACATGGACCGAGCTCTCCATCAGCCATGTGATTTGGCCTCTGAACTTGCTTGTCCTTGTCTAGCACTTATAGCCCTACGGACTTCTACCAATTCTTATCTTGGGGTCCTTGTCAAGGCTGCGGCCTCCAAGGGATGTTTTTCAGATTGATCCGTTCAACAGTTGCTCGGGCATGCGCCTTCGGGTGAGCAACGCCCAGCTGAGTCTTGGCCCACCCGACCTGCGGTCGGCGCTTCTCGGGTCCATCTCCTTCAGGCAGTAGCTTCCAGTGTGGAAGGCGGTATCTTGGTCTTCCGGGCACACGTTCATCAAGTCTTACCGGGTGCCTTCCTAGGCGCCGGCGGGTACTGTTCCGGGCAGCACATTCTTGCAGGCGGCAGTGAGTTACGCATCCTCGAGGGTGTTTCTTCTCCATGGGCATGTGATTTGTTCCCTCCCCGTGGACTGCTTTAGGACGTCCCACGGTCCTGTGTCCCCCAATGATACCAGCGAGAAAACGAGATTTTTGTGAAACTCACCTGTAAAATCTCTTTCTCGCGTGGTTCATTGGGGGACACAGCTCCCACCCAGTGATTTCTGTTTGCTGTGATTGTTGGCGGTTGTGGAGCCGGTATGGCCCCAGTTCTGGTTGGCTCCGGCTGGCGTTGGTCATTTGTTGGTGGTTTACCGTATGGTTATTTTTTCCTACTCCTATTGCTTGGGCACAAACTGATATGCTCTCTCCAGGCTGGAGGGGGTATAGCCTGCAGGGGAGGAGTTATCACTTTTCAGCCTAGTGTCGCCTCCTAGTGGCAGCAGCAAGCTATACCCACGGTCCTGTGTCCCCCAATGAACCACGCGAGAAAGAGATTTTACAGGTGAGTTTCACAAAAATCTCGTTTTTCATTAGAACAGATGTAATTCAAGCTCTGTGTTACATACATAAAGTCGAGTATCAGGAGGGCATAACCGATGCATTAAGCATAAAACCTAGTGGTCCACACAACCTCGTGGAGCCAAACATTAAATAGAATAAGAACAAAAGAAAAAGTTAGAAGAAAAGAGAGAGAAAAAAAAAAGAGCATGGAAAGAGGAAAAACATTGGACAATAGGAGGGGGGGGGGGGGGGGAGGAGAAAGGATTGAGGGAGGGGAAGAGTAGGGGAGGACTTGCAGCCGATGGATTTGGAGTTTACAATTGTGTGTTTCGGAAGGTTTCCGAGGAACAAAACGTGTCCCACGGGCCCCAGGTCTTCAGGTGTCACACTTATAAGGTCTTCCATTCTCTGGTATTGAGCCATCTGCTCAACCCATTCCTCCAGAGTGGGAGGAGAGGTGGATTGACAATGTCGTGGAATTACCGCCTGAGTCATGTCAGAAGGGAGTTCATGTAGGCAGGGATATTCAGGTCAAGCACAAATAAAAATAGAGCTTCAGGGGCATTCTGGATAGGAAAGCCTGTTACCTCCCCGATTATCCTGTGTACAAGGTTCCGGAAGGGGCGCAATATGGAGCAATGGCACCAAATATGAATCATCGTGCCCTCCTCTGTCTGACACCTCCAGCATCGATCCAACATTGTGGGGAACCATTTATGGAGCAATGTAGGTACTCTGTACCACCTGGATAGGACTTTATAGCTCGTTTCTTGAGCCTTAGTGGAGATCAGTGCTTTGTGTGATAGAAGGAAACATCTATTCCATTGGTAAGAGGGGAGTTGGATACCCAAGTCCTGTGCCCAGGCCCGGCAGAACGGAGGAGGGCACGAAGAGCGTCGGCTCACCAGTAGTTTGTATATAGTGGATATGTTCCTGAAGACTGCTGAGGGGGAGATGCACATTTTCAGGTCAACATTCAGGAGGGAGATAGGCCGGTACCTGGCGCAGAGGCAAGTCTTTACCTGATTTTGGGATGACCGCGATATGAGCCTCAGTGGTCTGTGTCGGGAAGGGAAGACCTGGGGACACCACATTGAACACCTGGTCAGGATTTTAGGACCGCTTGAAGTTCTACCTTGGTAAATGGTGTTTCCAAGCTGGCTGATTCTAGTGCTGTTAATTTGGGAAGCTGGGGAGGGGGTTCAGGCGTTTGATCCGACCGTGTTGGAGAAGCTCAGGGCAGATTGTAGAGTTCTGAGTAGTAGGAATGAAAGGAGGACGCAATGTCCGTGGTTGTGTGGACCATATGATTCTTGGGTTTTTTAACAGCGGGCGTATTCGAGGCAGCCAGCATACGCCCACTCTTGTTTCTATACTCGTAGAATTTGCTGCGACATAGTTGGATCAAACCTTTAGAAGATGCTTCTAACAAACGTTTAGCGTCTAGCCGTGCGTTTTTGAAGGTCATGCAGGATCGGCAAAGAGAGTGCTCGTTTGTGGGCAAGTTCCAAGGAGGCAACCCTCTGCAGGGCCAGTTTAAGGGAGTGTGCTTTCTCCTTCTTGAGACGGGAGCCATGTTTAATGAAAATTCCAGGCAGGATGCATTTTAGGGCCTCCCACTTCATTGGGAGAGGAGTGGTTGTAAGATCAGGAGCGCACACCGGGTCAAGAAGGGGGATTCATTTAACCGCCATGTCCACTCAGCTTTATAAGAAAGGGTAGGTTCAGGGAACAAAATATTGGGGCATGGTCCGACCACAGAATATTGCCGATTTGTGTGGATTCCAGCCACGTTATGGCCGACTGTTAGAGGAGAATGCAGTCTATGCGGCTATAGGAGGAGTGAGGGGCAGAATAAAAAGAGTAGTCTCTATCAGCTGGATGTTGGCGGCGCCAGGGATCGCATAGTTGCAATTGAAGTAATGCCCTTTTGACTTTTTTAATTGTGGAATAGGGGAGAGATGCGCGTCCAGATAAGTTACTGAGCGTTGGATCTAGGGTAAGGTGAAATTCTAAAACTGCGCCTACTAAAAGGAGGCAAAAGAAACAAGAAATGGTGCAAGGCACAAAGAGGGGCAAAGCCATCATGGCTGTGAGCTAACGGTCCTCTTTTGGATCAGTAGGTAGTCCCTCAAGTGATGGAGGCGGAGGGGGATCCCCATCCAGTGCCCACGGGTGGTCGCCTCCTTCATCCTCGAGGTGTTGTGCGACCGGTCTGGAGGTCTCGATGTTTCTGGCATGGGCAAGCCGGGCCTAACTCTGCGCTGTGGGAGGATAGTAGGCCAGGGACCTAATTCGATTTGCAGGAGGTCCAATTAATGGAGGAAGTGAGGAAGGTCCCCAGGAGTACGGATGATAGCAGTATGTCCTTTGGGACTGGCAAATAGAGCAAAGGGGTAGCCCCATCGTTAGGGGATACCGCTGTCTTTAAGGAGGTCCAGCAACGGGCGCAACACGGCGCTCTGTGACAAGGTGTGGCGCGAAAGGTCCTGCAGCAGTGTGATAGGGACTCCCTCGTGTATCAAGGGGGAGATTTGTCTGGCTTTAGACAGGATCTGGTCTTTGATGCCATAAAAGTGGATTCTGCATATGATGTCTCTTGGTTTAGCACCATCAGGATGAAGAGTTCTGAGAGCTCTATCGATTTCTATATGAGAGTTTGGCGGGCGGCCCTGGATTCCATAGAATATTCGCACAATCGTGGGTAGTAGGTCCGTTGACTAAACTGCCTCAGGGAGGCCTCTGATCCTTATGATGTTTCGGCAACTACGGTTTTCTACATCGTCCAAATGTTGTTGCAGGGGATAAAATTGCACGTCATGAGTTTGAACCTTGTCTTGTAGGGCCTTGACTGTTGCCGACAGGTGGGCCTGATCTTGAGTGACAGATTCGAGTCTGGTGTCAAGCATAGCCAACTCTGAGCGCACTTGGGAGAATTCCCGTTTGCATTCTTGTAATATGTCGGCAGCAAAGTTAGACAAGTCTGCCTTAGACGGTAAAAAGCATATAAGGGTATGAAAATCGGCCATCGTAGGCAGTCTAGAGTCCTCATCAAATAAAGGTGCAGAAGATAATGGCCTTGCTGAGAGAAATGCGGAGGATCCCTGAAGAGACCCCGCGGCAGGGCCAGTCTGGGCCTCAAGGTCCAGTGGGGCTGCTCTGGAGGGCAGTGGATGAGGGTCGCCCCACGGGTAGCCTGTTGATCAGCGAGGGGACACTGCCCAGGATGGGCTTGGGGATTGAGAAGGAGGATGAAGGGGTTCCTGAGCAGCAGGAGGGGACGGCACATGAGGTTCAGGCCCGGTGGGGGACCGGGGGACCTCTGGTAGTGGTCCGGGTACTGCTCCAGAGGAAGGGGGTCCGGGCTCGGCGATTGTCATCTGCACAGGGGCTCCTGGTGAATGGCTGGAGCTTTCAGCTCTGTGGGGGCCCTTAATAAATGGCTTCTGGGCCTAAAAGGACTAGCTGAAGGCCTCAGGACATGGTCCCCTGAAGGGCTGGGAGCTGGCGATGCTGCTTCAGCTGGCATGTTGGGAGAGGACAGTGTTCTGACCTGTGGTGTGGCTAGGGGCAGGGGCGCCGGAGGAGGTGATGAAGGCTCTGGTCTCCACTGGCTGACATGCCCGTCCTGCACTTCTGGGGCGCTCCCGGTGTGTGCGTCTAAAGGGCTCCACTGCGGGCTGGTGTGCCACTCCAGTGGCTCTGTGCTTGGAGGAACAGAGGGCACGGATGCAGATCAGCGTCTGCCGGGTGGCGGACAGAAGATCCTGCGCGCTTCAGGTAGCGCTGCTGTGGGCTGGGTGCTCTGGCTGACGGCGCCATCTTGGGAGCTGGGGCCAGGTGAGGCAGTCTGGCACGCAAAGCAGCGGGGAAGGTCGCCTTGAGATGATGCGAGGGGAGCCTGTGGTCTGGCTCTACCCTTCCTAGTGACCCTGCCCATCATTGGCGGCAGTAATAAGGAGAAGTTCACCCAGGGTGCGGCATCCTCACTCTTCCATGGCAGGCCACAGCGCCCCCCCCCCCCCAAACATGTCCTATTCTTATCTGTTTTGTGAACAAGGATAGGCATTGTTACAATGGATGCGCAAAAAATATAAACGGACGTCATCTGTATTTTATCAAGATCTGCGTTTGGCGGAACGCAAAATACATACGGTCGTGTGAATGCACCCTTAATGTGACGGCCGGCAAGGCCCATGTGTCATTTAGAAAATCTGGGCGACAACCCATAAGAGCCATATTGTTTTTTACTCAGCTTTCCTAGAAACAGGAGTAACTGCGTAGAATAAGAGGCCTCACGTTTCCTGCGAAGGGTGATATATTTCGGAGACTCTTATTATTCTACTCTTTTTTTTGGCGAATTGTGAATTTAGTGAATTTGTATTTTTTGCAGGATCTTGAATAATTATATGATGTGGAATCTGGTGCGGAAGACGAGCTCATTTCTGGATCAGCACTTCCAGGACGCCGAGGAGAAGTTCATCGAAGTTATGTATGGGACAAAGAAGGTGAGAACAAGAACATGACTGGGGGCAGAGGGGTGAGGAGGCCGTAACGCGTGTATGATGGCCTGCAGTGATGACTGCCTAAAATCCGACCTGGAAAATATGCAAAGAGCAAAGCAATTGTACATATGATATAAAGTATATGTTCCCCCTTCCTACTGTATCTTATACTGCAGTCCCTTCTGCTGCTTTCTTATTAACGGGTTGCAAAAATAAAACCTCTTAATTGACATCGGACCGCACTCTGCTGTTAAGCCTCGCTGACCGGTCTGTAGTGATTGCAACGTAACGAGAATTCAGTAGAATTGTGAATGCAGCTTTGGCTGTGACTGCAGATATAACTTTTTGTAGTGTAGTGCCATGTTATCTGTGCAGGAAATGGTGGCGGCAGCGTGGTCCGCCCTGATGTAACGCAGGGACAGGGAGTGGATGTCAGCAGGAAGTGGCCGCTTCTTCAACCCTGGTGCTTGTGGAAGGGTCACTTCTGCAGCTTCTGCTCCATATCAGCAAATTTTGGGGGTGGATGTTTCCTGACTATAACAGTCAGAGGCTGATCGGAGGCTCCTCCCAAGTGATGATGTCATAGTGAACGCCTGACAGCTGTTCCCCCCCCCCCCCCCCCAGGTGAAATGTGACCCTGTGGATGAGAGCAGCACGTGTCATGATTTTACTCCTCCTTGGCGAGGAGCTTGGAGTCATGACCTCGCTTCAAACGTGCTAGCCGTGCCCCTTTGTCTTATAATTTGTCCCGTTCCCTCCCATATAACGTGCCGTTCAGGATATTGTGAGAACCTGCAGCTTTCACATGGTACCTGCCTGCCCTCATCGGTGACACCTGCTGACTGCTCCCGATACAGCAGGCGTCCATGTCTAGCCCTTCCGGCAGCACGGTCTTTGCATTTCATGGTCTTTTACTGCTGTGAATAATGTATCACCTCACTGAGCTTGTTTCTTTCATACCTCAGACCTGCACCCCGCGCTGGAAGTTATGTATTGCCGACACCGATAACAACCTCGGCTTCGCTCTTGGAGCCATGTTTGTCAAGTCCACGTTTGCCAACAGCAGTAAAACCAGGGTATGTGAGAGCATGGGTCTACGGAGCACATAATCACAAGGCTATGACCATACTGACCACTGGATGATGAGAGTATTGCTCAATCCTTAATGTTCGTTCGCTTAAGCATTTCCTGTGACCAATTGTTCGGGTGTCCACGAATGTATTTATATATCTGTATGTAAGTGTGTATTTATGTATGTATCTATATGTATGTATCTATATGGAAGTGTATTATTGTAAGTGTGTATTTATGTATGTATCTATATGTATGTATCTGTTTGTGTTTATGTATCTATATGGAAGTGTATTATTGTAAGTGTGTTTATGTATGTATATGTAAGTGTGTATTTACGTGTCTATGCATGTGTGCATTTGGCGGTATATGTTTATTTACTCTGGTCAGCCATATCATTAAAACCTAATATTGTGTAGGTTCCACTTGGTCCACCAAAATAGCTCTGATCCATCAAGGCATGGGCTCCACAAGACCTGAAAGTGTCCGGCTTCTAGACGTTGGCAGCAGATTCTTTACGTCCTGTCGGCTGTGAGGTGTGGCCTCCGTAGTTCGGAGTTGTTTTTTTTCGGCACGTTCCACCGGAGGAAAAGTCATCACCTTGATCTTCATTCCTAGACAGTTTTTGCCGTTTGGCCAGAGCATTACCCTGCTGAAAGAGGCCACGGTCATTAGGGAGCACCTCTGCAATGAGGGGGCGAGGGTACTATTTTGTACGATGTTTAAGTAGGGGGTATGGGTCAGATCCACGTGATGCTAGGACCCAAAGTTCCCAGCAGAACCTTATCCAGATCATCACACTGCCTCCGCCGTCTTGTCTTCTTCCCATAGTGTCATCTCTTCTTCATGTAAGTGAAGCTCAGGAACGCAGTCATCCACATGATGGAAATATGATTCATCAGACCAGGCCGCCTTCCATTGCTCCATGGTCTGCAGTACTCTGCCCAGTCTGTGGCTACACAGTAAGCTGCAGTATCCCTCGTGTGCTGACCTCTTTCTACCGTAACCTGCCATGACTTTTTTAGCAATTTGCCCTACAGTAGTTCACCTGTGCAATAGGACCAGCTGGGCTAGCAGTCACTCCCCTCACATCAATGACCACTGGGCACCCATGACCCTGTCACTGGTTCACCAGTTCTCCTTCCTTGGACCACTTTTGGCTGGTGCTGACCACTCCAAACCATGAACACCCCACCAGATTGGCCATTTGGAAAATATTCTGACCCAGTTGCCTTGACATCACAGTTTGGTCCTAGGCACAGACGCCCAGATCCTTAACTTGCTTTCTTCTTCCAACACCAACTCCAAGAACTGACTGATTACTTGCTGCCCAATGTATCCCACCCATGCCATGCACCATTGCAACCAGAAAATCAATGTTCTTCACTTGTCATAGATTTTTTTCCAGCGCTGTACATGTGGAGGGGTTTTAAATATGGTACCTGCTGGCGAGCGCAGCAGGCACCATATCCGGCCGGGTCACTGCTTATGTCTGCGACCGGCAATAATGCCAATCGCATACTTTTAAACCTTTAAGCATGACCACGGCATCTAAATGCCTACAAACTGGAAGCGAGTACTTTCTGGTTAAGACCAGCTCCACCATGCGGCGGTCAAGGGAGCCGTTTCTTCTTTCTGACATGCGGTCTCTCTGAAGAGACCAGCATATCAGAGCTGCAGTTCCTATTGAACTACAGTGTAAGCAAAAATCAGAATGTTGCATATTGTGGCCTCCTAGGGGAGGCAAAAAAAATAATCTAAAGTAAAAAAAATAACATGTAAAAATTAAAATTAGCCCCCTGACTTAAAAGTAAAGAAACAAACATAAGATGGACATCGCTGCGTCTGCAACTGCCTGAACTATTAAAATATAAAATATTGATTTCATACGGCGAAAAAAATCTAAATGTCCGATTTAGCCTTTTTTTTTCATCACTTAACTTGTCCGGAAAAAGTCACACACTCCAAAATGGCACATAGCTCCTTAGACATCACTATAAAAAAAGTTATGGGGTCAGAATATGGTGATGATGAAAAGAAAAAACTATATTTTTTTTTTTCCTATTAAAACACAAGAAAAACTATATTGGTGTGCTGTCTTTGTAATCGTACTGACCCAGAGAACAAAAGGCACAGGTCAGTTATACTGTATAGGGAACACAGTGACAAACCCCGTTTTTTTTATTTTTTTTTGTTTTTTTCCCCCCGCTTCTCACCTTTCTAATGGTGGCATTAGAAAGTACAATTTGTTCTGCAAATTCAGCTATGTGAAAGTAAAAATAAGTTATGGCTCCGGGAAGAGAAGTGAAACCGCAAAAACAAAAAAAACTTCCGAGACTGGGGTTAATGTTATGGTTAATCAGTGTATGTGTCTGTGGCTCTGTGTATTCAGTCATTTTCTAGTTTTAAAGAGGTTGCGCCATGACAAGTTCCTGATCAGAGGGGATCTGACCGCAAGGGGGCCCCTGCAGATCACAAGAATAGGGGCCCGTACTCCCTGTTTGAATGTAGGAGTGCCATAGTACATAGAGCTGCATGTGTGACCAAAGCGTCTTAATGGGACAACCCCTTTAATCATTTATCCGGCATTTTACTGCAGCCGTAAAGTGATCTCTGCAGTCATTATAAAGCTATTATCATACGATGAGTCGCCCCCTGCAGATAGTATAACAGTAATGACGTGTTCGTCGTCCTACAGGCTGTGCAGATGATAAAGGGCATAAAGAACGCCTTCGAGGAGAGTCTGAAGACGTTGAGCTGGATGGATGAAGACACCCGCAAAGCGGCCAAAGAGAAGGTGAGGAGACGTTATCAGCCGTTTCAGGCTGCGGCGAGCAGGACAGGCTATAGAGAGCATAAAACCGTGCAGGGGGAGGGGCTTAGTTACTGACTTCGCCTCTTTAAGGGGAGTTACATAGAGCCTAAATGGAAGAACCAAGAACTGAAGGACTGTGAATGTGCCGCCCTCCATCGTATGTGCGCCCTTCATAACCTCTGCTATATTCTGTTCCTAGGCTGAAGCGATCTACGACATGATCGGATACCCCAACTTCATCATGGACCCCAAGGAGCTGGACAAGGTCTTTAATGATGTGAGTATTCATGGCTCATTGCTCTGTGCTAATAGGGGAGGTGGGGTACAGTGCACTCTTGATGGATGCCTGCAGTGTCTTTGATGTTGGGGGGTAGGACTTGTCCCTTGCTTCCTTGTCTTGGGTCAGAAGTTAACCCCATCACCGCCGGCTTGTTTTTCCAGTATGAAGTTATTTCGGACCTCTACTTTGAGAACGTCATGATGTTTTACAATTTCTCCGCGAGGGTGACCTCAGATCAACTGCGCAAGCCGCCCAACAAAGAGCAGTGAGTAACTGGAACGGGCAAGGAACGAAATGCAGCTGGGGTGGGGGTTTATCTGCTGACTTTGCTGCCACACCGCAACCCCCAGGTATCTGCAGGATGATGTCTTGGTTGCTCAGTGAGGTTGCCTCTTTGGCTCCCTCATGTGGAGGGCTGCAGCATTACGCACCATGAGCTCTCTGACCTCCCCTCTGTATTCTAGGTGGAGTATGACGCCCCCTACAGTCAATGCCTATTATTCTCCTACCAAAAACGAGATAGTCTTCCCAGCAGGGATCCTCCAGGCTCCATTCTACACCAGCTCCTCACCCACGTAAGACGCTACCATATATTCTGAAGTTGCGTGAGGGTGAACAGTTCCATTCACCCTCCAGCGACCTTCACTAGATGACGGCTTTTATTATGGACTCGTGTACATAAACGTCAGGATAAAAAAAAATAAAAAATTTTTTGTTCTGCAGTGCGTTGAATTTTGGTGGGATTGGCGTTGTGATGGGCCATGAACTGACCCACGCATTTGATGACCAAGGTACGTTTTTTTTTTTTGTTTTGTTTTTGCCGGTTGCCGATTCCTTGCAGCCTCCAGTTCCCTTTTTAAACTCCCGGTGTCTTTCTGCTCAGGCAGAGAATATGATAAGGATGGGAACTTGCGTCCCTGGTGGAAGAACTCATCAGTGGAGGCCTTCAAGAAGCAGACGGAGTGCATCACTGAGCAGTACAGCAGCTACAAGGTGAACGGAGAAGCCATAAACGGAAAACATACCCTGGGGGAGAACATCGCAGACAACGGAGGACTCAAAGCCGCCTATAGGGTAAGACCGCTGAGGTCACCCCGCTAACTTTCCCATAAATACTGTTCCTTTAATTTCAGATCATCTCGGCGCTCTGGGAAATTGGCAGTCGGACTCCTGGTCAGCTCATCCTTAAATAGGCTTCATCTCCTAAGGGTAAGATCACACGGTCAGGTTTCCTGGAGCAGTTTTGGAAGCAAAAATCAGAAGTGGATCATAGAAGATGACAGATATGACCGCTCCTCATTTTTTGGATCCACTCCTGGCTTTGGCTTATAAAAACCGCCTGCAGGAACCTGACCGTGTGGCCGTATCCTAAATATGTCGGCTGCCATATTGATTCCCACAGTCGAACAGCGCCCCTGTTGGACATTGTTGTCATAAGATCTGCACGGACAGGGAAAATCTGAAACATCAGAAAGGTGTAGAATCTGCACGGACCTTGCCTATCCTTCTTGCCCCATGACGCTCGTCCTCTGTCTCTATCTTGCAGGCGTATCAGAACTGGGTGAAGGAGAACGGAGAGGAGCAGGTGCTGCCGTCCTTGGGTCTCACCAATGATCAGCTCTTCTTTGTCGGTTTTGCTCAGGTAAGAGGCTCGTTGCGGGGACATCTTCCAGTGTCCTCTGCAATGTGTCCCTGGGGTTCTTAGCTTCATAATTGTGCAGGACAAGATGGCCGCCTGCTGAATCTAGTACTGACTCTGTAGGTTATTATTGGAAACAGTCAGCAAGCTTGTTGACAGACACTGCGCAGCCATCTGCAGGCCCGGAATGCCAGGAGAGTTCAGCTCTGAAGCCTTTACTATTTGAATTTAACCCTTGCTGGTCATCTTGTTCCAGGTCTGGTGCTCGGTGCGGACTCCAGAGAGCTCACATGAAGGGATCATCACGGACCCGCACAGTCCGTCCCGCTACCGCGTCATTGGCTCTGTATCCAATTCCAGAGAGTTCTCCAGACATTTCCAGTGTCCGCAGGGGTCTTCAATGAACCCCCCAAAGAAATGTGAAGTGTGGTGATCTACTGAAGATTGGGGGAGGGGGTCATGATAAAACCACTGACAGGAGATTGGGGAAGGGGGGGGGGTCCTTCCCAATATTGGGGGATTGTTTACAAATAGTGGCTGACCTGAAATCTGCCTTAAAGCTGTAGCGACGTTTTCTATGCTCAGATAATTCTGTGCACTAATCCATAGACGACTATGCACCTTTCATTACACGTCTGTTCTCCAGTATGAGCTGCACTGGCGACGATCGGTGACATCGCTGAAGTCGCCAAACCTCAGCTTCCTGCTTTTAAGGACCTTGTTGCAGTCTATAGGGGCGGGCGCTTGGACAATGGCCTCCCTGTAATGCGAGCTCCTAAAATGCACGACTGCTGAGGGGCGGAATTGTGACGTCACAACTTATCTCAGTGTAGCTTAGGTCTTTGGGATTTCCACTAGAAGTGACTGTCATGTAGGAGGTGAAACGGTCGGCGCTGTAGATCGGTGCTCGTCTACAGAGGCTGATGATATCTCTGGTATCTACATATCTGGTGGCAATCTGAAGAAGAAAGGCTTTTTATAATACACAAATTACCCTCCAGGTGCAACAAGGGTGGTGACGTTGCACCCAGAGGCTCCACCCCCTCTCTGCTATACCACACCCCAGGGCTGTGACGGACAGGCCAGGGAATGAAAACATATTCCCACCTGGCCCCGAGGTCTCACAGGAGCACGTTTGGCACATACGCAGTAAAGGGATGGAGACTGCCCATCTGCCTGGCAGCCTCCATCCCTTTACTGCGCATGTGCCGAATGTGCTCCCACGAGACTTCAGGGGCAGGCGTGAATGTTTTCACTGTCTGCCACAGCCATGGGGGTGCAGCATAGCAGAAGAGAGTGGAGCCTGTGGGTGCAACGCCACTGGCCTCATTGCACCTGGGGGTAATCTGCATATTATTTCTACAGATTGCGGTAACATATGGAGACCCCAGAGATATCATCAGCCTCTGCAGACAAGTGCCGATCTACGGCGACCGACCGTGGTAAGCAACGACAGATGCTCTTTAAAGTGACAGGACGGTGGGAGTTGTGCTGCTGCCATATTTTGGAGAACGATGTCTTAGCCATAATTGCATCCCTCTCACTGTACATATTCGTTCCATGTGTATATATGTGTGTGACTTTTGTACATATTTATACTGACTGGGGCCCAGGCTTCGTCCATCTTTAGTGTCTTGTCACTTTAAATGTGAGAAGCTGCCGGGTGGGACTGCGCCCCCTGGTGGTCCACGATCACTGCGTGCCTGACAGTTGGAGTTCGAATCACAGACGACATAGAAGTGAATCGTTCAGATGTCGCGTTCTGAGCTGCGTCTTCAGGTCCGTGATCTTTCCCGCAGCTCGGACTCCACCTGTCATTTGGCCTTTTTTTTTGTTTTGGTTTTTTACAGCCGTTTATTCTATTTTGTATAGAAATCTGGAATATTCTTGTACTTCACCAGGTGCCTAATAAACAACATCCTGCTTTGTATCTCCGCCCGTGTAGTTTGCACCCTGACCCCCTTCAACGCCGCAGGGATGACCAAATGAATCTGTTCCAAGAATATATACGGAGACCGTAAAGTCCAGCGACTTCTGGGTAGATTTCTGATGAGTGGGGGGCGTCATCAGTAGGAACGCCCCTTTCGGGAAACTAAAGCAGTGAGCCGATTTGGATGCTATAATAGAAAACTGATCCGTCCTCCATTGACTTTCAATGGTGTTCAAGACGGATCCGTCTTGGCTATGTTAAAGATAATACAAACAGATCTGTTCTGAACGGATCCGTCTGTGCAGATGCATGACGGATCCGCACACAAAAAAAAGCGTGACAGTAGCCTTACCTGCACTGATACATTGTAACAGTGCGCAGTCCACACGCCCCTTATCTCAGTGTTCACTTTTGTGACAAACCCTCTGCAGCTTAGTTTTCCGCTTCTGGGTGTCAATCAGAACGACAGCAAGCAGAGATCTTGAAACTGAAGCTCCTGAATACTGATTAAGGCCCCCTGTGCAAAACCATAGCTGTTTTTGTGGTCTGAAAATCACGGATACCGGCTGAGAGCCTGCTGCCATTTTCTTTTCTTCAGATGCAGAAATGTCGTATCCTTGTCTGCAAGGAACGGATTTACGGTGTGCTGTTCGCATCTTTTGCGGACCCGCTGAGATGAGTGGGTCCGCATTTGATCCGCAAAAAAAAGGCGGATCAGATGCGGACCAAAACCATGGCTGATGCACACGGCCATGAAGCGGAAACGAGGAGACTTGGTGTTCAGGGTGACCCTTCCTTAGACTATGTAGAGGTTTATCAGTAGTGAGGGCCTCCATGGTACCCAGCATGCAGTGCTGCTCAGTTGCGTAGGCCGAGGCCCGGACATCTGCTTCTGATTCTCCATTGGAATGTGAGTGCGGAAAGGAAGCGAGTCATTGATCACAGATGGGAGGTGGAAGCGGGATCCAAAATCACCCCCGGGGACTGGTCATAACTCTGCAACCTCTGAAAATAAATCACTGTTTTATAATAAGGAGATTACACATCAATATAACTCACTGGTGCTAAAAGGGTCATCCCATATTTAATGTAAAAAATAAAGTAATCTAGTACATGACAACCTCCGTCTAATAGAGCTAGACCCAGCCCTGGACCTCACATGGATCCAGAGATCTCCCCATTCATTGCTCCAATTGTTCTGTTAGACTTATTTCGAGCTGTCAGCATAGGGGGCGTGTCCCTTCTCAGGGGGCATGTCCCTTCTCAAGGGGCGTGCCATGTGCTGCAGCTGGTGGCGGTCGAAGGATGCAATTGAGCATGTGCTTCCGTCTCAGTGAGAATTAGAAAAAGAGCAAACAGCAGGTGGCGCTATACAGATAGCTCTCATTCAATAGCTCAAAATGTATTCTAGCTACTATTACAAAAGTATTCACATCCAGGTGCTGGTTTGAAAATTGTAGAATCTTATTTGCGGGGCAGCCCCTTTTAAACAGGTATATCATGTCTTATACTCCAGTCACAGCCAAAGCTGCAGTCACTATTCTCCAGTCTGAAGGAGTACATCTCTCACTCTGTATATCGGCACAACTCTGCTGCGGTCCCCTTGTGCTGACAGCAGACTCCTGTGTACACATACCGATCACGCCCCCAACATGGCCACTGATGGGGAGGCAGCATGTGACTGGACCAGCCTCCAGACAGTCAAGGTGGCCCATACTTATTAGTCCAGGGATCAGCAACCTCCGGCACTCCGGCTGTTGTGAAACTACAATTCCCAGCATGCTGCATTCATTTCTATGTGAGAGGAGAGCAAATACGCATGCTGGGAGTTGTAGTTTCACAACAGCCATCGTGCCGGAGGTTGCCTATCCTGCATTATTCTAAAGTTGATCTGAATGGACTATTTCAACCAAAGCGAACATTTGACGCCATAAATTTAACAGTGATCGTCCAATGACAGAGACCTTTCCGTGCAAAGAAGTCGCCCATGTTTAAAGGGGTTCTGCAGTTTGTTTAAAGTGATGATGATCTATCCTCTGGATAGATCATCATCTGACCAGCGGGGGTCCGACACCCAGGACCTCTGCCGATCAGCTGCTTGAGAAGGCAGCAGCGCCGCGGCCTTCTCGCTGTTTACCGCAGGCCCAGTGATGTCATGACTAGTATCACTGGCCTGGGCGGGGCTAAGCTCTATTCACTTGAATGGAGCTTAGCCCCGCCCAGGCCATTGATACTAGTCGTGATGTCACTGGGCCTGCGGTAAACAGCGAGAAGGCCACGGTGCTGCTGCCTTCTCAAACAGCTGATCGGCAGGGGTCCTGGGTGTCAGATCATCAGCATCTGATCGGTGGGGGTCCATCAAGAGGATAGATCATCATCAGTTTAAACAAACTGCAGAACCTCTTTAATGTATTTGGATTAAATATGAAAGAATGATCGTTTGTGAACGAAAAAGGTTTCTTTGAAAAAAAAAAAAAAGTTCCCAGAAAGATCTTCCGTCCATCCCCTCTGTTTCTTGAACATGTATGGCCGGTTCAACTTGATTGGTGCACTTGTCTAGCCACGTTCCAACATCAGCGGGATTGTTATCCTGGATAATGACTTATCCTCAGGATAGGTCATCATTATCACATCAGCGGGGGTCCAAGTCCCCGCATCCCCGCCGATCAGCTGTTTCAGGGAGCTGCTGTGGTGAGGCTTCTGGCAGCTTTCCCAGGACAGCGCCGTACATTGTGTAGTGGCAGTGCTTGGTATTGCACATTAGCCCTATTCACTTTAATGTGACTGATGTCACTTATCTAGGAAGAGGCTGCAGGGGTCAAGACCTCTTCTAACAGCCGATCGGCGGGGGACCTGGGACCTGCAGATCTGATACTGATGACCAATCCTGAGGATAAGTCATAAATATCTCTTCCCAGATATTCCCTTTAAAGGCATTCGGCAAATGGCATTTATCATGTAGAGAACATTAATACAAGGCGCTTACTGATGTATTGTGATTGTTCATACTGGCGCCTTTGCTGGCTGGATTCATTTTTCAATCATATTATACATTGCTCCTATCTAGGAGTTATTACCCCAAGCGCCCCCCCCCCCCCCCCCCCACACACACACATCCGCAGTGCAGATATAAGGGGGCTGGGACGAGCACTGCTGCGCATGCGTGCCTATGAGAACTCACAATTCCAGCCGCCAGAGAGGCCTGTGCCTTTTCCTATAGTGTGTAAGTGTGACCACCGTTGATGGATTGCAGAGTGGTCGTAACCCCTGGAAATGAGCCGTGTATAATGTGATGGAAAAATTGATCCAGCCAGCAAAGGAAGCAATATAGACAATCCCAATACATTAGTAAGTGCCTGGTATTCACTTTCTCTACATGATTAATGCCACTTACTGAAGTGACACAACACCTTAGGGTACATGCACACGTTCAGGATTCATGTGCAGAGAATCCACACTGAAATCCGCAGGTAAATCCGTGCGGTCAATCCGCATCAATTGGTGCAGATTTGCGTGAGGATTTTACTAAGGGCTCTTTCACACCTGCGTTCTTTTCTTCCGGCATAGAGTTCCGTCGGCGGGGCTCTATGTCGGAAGAATCCTGATCAGTTTTATCCTAATGCATTCTGAATGGAGAGAAATCCGTTCAGGATGTCTTCAGTTCCGGAACGGAACGTTTTTTTGGCCGGAGAAAATACTGCAGCATGCTGCGCTTTTTGCTCCGGCCAAAAATCCTGAAGACTTGCCGCAAGGCCGGATCCGGAATTAATGCCCATTGAAAGGCATTAATCCAGATCCGGCCTTAAGCTAAACGTCGTTTCGGCGCATTGCCGGATCCGACGTTTAGCTTTTTCTGAATGGTTACCATGGCTGCCGGGACGCTAAAGTGTAGTGGGGAGCGGCATACTTACCGTCCGTGCGGCTCCCGGGGCGCTCCAGAGTGACGTCAGGGCGCCCCACGCTCATGGATGACGTGATCGCATGGCACGTCATCCATGCGCATGGGGCGCTCTGACGTCATTCTGGAGCGCCCCGGGAGCCGCGCGGACTGTAAGTATACTGCTCCCCCGCTCCCCACTACTACTATGGCAACCAGGACTTTAATAGCGTCCTGGCTGCCATAGTAACACTGAAAGCATTTTGAAGACGGATCCGTCTTCAAATGCTTTCAGTTCTCTTGCCTTTTTCCGGATCCGGCGTGTACCTCCAGCAAGTGGAGTACACGCCGGATCCGGACAACGCAAGTGTGAATGAAGAAAATCCGGTCAGGAAAAATAAAATAGACATGCTGTGGACTGTAAAATCTGCACCGCAGGTCAAAATTCTCGTGTGCATGGAGAATTTCAAATTCTCATAGAATACAATGTACGTGACCTACGGTGCGGATTGTCCGCTCGCAATCCTGATCATGTGAATTTAGCCTTAAAGGGAACCTGTCACCGGGATTTGGGGTATAGAGCTGAGGACATAGGTTGCTAGATGGCCGCTAGCACATCCGCAATACCCAGTCCCCATAGCTCTGTGTGCTTTTATTGTGTCAAAAAACGATTTGATACATATGCAATTTAACCTGAGATGAGTCCTGTCCCCGACTCATCTCACATACAGGACTCATCTCAGGTTAATTTGCATATGTATCAAATCGTTTTTTTGACACAATAAAAGCACACAGAGCTATGGGGACTGGGTATTGCGGATGTGCTAGCAGCCCATGTCCCCAGCTCTATACACAAAATCCCGGTGACAGGTTCCTTTTAAAGTCCTTATTCCCACGTCTGTACTGACATCAGTGACAAAATGGTCAGTGTTTCATCCGTGAAGATGTCCGTGGTTTGCCCGTTTTTCCTCTCTGTGTCATAGGCACCGCTTCTTGGTCTCATTGCTTTCCTGCAGTTATCGGCTTATGTTATTCTAATCCTGCCTGGAATGATATCACCTCTGTGTATAGATAAGACAAGATCCACCATTCACAATTCTTATCTATTCTCTCCTTGTACAATGACCTCTGAACAGGTCACAGAGCATGCCCATAGAAGTCTGTGAGGTCCCCCTCCTGACCATTGTGTCTGTGGCCCATGGGGCTGCCGTCAAGAAATATTCTTAATTCTCTATTCTCTCTCTTAGATACATGCCTCAGCAGACAGGGCTTAGATACAGCAGCCGGTATCAGACATGACAGGATTAGATTCAGCAGACTGTATCACAGGATAGGATTAGAGACAGCCCCTCAGCAGACAGTATCACATATGGCAGGATTATATACAGACAGTATCACATATGGCAGGATTAGATACAGCTGCTCAGCAGACAGTATCACACAAGACAGGATTAGATACAGACAGTATCACATATGACAGGATTAGATACAGCTGCTCAGCAGACAGTATCACACAAGACAGGATTAGATACAGACAGTATCACATATGACAGGATTAGATACAGACAGTATCACATATGGCAGGATTAGATACAGACAGTATCACATATGGCAGGATTAGATACAGCTGCTCAGCAGACAGTATCACACAAGACAGGATTAGATACAGACAGTATCACATATGACAGGATTAGATACAGCTGCTCAGCAGACAGTATCACACAAGACAGGATTAGATACAGACAGTATCACATATGACAGGATTAGATACAGACAGTATCACATATGACAGGATTAGATACAGACAGTATCACATATGGCAGGATTAGATACAGACAGTATCACATATGGCAGGATTAGATACAGACAATATCACATATGGCAGGATTAGATACAGCTGCTCAGCAGACTATTACATATGGCAGGATTAGATACAGACAGTATCACACATGACAGGATTAGATACAGACAGTATCACACATGGCAGGATTAGATACAGACAGTATCACATTTGGCAGGATTAGATACAGACAGTATCACATTTGGCAGGATTAGATACAGACAGTATCACATTTGGCAGGATTAGATACAGACAGTATCACATTTGGCAGACTTAGATACAGACAGTATCACACATGACAGGATTAGATACAGCAGCTCAGTAGACAGTATCACACACAGTAGAATTACATAGAGCAGAGTATCGCACATAAGCTTAGATACAGCAGCTCACATGATGGGCTTAGCTACAGCAGCAGGTTCTGTTTACAGTCTGCGATGTTTCCCATACAACGTGTGCTCCTTGGTAATGACAGGAACATTCAGTCCTGTCGTCTTTCTCTTCTCTAGTAGCTCCTCCCACGGCCGTGCAGGGGGGCGGGTCTCGGTTGCCTAGGTTACAACCTCGCTCGCACAATTGCTTCCTTTGACACGAGTTTATTTCCGGTGTTGTGATCTCACTTCGCCACAAGGGGGAGGCACAATATAAGTTACACGCACAAGCCGAAAGCTTCCGAATTATACCGAACGCTCTCGTTTGATCACGCCCCTTCCAATCCGTGCATCTTTTAAGACCCCGCCCACTGCGCTGTAGCCCGCCTCTGTGTCAGAGTGTACTCTTTGTGATCACGCCTCTTTGCGATGTATTCCGAGGCTCTTATTGACCCCGCCCCACCGTTAAACCACTCCCATCCTCTCCGGCGATTGGTTCGCGAGCTCGGCAACAGAGAATCTCTTCCTGCAATGAACCAACACGAGCGTCTCCGAAGATTGCCGAGCTTTCTTCGGCGACTCCACCCCCTTTCCGAGCGCTCCCGAACGCTGTCGGAGATTGCCGAGCGTCCGTCCTGCCGGACTGCTGGAGGCGGACGCAGCGCCATGTTGGATGCTCCGGTGTCTGAGTGAGGAAAATCACCGGTATCTTTCCGCATTCCCCAGACTGACAGCGGCTCCCGTGTCCCCAAGGCCGCGCTCCCATGAGGGTCCGCCCCTGAGCCCGGCCCGGCCATGAGTTTACCGCACAAGCCGGCCCTGAAATCCGCCGCACCCACCGGAGCCGGGACCGGGGTGCTGGGGCCTCCCCCCTCTGCTGCCGTGCCCGCTGCTGTGCCCAGCTCCGCCGTGCCTCCTCCTCCCTCTTCGGCTTCCTCTGCAGCCGCCTCACACCCCGGAATCCGGGCCCTGCAGCCGCCGCCTGCCGCAGCGTATCCTTCACCGGACACCGTTATATCGGTGCACAATCCCGGAGCCCGATCACAGGCAGGGAGCGTTACACACGTATTACACTGCAGCCTCCATCATATTACACTGCAGCCTCCATCATATTACACTGCAGCCTCCATCATATTACACTGCAGCCTCCATCATATTACACTGCAGCCTCCATCATATTACACTGCAGCCCCCATCATTGTACACATATTACACTCCAACCCCCATCATTGTACACCTATTACACTCCAACCCCCATCATTATACACCTATACACTCCAACCCCATCATATACACACATACACTCCAACCCCATCATTATAAATATACAGTCCAACCCACATCAGGATACACATATACACTCCAACCCACATCATACACAATTACACGCCAACCCCATCATTATACACAGATTACACCCAACCCCCACATGAACACAGATTACACCCCAACCCCCAGGAGACACATATACACCCCACCCCCATCATTGATACACATATTACACGCCAACCCCATGCAGAACACAGAGACACCAACCCCCAGCATTATAACATATTACACTCCAACCCCCAGCAAGAGCAGGGACACCCAACCCCACAATATCCATAGGACACTCAACCCCAGCAGAGACATAGGACACGCCAACACCCATATACCGAGGACACGCCAACCCCCACAGGAGACCCAGATGACACCAACCCCCAGCAGACCCGAGACACGCCAACCCCCAGCAGGAGACCCAGATACACCCAACCCCAGGGAGACCCAGATGGAACGCCAACCCCCACATCAGGACCCATATGACACTCCAACCCCCAGGATACCCATATTACACTCCAACCCCATCATTATACACATTACACTCCAACCCCCATCATATACACATTACACTCCAATCCCTCATTATACACATATTACACTCCAACCCCAGCATATACACATATTACACTCCAACCCTCATCATTATACACATATTACACTCCAACCCCCATCATTATATACATATTACACTCCAACCCCCATCATTATACACATATTACACTCCAGCACTGTTATGCATACGCGGAGCAGCCGCTCTGTAGACCAATCGGATTCAGGCGGAGGTTAGTAAATAAAACCGGAATAATCTGATTGGTCGGCAGCAGCTCCGCTTTATATCGCTGCTGGTTTTACGTTTACGGCCTATAGATAATGGAAGCCCCGGGCTGTGCTCCCCGCCCCGTGAGTATAACCTCGGTGTGCGTTGTCATCTGTGCGCTGCCTCAGAGACCCCCGTACTGGTCGCTTACTGTTCAGGCTTTTAACTGCATAGAAAGTTTGGACATTGCTGCCATTTGGGTGGCGAGGGCAGTACCACGCTGGTGTGAATGGTGGCCAAGACAGTGACACATGGGGTGGTGGCAGTGACACGTGTGGTGGGGGGAAGTGATAGGACAGTGACACGAGGGGGATGACAGGACAGTGACACGCTGACACGTGGGGGGGGGGGGGTGACTGGACAGTGGTGCGCTGACACATGGCAGGGATGACAAGACAGTGACTCCCTGACACGGGAATGACAGGACAATTGTGCGCTGACACGTGGAGGGCTGACGGGACAGTGGCGCGCTGACACATGGGGGGGGGAGATGACAGGACAGTGGTGCGCTGACACATGGGGGGGAGATGACAGTGGCGCGCTGACACGTGGGGGGGAGATGACAGTGGCGCGCTGACACGTGGGGGGGAGATGACAGGACAGTGGCGCGCTGACACGTGGGGGGAAGATGACAGGACAGTGGCGCACTAACAGGTGGGGCGGATGGAAATTACTGCCATTTGGGCTGCGAGGTGGACAGGACAGTAGCACGCTGACATGTGGTGTGGATGAAAGGATAGTGGTGTGCTGACACGGGGGGGGGGGAATGACAGGACAGTAGTGATACTCTGACACGGGGGGGGGGGGGGGAATGACAGGACAGTAGTGATACTCTGACACAGGGGGCATGACAGGACAGTGGCCTGCTTACACATGGGGGGTGACAGGACAGTGACAAATTGACACGTGTGGGGAGGTGACAGGATAGTGGCATGCTGACACGCGGGGGGAGGGGTGACAGGACAGTGGCGTGCTGACACGGGGGGGGGGGAATGACAGGACAGTAGTGATACTCTGACACGGGGGGGGGGGGAATGACAGGACAGTAGTGATACTCTGACACAGGGGGCATGACAGGACAGTGGCCTGCTTACACATGGGGGGTGACAGGACAGTGACAAATTGACACGTGTGGGGAGGTGACAGGATAGTGGCATGCTGACACGCGGGGGGGGGGGTGACAGGACAGTGGCGTGCTGACACGGGGGGGGGGGGGGGGGAATTACAGGACAGTGGCGCGCTGACACGTTGGGGGGATGGAAATTGCTGCCAATTGGTCGGCGAGGGCAGTACACGCTAGTGTGAATGGTGGACAGGACAGTGACACTCATGGGGGGGTTAGAGGTCAGTGGCACGCTGACACATGGAGGGGTTGATAGGACAGTGGCTCTGACACGTGCGGGGGGAAGACAGGACAGTAGCGCGCTGAAACGTGGGGGGATGACAGGACAGTGGCGCAGTAACAGGTAGGAGGGATTAGAAATTGCTGTCATTTGGTCTGTGAGGGCAGTACCACGCTGGTGTGAATAGTGGACTGGACAGTGACACTCTTGACGCATGGGTGGGGGATGAGAGGACAGTGGCGCGCTGACACGTGCAACGGGGATGACAGGACAGTGGCGCGCTGACACGTGCAAGGGGGGTGACAGGACAGTGGCGCGCTGATACGTGCGAGGGGGATGACAGGACAGTGACACGCTGACACGTGCGAGGGGGATGACAGGACAGTGACGCGCTGACACGTGCGAGGGGATGACCGGACAGTGGCGCGCTGACATGTGCAAGGGGGATGAGAGTACAGTGGCGCGCTGACACGTGCGAGGGGGATGACAGGACAGTGGCGCGCTGACACGTGCGAGGGGGATGACAGGACAGTGGCGCGCTGACACGTGCGAGGGGGATGACAGGACAGTGGCCCGCTGACACGTGCGAGGGGGATGACAGGACAGTGGCGCGCTGACACGTGCGAGGGGGATGACAGGACAGTGGCCCGCTGACACGTGCGAGGGGGATGACAGGACAGTGGCCCGCTGACACGTGCGAGGGGGGTGACAGGACAGTGGCCCGCTGACACGTGCGAGGGGGATGACAGGACAGTGGCCCGCTGACACGTGCGAGGGGGATGACAGGACAGTGGCTGACACGTGGTGGGGAATAAGAGCACAGTGGTGCGCTGACACGTCAGGGTGAAGACAGGACAGTTGCGCTCTGAAACGTGGGGGGATGACAGGACAGTGGCGCACTAACAGGTAGGGGGGATGGAAATTGTTGTCATTTGGTCTGCGAGGGCAATACCACGCTGGTGTAAATAGTGGACAGGACAGTGACACCCGGAGGGTGGGTGACAGTACAGTGACACTCTGACATGTGTGGGGGATGAGAGGACAGAGACACGCTGACATGTGGGGGGGAAGGAAGACAGGACAGTGGCGCGCTGACACGTGCGGGGGGGGGGCTGACACTTGCGAGCGGGGTGACAGGACAGTGGCGCGCTGACACGTGCGGGGGGGGCTGGCAGGACAGTGGTGTGCTGACACTTGCGAGCGGGGTGACAGGACAGTGGCGCGCTGACACATGCGAGGGGAATGACAGGACAGTGGTGCGCTGACACGTGCGAGGGGGATGACAGGACAGTGGCACACTGACACGTGGGGTGGGATGACAGGACAGTGGCACACTGACACGTGGGGTGGGATGACAGGACAGTGGCACACTGACATGTGGAGTGGGATGACAGGACAGTGGCGCGCTGACAGGTGGGGGATGGTAGGACGGTGGTGCTCTGACACATGGGATGACAGGACCGTGGCATGTTGACACGGGGGGTGGTGACAGGACAGTCAATGGCACGTTGACACGTGGGGGGTGACGGAACAGTGGTGCGCTGACATTTTTGTGGGGGGATGACAGGACAGTGGCACGTTGACACATGGGGGGGTGACAGTACAGTGGTGCGCTTACACATGGGGGAGGTGACGGGACAGTGGCTCATTGACATGTGGGGGGTGGCTGGATGCTGAAAATGATGCGCACACATTGGGGTTCCCCTTTGTATTGGGGCTCATTGACTATCTTGTAGGCGCAGGGTTCCCCGGTGCTCTGTGTCTGTGTCCTGTAGTAGTGGGATTCACCTTTTAGTCGGGGCGTTACTGTGTCTCTGCACTGTTGGGGCAGGGTTCTCCTGTGCTTTGTGACGCTCTGTATTTTAGGAGCGGGGTTCCTCTGTCTATTGACGGGGTCACTGGGGTACATTTATCAAAAGTGGTGTAAAGGAAAACTGGCTTAGTTACACATAGCAACCAATCAGATTCCATCTTTCAGAGGCGATTGAAAAAAAAAAAAAAAAAGTTGGAATCTGGTTGGTTGCTATGGGCAACTAAGTTTTCCTTTACACCAGTTTTGATAAATCTCCTCCACTGTCTCTTTGTACTGTGGGCTGTAGTAGTGGGGTTACCCTGTGTATTTAGAGGGGGGGGGGGGGGCTGTGTTTTTCTGTACTGTTCTAGCGGGCTTCCCCGTATATTGGGGGTGTTGGTGACTTCTGTAGAAGAGTAGTTCCCCTGTTATTTGAGGCTCAGTGGGGGGATATGTACTAGATACAGTACAGATGGGAAACCTTCTTGGCGCAACACGGCTTCATTGGATGTTGTTTTAAACTCTTTTTAAACTCTTTAAAAAAGTGTTTAAAACAACATCCAATGAAGTCGTGTTGCGCCAAGAAGGTATCCCATCTGTACTGTATCTAGTACATATCCCCCCACTGTACTGTACCTAGTACATATCCCCCACTGAAACTGGCATCACTCCTCCGGAGAACCGGCCACTCCACTCACGAGGATTGAGAGGTACCGGCAGCACCAACCTATCGCCAACATGAGTATTGTGCCCTTTTGATGCACAACAATTGGCTACCACCCCCCTTTTTTTTGTTCTCTTTTATACCTTTTTAATTTCCTACTGCTCTGAGCGCCTCTCCCTTTCTCGACACACGTACTGTTATTTGAGGAGTCAGTGACTTTGTAAAGAAGGAGCAGGTTCACCTGTATATTAGGGGTGTTGTTGACTCTCTTTTGTAGGAGCAGGGTTCCCCTGTATATTGGGGGTCTAAGTGAGTCTGTTCTGCAGGAGCGGGATACCCCTGTATATTGGGGGTCTCAGTGAGTCTGTTCTGCAGGAGCGGGATACCCCTGTATATTGGGGGTCTGGGTGACTGTCCTTTAGGAGCAGGTTCCCCTGTATATTGGAGGCCTTGGTGACTCTTATCCTGCAGCAGTGGGGTTCCCCTGTATATTGGGGGTGACTCTGTCCTGTGTGCGGGGATCCCCTGTACATTGGGGTGGCTCTGTCCTGTGTGCAGGGATCCCCTGTATATTGGGGGTGACTGTCCTGTGTGCGGGGTTCCCCTGTATATTGGGGGTGACTGTCCTGTGTGGGGTTCCCCTGTATATTGGGGGTGACTGTCCTGTGTGCGGGGTTCCCCTATATATTAGGGGTGGCTCTGTCCTGTGTGCGGGGATCCCCTGTACATTGGGGGTGACTGTCCTGTGTGCGGGGATCCCCTGTACATTGGGGGTGACTGTCCTGTGTGCGGGGATCCCCTGTACATTGGGGTGGCTCTGTCCTGTGTGCGGGGCCCCTCCTGCGCTCTATATTTAGCAGGCCACCCTCTTGCTCAATCCTCTGACTCATCCCGATGCTTTCTGTTTTCGTTTCTCTCTCTGACCTTTCTCTGAGTTCAGCAGGAAGTTGTTGTTCTGCTGCGCTCGTCCTGCGCTCTGACATAGTGCCGGCCGAGTGACAAAACCTCAGTCTCTGGCTGTAATCAGGATTCACTGACTGCAAGCAGAGATGTTGAGTTTGCTTTTTGAGACTAGATTCTGTATGTCAGGCTGTAAATCTCCGGGGCGGGGGGGGGGGTGGTGTTTATATCGAGAGCCATGTGACTGGCGCAGCATGTTTACATGATACCATCAGCAGAATGGGGGGCAGCACACGTCCCCCGTGTGATGTGAGCATCTTTTGGGGACAATCGTCAAACACCCCATTCCCGATAACAAGCTGTCCCATGCTGCTGCACGTAGCTCGGCTGAAGAGCTGACAGTCGTTTGCTTTCCCCAGCAGATCATGTCTGTATGTATATTGGCTGAGGAGATGGTAATGAGGGGCTTGTATTGTTGTGGAGACCTCATTTTATTCTGCTGTGTATGGAGGGGGGCTCCGGCAGTGATATATGGGGCATATAACCTTGGAGAGCATGCTCCTCGGCTCTGCCCCCCCCCGGTCTGCTGCTCTGGCAGGGATGTGGTGCAATGTTTGCAGCTTGTGTACCGTCTGCTGCTGTGTAGATGTAAAGCACCTGACAAAGACGTAGTGTTCTGACCCGGAGTAACCCCGTCCTGTGTGTCTGGATTATGTGTCTCTGCCTCCTGGATGTGAGGAGCTCTGCTGTCACTCTTCACCCGGCACTTACATGAGTCACATCTGCAGAACACGGAGCTCCTGATCATAGGGGCCACGACTGTGAGGACCCCAAAACTGTCCGACTGCTTTAAGAGCTCCCCGAGAGTACCTGGCTGCAAGGACCCTGAGACTTGACTGGTGACTGTCAGGACCCTGAGACTGCCCTAAGAGCTGTGAGGACCCTGTGACTACCTGGCCACGAGAACCGCAGGACTCCTCAGAGTACCTGAGTGCGAGCTCCGGAGCTGCTCCGATCACGTGAGACCCCCTCAGCTGCCGCCAGAATGTAGTAGTGATTCCCGCTGTTGGCTCCTGGTTGTAAGGTTTCAGACTCTTTGCTCCTACTCAGCACCCTGGACACGAGATCAGAGGTTCGGCTGTGATGGGGAAGCCGGGGGTGTACGTGCAGGTATGAGAGACTGCGCCGTCTTGTGTGTATTGTCTGCTACGTAGATGGTATCTTTACTATATGCGCCGAAGAAATTACCATAGTACAATGTGCCCCTGTCACTGTCACCCTTGTGTTTGGCCTGTGATGTCACTTGTTAAGGCTTGTTTACACCCGCCCCCACCCTTTGTTATGGTCTTCACATCTTACGTAAATTTCTTACCATAGACCTATCTAGCACTTACCAGAAAATAGAGGAGAACCTGGACCTGGTGGTTTATTATATGGCCCGTCTGTTATGTTGTCCACCATGTTATGCTGTCAGGTAGTATATTATATTGTGGGGATGTATGTTACAATGTCAGTGGTATATTATATTGTTGTCTGGGCTGTTGTGTTGTATTATCTGGGTGTAAGTTGTATTTACAGGTGGTTTATTGTCCGGGTGTATGTTATAACGGGATGTTTTATATTATATTGTCCAGGTGTATGTTATAACTGCAAGTAGTATATTGTCTGAGTGTATGTTACAGTGTCTTGTGGTACATTGTCAAAGTGTTATGTTGTACTGTCAGGTGGTATATTGTTTCCATGTATGGTGTATTTTAAGGTGGAATATAATTGTATGTTGTCCAGGGTATTTAGTCTGATTGTATTATAATGATGTCAGGTGGTATATTGTCCAGGTGTACGTTATAATATCAGGTGATATATTGTCCGGTTGGATGTTATAATGTCCGGTGGTATGTTGTTTGGATGTATGTTGTATTTTATGGCGGTATATTAGTGTATATTGTTGGGGGGTATATAGTCGAAGTGTATTATAATGATGTTAGATGGTATATTATGCAGGTGTATCAGGTGGTAATATTTTCCGGGTGTATGTTATAATGTCAGGTGGTATATTGTCCGGGTGTATCCTGTAATGTCAGGTGGTATATTGTCCGGGTGTATCCTGTAATGTCAGGTGGTATATTGTCCGGGTGTATCCTGTAATGTCAGGTGGTATATTGTCCGGGTGTATGCTGTAATGTCAGGTGGCATATTGTCCGGGTGTATGTTATAATGTCAGATGGTATATTGTCCGAGTGTATGCTGTAATGTCAGGTGGTATATTGTCCGAGTGTATGCTGTAATGTCAGGTGGTATATTGTCCGAGTGTATGCTGTAATGTCAGGTGGTATATTGTCCGGGTGTATGCTGTAATGTCAGGTGGTATATTGTCCGGGTGTATGCTGTAATGTCAGGTGGTATATTGTCCGGGTGTATGCTGTAATGTCAGGTGGCATATTGTCCGGGTGTATGTTGTAATGTCAGGTGGCATATTGTCCGGGTGTATGTTGTAATGTCAGGTGGCATATTGTCCGGGTGTATGCTGTAATGCCAGGTGGTATATTGTCCGGGTGTATGCTGTAATGTCAGGTGGTATATTGTCCGGGTGTATGTTGTAATGTCAGGTGGCATACTGTCCGAGGGTCTGCTGTAATGTCAGGTGGTATATTGTCCGAGTGTATGCTGTAATGTCAGGTGGCATATTGTCCGGGTGTATGTTGTAATGTCAGGTGGCATATTGTCCGGGTGTATGTTATAATGTCAGGTGGTATATTGTTCTGGTGTATGCTGTAATGTCAGGTGGTATATTATATTGTCTGGGTGTATGGCTTTCATAATGCACCAGGCTGATTGTTGGCATCTGATGGTTGGGCCCAGCGACGGCTCTCCGCTCCCTCGCCATGCTCTGCTGCAGTGGATAGAACCTGCTCCTGACTCGCTGCTTAGCTCAGCCAAAACCCATCCGGATGGGAGGGAGAGGGGGTCCGGGCTGCAGCTGGAGCGATGGGAGCAGCCAGCTCCGTGCTGGAACAACGGCAGTCTTGACGCTTCCTCCCCCACATGTCCGATCCCCTCTTGAATAAAAGGCCGTCTCTGTCCTGCCGGGGAGCGTGGACTGGACGTAGCGCTGCTGCTTTCTGTCGCACTGTCTCAGTAGTAATCACAGTGTGATGCACAGTGGTGGGGGTTCATGGGGCGAGGAGCTTTAAAGGCTGAGCATCCAGCTCTGGTTGACTCTGTCCTCCATGACAGTCTGTGCAGGGAGGGCTCCTTCACTCCGCAGGCAGTGGTGGGCAGCATTACCCCTACAAGGCAGTGAAGGGGACCCCCGTTCCTGGCCAGTAGGGGCGCCCTTTACTCACAGCGTGTTATGGGCAGTGCGCCAGGTTTGGTTCAGCTGGTGAGGTCCTGGGGGCTGCCTTCTGTACATTGCAGCCGCTCATGAATGGTGAGGCGCAGACAAGGCGGTCATTGTGTCCGGTCCACAGAGGTTGGCATCCAGCTCTCCCATTGTGTGCCATTCCGCCGTGGCAGCGCTGGTGTTTCCGGGTGTGTCTTCCTTAACCAACACGGTTAGACTCTCTCGGGGAGCGCTGCCGCAGGGCCTCGATGAACGCATCTTCTCCCCATCTGCCGTCTACAGCACTGTAAGTACACGCTGACCCTTCCCAGAGGGCACATTCCAGTGTATGGTCAGGGACTCTACACCGGGAATGTTCCGTTCACTGACAGCAAGCATACCTTGAGAATGTACACAGATGGAGACACAAAGGATTTGGATTTGGCTCTCTGGACAAGCTCTTAAAGGAGTATCACTAAGGTGGTCCGTCACTGAACTAATCTCTGGGGTGCAGCCACCGAGACCCCCACAGATTAGGAGAGTAGATGGGCAGTTCTCTACCTGACAGTTTGTTCTGGTAGAGAGAGGGTCCCCGTGTCACCCGCTGTCACTGTGTTCTTTCCTGCAGGTCGCTGCACAGGTAGCGAGACAGCCCGGCCCGCCAGCCCCCTCCCCCTATTCTACGCATGACTTGACCAAGGGCCATCCAAACTTGGCCGCCACACCTCCAGGACATGCTTCTTCTCCAGGACTCTCACAGGTGAGACAAGGGGAGCGTCTGTCTAATTGCTGGAGGGAGCTACGTCCGGCAGTATGGGTCCTGCGCGGTTACAGACGCATAGTTGCAAAGTAGGAGGAGGCAGGTCCCCAGCAGCACAGAGTATTTCAGTAGAAGGGGATGATGCTCCTGTGGGGAGGTCACAGACGGTGAGGTAAGGCGATATCTAGCAGCAGCTTTCTCGTCATGCAGTGTCCCAGTGGCACAGAGTATTTCAGGACAGGGGGCATACTGATGATGTGGGAGGTCAGAGTATAGAACTACATAGTAGAAGGGTACTCTGCAGCACAGAGTATTTCAGGAGAGTGCTGATGTTGTGGGAGGTCAGAGAACTACATAGAAGGGAACTCTGCAGCACAGAGTATTTCAGGAGAGGGGAGTGCTGATGTTGGGGGAATGTCAGAGAATGAGAACCACATAGTAGAAGGGCACTCTGCAGCGCGGAGTATTTTAGGAGAGTGCTGATGTGGGCGGTCAGAGAACTACATAGCAGAAGGGTACTCTGCAGCGCAGAGTATTGCAGGAGAGTGCTGATGTTGTGGGATGTCAGAGAGCTACATATTAGAAGGGCATTCTGCAGCACAGAGTATTTTACGAGAGTACTAATGTTGTGGGAGGTCAGAGAATGAGAACTACATGGTAAAAGGGCACTCTGCAGCACAATGTATTTCAGGAGAGGTGTATCTTGCTTTTTTTGGGAGGTCACACTGAGGTGAGTGGATGGAGTGGGGTCCCTATCCCAGTAGATCAGGGATAAGCAATCTTCGGCACTCCGGCTGCTGTGAAACCACAACTCCCAGCGTGCACGCTTAATCGGCTGTTCTTGTAACCCCTGTAGTAGTGAGAGGAGGATTCTGGGAGTTGTAGTTTCAGAACAGCTGGAGTGCCTGTAGTAGGTGATTACATTGGGATCTTCGGTATGTGGCGGTCTGTACTCTGATCGCTTCTCCTCAGAGGGTGTGAAGAGTAATTAAGGGTAATTTACTACTGTTACATCTGATTACCAGCCCTGCTCCCAGCTTGGGAAATTGCAGGTTCCGGTGCCCATGAGCAGCCCCCCCCCCCATTATTTCTCAATATAGCAGTTTATTTTTAGTCTAGTGACTGCGCCGCTTCATTAACATGCAAGATGCTCAGTCACACAGAGAAAGTGGGGGTTGTCCTCCTGTCTGTTCCACCTGGCTCATCAAACTCATGAACAGCCCTAATGATGAGGTATAGGGTCTGTATAAGAGGTCCGGGACCCCTGGCACTGATACTTTCCAGAGTCAGAGACCCAAACACACTGCTCCCCCCTACAGGTGGTGCCAGGTACAGCATCCTGGATGTGACCGTATATTCATGAGGACCTTGTCCATGGGTGGTACTGTGCACTGCCCATACCCACTGAATAATAGCACAAAGTGAGAGAGGTACACAGGACAGGAGAAGTGGTACTGTGCAGTGCCCATATATACAGAATAAGAGCAGATACTGAGGATTACACCCAGTATACAGGACAGGAGAAGTGGTACTGTGCAGTGTCCATATATACAGAATAAGAGCAGATACTGAGGATTACACCCAGTATACAGGACAGGAGAAGTGGTACAGTGCAGTGTCCATATATACAGAGTAAGAGCAGATACTGAGGATTACACCCAGTATACAGGACAGGAGAAGTGGTACTGTGCAGTGTCCATATATACAGGATAAGAGCAGATACTGAGGATTACACCCAGTATACAGGACAGGAGAAGTGGTACAGTGCAGTGTCCATATATACAGAGTAAGAGCAGATACTGAGGATTACACTCAGCATACAGGACAGGAGAAGTGGTACTGTGCAGTGTCCATATATACAGAATAAGAGCAGATACTGAGGATTACACCCAGTATACAGGACAGGAGAAGTGGTACTGTGCAGTGTCCATATATACAGAATAAGAGCAGATACTGAGGATTACACCCAGTATACAGGACAGGAGAAGTGGTACTGTGCAGTGTCCATATATACAGGAATAAGAGCAGATACTGAGGATTACACCCAGTATACAGGACAGGAGAAGTGGTACTGTGCAGTGTCCATATATACAGAATAAGAGCAGATACTGAGGATTACATCCAGTATACAGGACAGGAGAAGTGGTACTGTGCAGTGTCCGTATATACAGAATAAGAGCAGATACTGAGGATTACACCCAGTATACAGGACAGGAGAAGTAGTACTGTGCAGTGTCCATATATACAGAATAAGAGCAGATACTGAGGATTACACCCAGTATACAGGACAGGAGAAGTGGTACTGTGCAGTGTCCATATATACAGAATAAGAGCAGATACTGAGGATTACACCCAGTATACAGGACAGGAGAAGTGGTACTGTGCAGTGTCCATATATACAGAATAAGAGCAGATACTGAGGATTACACCCAGTATACAGGACAGGAGAAGTGGTACTGTGCAGTGTCCATATATACAGAATAAGAGCAGATACTGAGGATTACACCCAGTATACAGGACAGGAGAAGTGGTACTGTGCAGTGTCCATATATACAGAATAAGAGCAGATACTGAGGATTACACCCAGTATACAGGACAGGAGAAGTGGTACTGTGCAGTGTCCATATATACAGAATAAGAGCAGATACTGAGGATTACACCCAGTATACAGGACAGGAGAAGTGGTACTGTGCAGTGTCCGTATATACAGAATAAGAGCAGATACTGAGGATTACACCCAGTATACAGGACAGGAGAAGTGGTACTGTGCAGTGTCCATATATACAGAATAAGAGCAGATACTGAGGATTACACCCAGTATACAGGACAGGAGAAGTGGTACTGTGCAGTGTCCATATATACAGAATAAGAGCAGATACTGAGGATTACACCCAGTATACAGGACAGGAGAAGTGGTACTGTGCAGTGTCCATATATACAGAATAAGAGCAGATACTGAGGATTACACCCAGTATACAGGACAGGAGAAGTGGTACTGTGCAGTGTCCATATATACAGAATAAGAGCAGATACTGAGGATTACACCCAGTATACAGGACAGGAGAAGTGGTACTGTGCAGTGTCCGTATATACAGAATAAGAGCAGATACTGAGGATTACACCCAGTATACAGGACAGGAGAAGTGGTACTGTGCAGTGTCCTATATATACAGAATAAGAGCAGATACTGAGGATTACACCCAGTATACAGGACAGGAGACGTGGTACTGTGCAGTGTCCATATATACAGTATAAGAGCAGATACTGAGGATTACACCCAGTATACAGGACAGGAGAAGTGGTACTGTGCAGTGTCCTTATATACAGAATAAGAGCAGATACTGAGGATTACACCCAGTATACAGGACAGGAGAAGTGGTACTGTGCAGTGTCCGTATATACAGAATAAGAGCAGATACTGAGGATTACACCCAGTATACAGGACAGGAGAAGTGGTACTGTGCAGTGTCTGTATATACAGAATAAGAGCAGATACTGAGTATTACACCCCGTATACAGGACAGGAGAAGTGGTACTGTGCAGTGTCCATAAATACAGGATAAGAGCAGATACTGAGGATTACACCCAGTATACAGGACAGGAGAAGTGGTACTGTGCAGTGTCCGTATATACAGAATAAGAGCAGATACTGAGGATTACACCCAGTATACAGGACAGGAGAAGTGGTACTGTGCAGTGTCCATATATACAGGATAAGAGCAGATACTGAGGATTACACCCAGTATACAGGACAGGAGAAGTGGTACTGTGCAGTGTCCATATATACAGAATAGGAGCAGATACTGGGGATTACACCCGGTATACAGGACAGGAGAAGTGGTACTGTGCAGTGTCCATATATACAGAATAAGAGCAGATACTGAGGATTACACCCAGTATACAGGACAGGAGACGTGGTACTGTGCAGTGTCCATATATACAGTATAAGAGCAGATACTGAGGATTACACCCGGTATACAGGACAGGAGAAGTGGTACTGTGCAGTGTCCATATATACAGAATAAGAGCAGATACTGAGGATTACACCCAGTATACAGGACAGGAGAAGTGGTACTGTGCAGTGTTCTTTTATAGAGGTGGTGTATATTTTGCCATGCTTTGTCTCCATCATACAGGCCTCCTACGCCACAGGGCAGAGTGCAGCGGCTCCCACTCTAGTGTATCCTCAGCCACCGCAGACAATGAGTACGCAGCAACAGACCCGCACACCCGTGAGTACTCGCCCGTTTTATTGATGTTATACGTTATTAGATGTGCGAATCCCTTCCAGTGCCGGATACTGTCTGTAGTGTTTGGGGTTGAGGTCTTGGGGTGTAACATCCTCTGCTGTTTTGAAAGAAATTTCAGTAAGGTGTCCTGACAGCAGCCATGTTTCTTCGGCACTGTGCCCCCCAGTTCCTGACATGTGTACACAGTCCGTATAATATTGATGACTGCCTCCCCCCTCCATAGAAGATGGTGAACAGATCTGTGCTTGTACTGATATAATGTACCATCCTGGGCTCAGTCACTCCTACACCCCATCTGCTTAGTGCTGTGGGTGCATGAGTGGAGCGCCCCCTGCCGTTTGTTTCCAGCAATGTGTCATGCTTGGTCAGTTTCCACGTGGAATCAATGGGTTGCATATTAGTGTTGTATCCGTGGTCCAAAAACAGCCGAGAACCACAGTCTTAGTTATCCACGGGTTTCGTCTCCGCACCTGCAATTCCCCATAGGTGTCACGGCTGTCCCCGAGGGCACGACTGGCATAGGAAGTACTGGGCATGCTGTGAGCCTGTCATTCCTTGCTTGCTGGCTCCAGTTACAGCACTGTGCAGGGCGTCTTGCAGGCTGTTGGTTTGGTAGGGCATGCACCCCCAGATCCTCTGTCCTGTAGGCCGTGGCTTATTCCTGTGCTGCTTGACCTTGTGTGTGAGCCGTGTCTGTCGCCTCTCCTTTGTGATTGTCTTTTCGCTCCTCTCTATAGTTTGCAGCTGGACCTCGACCAACACATCACCAGGTACCGTAACCTTCATCGTCCCCGTGTCCCGCTCACCTGCCGCCTGCCACTGACTAACCTCTGAATGTGCACCAGGGTCGATGGGACACGGCAGGGAGTCTTATACTCGGCCACTTCATGTGCAATCAGTAGACGAGTAATAATTCACTGCGATTGAGGCGTCAGGTGGAGGTGACCCCCAGACCCTGCTCCCCTGGATGCTGCTCTTCTGCCTTGTCCCATTGACTCCGTTAGTTTAAGACTCTTCATTTTTCACTACTGTTATTTCTTGGGGGGGTATATTATGACTGTCCTGCCACCTGCTGGTAGAGCCTAGTAATGCACATTTCTGCAGACTGACTTTCCTCGAGGTCTCAGCAGAGCGCTTTCCTGCAGAGCTTACAATCTGTCGGCACATAGACATTAGAGAAAATGTATAAAAAGTCCAAAAATTAAAGGGAATTATGATTGGATGGATGTGCGGGGAGGCGATACTTGGTCTCAGTGTCTTCATAGTTGGTATATGCCCCAGCAGATGAAGCCTCTCTGGAGGAATTTGGGGAGGGGGAGGGGGGGGATAGGACTGTTTGATTCCTTTTACTGATTTCTGTCATATTCCATTGACTTTCCCTTGTTTCTGCTGCTTTCATTTATTCAAGGGAGGATTCAGACCCATTCAGGTAATTGCTAATAATTTCTCCTAGATAATCCATTTTTTTTAATCTACATTGCGTGGGTGGTGCGGGGGCAGGGCCTGGACTGCCCCGTAATAGTATGGGGGGGGGGATCGGTCATGTGAGCACAGCGTGGGCGGCCATTTTCTAGGATGATCCAGTAAGGGGAGGGGGGGTCGATTTTATGACTTGAAATCATAGGGCTGAGGTCTGATTCTTCATCCGATAAATCGCTGCTTCCACTGTGTGCAGATGAACCGTAGAGACTCATTTTTAACATTTTCCATAAAATCTCCACGTAACACTTGAGTAATTCTGTAAATCCTTTCCATCTATCTCGTACTGATCTGATTTAGATTGTGTATTCTGCTCCAGTCACATCCAGAGCTGCAGTCGCAGGGGATATATTGGTCAGCAGCCAGTAGTCTGTAGATATTAGATACCCCACACGGCTCTGTAAAATGTACAGTGGCCCAGCTGTCCCCTTATGTCTGCTGATCGGATAGGTTGGATTCTATTTACCATGGTTCAGCTAGAGATGAGTGGCATCGACGCTTTCTGGCATCTGCTTATCTCCTTCTCCATATGGCACATGCCTTGCACACTCGGCTGATCCCGGCAATTATGGCGTAGTACCTGAAACTTTACATTCATGTACGGTGCTTGGTGTGAATGGTACATCTAGGCCACGCTGTGTGCAGACACTGAAGCAGCAGGAGGCTGACTGCAGCCCTGGATGTGTACGTAGGATGGCTAAGACAGCAGCTGTGTGTCTGTCGGAATATGTGTTTATCGCTTTTTACACTCCTTTTTCTAGTCCGTCCTTTATAGAAGATGGCCTGGTGCCTTACAAACAGCCTCACTGTTCTCCACATTCACTGCGCTCCCTCCGTGCGGCGTCTCACTGAGCTCATGTCCGCTGTTCTCAGGCTCCCTTCTCTTTTCTTTCCTCCCCTGTAGTTTTTCCAGAGGCCGCAGATCCAGCCTCCACGTGCAACCATACAGAACAGCAACCCCTCCATCCGAACGAATGCACAGACCCCCACCGCCGCAGTCTACCAGACCAACCAGCACATCATGATGGTGAATCATCTGCCGATGCCATACGCTATGCCGCAGGGTCCCCAGTACTGTATCCCTCAGGTACCAGAGCTCTTCCCAGGCTGTGTCGATCCACAGCCTCCTCCACAGCCGCTATAATGTTTTCTCTGGTCTTCCTAGTATCGACACAGCACTCCTCCTTATGTGGGACCCCCTCAGCAGTACTCCGTGCAGCCACCCGGGCCTAGCCCATTCTATCCGGGTCCTGGACCTGGGGAGTTCCCTACCCCGTACGGTAAGGAGACCATTGGCTCTAGCTGTGTCATAGAGATTTTACTGTGAGATTGGTCTTGCTGAGCATATACTGGCATGTTCCAGGAAACCCGTTTTATCCCAGTCAGCCGGTGTACCAATCAGCGCCGATCATAGTGCCTACACAGCAACCGCAGCAGCCCCCGCCTCCCACCAAGAGGGAGAAGAAAACGGTGAGCCGCCTGTAACGCCTGGACGATCGGCTTCGTTTCGTAGAACATGGCTTCACGGAAAATGTTCCTTTACTCCTAGATCCGAATCCGAGATCCCAATCAGGGCGGCAAAGACATCACTGAGGAAATCATGTCAGGGGGAGGAAGTAGAAATCCCACCCCCCCAATCCTACGACCTAGCTCCACGCCCACTCCCCCTCAGGTAAGGGAGCACCATCACCAGCGCCCTGCAATTCAGCCGATGTACGAGAGTCTTTACAGACAAAATGGACAAATAATGTTGAGGAACGTTCCTTTGTTCCCCATCATTATACTGTCATACTCCACTCACATGCAGAGCAGCGGGCACAGTGACCATGGTTTCCGGCCAGGTTCACCATTAGCACCAGCCAGTCTGAGCAAATGCAAGGATCCAATGGGTTTAGGGGGCCTATTTTATAGGGCATCTGTCGGCAGCTTTGTACCTATGACACTGTCTGACCTGTTCCATGTGCACTTGGCAGCTGACGGCATCTGTGTTGGTCCCATGTTCCTATGTGCCCGCATTGCTGAGAAAAATGGTGTTTTATTATATGCAAATCAGCCTCTAGGAGCAACAGGGGCGTTGCCATTACACCTAGAGGCTCTCTGTGACTGCTGCGCCCGGGCAGGACCAGGCATTATGTTTTCACTGTCTGGTCCTGTCAAAGTGCAGATAGAGCGGCAGTTGCAGAGAGAGCAGGGCCTCTAAGTGTAATGGTAACGCCCCCGTTGCTCCTAGAGGCTGATTTGCATAGATTAAAACATAATTTTTCTCAGAGATGCGGGCACATATGAACATCGCACCGACGCAGATGCCTTCAGCTGCCAAGCGCACATGTAACAGGTCAGCCAGTGTCGTAGGTACAAAGCTGCTGACAGATGCCCTTTAATCTAAGTAAACTCGCTGTAGATGGGGTATTCGCCTCCCAGACCCCCATAGCTCACTTGCAGACGCACGCCTGGAGCCCTGTTTCCAGAGTCCAGTGCATTGTGGAAGCCCTGATAATGTGCCCGGTCACGTGACTGGATATACGGATTCCAAGGTACAGGTCATATGAGTCCTGAAGTAACTGTGGAGAGTAGAGGGTAATATGTGGCCTCTGCGCGGTCTGTGGCAGTAATCGTCTTAGCCCTCCTGAATGTCAGGGTCACATGGTATATATCCATAGGAAATGTCTATGCTCCCGATACGTTGTTTTAGAATGAAGCGCTCTGTGGCGATTGTCAGCTCTTGTGTCAGATAATGCTGTGATGTCTCTGTCGATCTCTTCTGATTGTAACATCTTTCTCTTTCCTTCTTTTTATCCGTTTCTTTCCCCCCTTTTTTTTTTTTTCTCACCTTAAATTTACTTAAATTGACTTTATTTTTTGTGATTTGTGCTTAATTTTTGCTCCCCCCCCCCCCTTCCTCCATGCTCGTCCGAACCTTCTCATTTTGGATTCTTTCCGTTGTGCTGTCCGCCTACGTTGCTTTTTCTCCCTGTTTTGCCAGTTTTTCTGTTCTCGCGCTCATTATCACCCTCTTTTGTACTTCAAATCCCAGCAGTTGCCCAACCAGGCTCCTGAGCACAGCCCAGTGGTGTATGGGGCTGTGGAGAGCCCTCATCTCACTGCCACCCGGGAGCACAAAACAGGTAGGTGCCCCTCGGCCTTCAAGCCTTGCATTCCCGTTGGGCGGCAGGAAGATGGAGCAGGGGAACATGATGACAGGGCAAAAGTGGGGCTAGCAAATCTATCATCCCAGGATATTATCACATTGTGCTAGCTTTATCGCAGCATTTTAAAGGGAATGTGTCGCCTGAAAATGCCCTAAATAAATGTATTTTTAAATTTTGCTGATGTTATATTTGATTTTCCATGTTGCTTTTTATATCAAATAAAATAAATCCTAAAATCCTCCAGTTTTCACACTGGCCACTAGGCCTAATAATAGATGCCACTTCCTGGTCTGTACAGTTCACTTTTCAGCAGTCATCTCATTATCACAGGCCAGATTAGAAAGACTGATATCACATAGCAGGGGAGGAATGGCCATAGACCCTAAAGGAAAATTCCTCAGTCGACATGCCTAGGGGGGGCCGCCCCAAGATCTCCTTGCGGCCGCTGGCTGTGTTCGTAGCGATTCAATGCGCTAAGCATTAATTAGTGTTAGGAGCATGAGCCCCTTATGCACCTGGCCAGCGGGCACAGGTGCCCATCTGTAGTCCGATGTATCACTGTACTCAGGACGGTGATACAGTCGACTACTGCAGTATTTGTGCTGCCCTATGCTGTTTGTTTCTGTTGGGCCAGTATTTTAGTAATCATATCGTGCAGGATGTTTTGTATCTTTTTCTGTGATTTTTGAGTATTTTGTGCTGCACTACAGTATTGCAGGCCCCGCCTACTTATGTAGTCCCCGTTCTGTCACTTTGGACCCGCTTACAACATAGGGCCACTTTTATTTAATTTTTTTCCCCAGCGCCACTTTAAGTTCCCAGTTTTCCCATGTCAGATAGATTGTCCATAGTGGTGTAACAGCTAAGGAAAGAGGGCAGCCTCCATAATCATTTTCGGGAAACGGGGAAAAAAAATCGGTAAACAAAAAACTGAGTAGAAAAAAAAAAAAGAAGTGCTATTTGGTTTTAACTGGCCAAAAAAATATAGGTGATATCATTCCCTTTCATCTCTGAACCCAGAGCGGTCAGATGCAGTTTAGGGTCCTGATACAACATGGTGACTCCACCAGCAGAATAGTGAGTACAGCTCTGGAGTATAATACAGGATGTAACTCAGGATCAGTACAGGATAAGTAATGTAATGTATGTTCACAGTGACTCAACCAGCAGAATAGTGAGTACAGCTCTGGAGTATCATACAGGATGTAACTCAGGATCAGTACAGGATAAGTAATGTAATGTATGTACACAGTGACTCCACCAGCAGAATAGTGAGTGCAGCTCTGGAGTATAATACATGATGTAACTCAGGATCAGTACAGGATAAGTAATGTAATGTATGTACGCAGTGACTGCAGCAGCAGAATAGTGAGTACAGCTCTGGAGTATAATACAGGATGTAACTCCGGATCAGAACAGGATAAGTAATGTAATGTATGTACACTGTGACTGTACCAGCAGAATAGTGGGTGCAGCTCTGGAGTATAATACAGGATGTAACTCAGGATCAGTACAGGATAAGTAATGTAATGTATGTACACAGTGACTCCACCAGCAGAATAGTGAGTGCAGCTCTGGAGTATAATACATGATGTAACTCAGGATCAGTACAGGATAAGTAATGTAATGTATGTACACAGTGACTGCAGCAGCAGAATAGTGAGTACAGCTCTGGAGTATAATACAGGATGTAACTCCGGATCAGAACAGGATAAGTAATGTAATGTATGTACACAGTGACTGCACCAGCAGAATAGTGAGTGCAGCTCTGGAGTATAATACATGATGTAACTCAGGATCAGTACAGGATAAGTAATGTAATGTATGTACACAGTGACTGCAGCAGCAGAATAGTGAGTACAGCTCTGGAGTATAATACAGGATGTAACTCCGGATCAGAACAGGATAAGTAATGTAATGTATGACGAGATCTTCCTCTGATGAAATTACATTTATGTATATTCTTCACGGGGAGGATGGATATAAACTCCTCTGCACAGTTATAATGTAGGTGGTGATGCTCTGACGTATTATGGGACTGGTAACAGCACAGGGGAAAAGAAAGCAGATTGAAATCTAAAAATGAGTGCAGAGTGTGATAGACGCGGGGCTTCTGATGCCTGCATAGACTTTCTGTGCAGTCAGTTTGCTTGCTTTATATTACGGGGGGGGGGGGGGGGGGGGCAGGGCCTGGTGAAGGTCTCGGGTGTTGTCTTCTGTGTAGTTAATGTCTGTTTTTCTTTATGTATAGAGGAAAAGCCAAAACCAGAGGCCATCCTAAAACCCGCCCCTCTGCGCCCAGAGCCCAGCGACCATGGCAAGTGCGCAGTGCTGGAGCAGATACCAGACCCTGCCCCGACAGACTCCAGGCCTGAGCTCCACCAGACATCTGGCATTTTACCCGTCGTTGCCACGCTGGCCACTCCAGTGGTGGTCGCCCCAGCTCCATCCTTTCCCTGCCACTTGGGGGACGGTGAGAACACATCGCAGGAGTCTACGTCTCTTGATGAAGCTGCCACCACTGCTGACGATGTTGAAGAGGAGCTATGCAAGGAACCGCTGGGGCTTCCCGTAGCTGCTGACACCCCAGTGACTGCTCAGGAAATGAATGGCATAAGCTATGAACTTCCGACGATGGACAGTTCTGTGGGGGATAAAGCAACGGGGGAAGAAGCTTCAATAGATGTGCCAGAGCTGGCGCCCCCCACAGATCTGAGCGTAGAATGCACTTCTCCAAATGTGCCTCTATCATCACCACTACAGTCAGATTCCCCCCCTCCTCCTCTCATAGCTGCTGCTCATTGCACCACTAAAACCTCGCCTCCTGCTGCTGTTCTTCCATCCATCGGCTGTGACCATGTGGACGAGCAGGAGGATTCCAGGACTGCCATTCTGGATGGGCATGCAGACTCTGCAAACATTGGACGGGTAGACACAGAATCCGAGCTTGAGACTAGTGTGACACTTCTAAGCTTCAGCTCCCGGAGGAGTCCTGTGGAGGGTAAGTCCTGCCTTGTACCCTCACTGAAGCACCCGTGGGGAGACGTTTCAGTGTCCTATGTGGACATCAGGTGGTCGGACCTGAGAAGTGTCTGTCATTATTATATCAAAAGTTGGTTCTGATTTTATAGGCACTGTAAATCCTTTGCTTTTCTTATGATCTTCTGCTCTAGTCACATCCAGAGCTGCTGTCACTATTCTTCCACTAGACATATTTGTCGGTGCAATCATGCACTGCACCTATGCGAATATTCCAGTACCCACAGTGCACCGCAGCATGCTGACGACAGGGCCACTGAACAAACCGGGAGATGCTGTATGATACCCTGCAGCCTGAGAGCTCATGGTCAACCAGCAGAATTGTGAGTGCAGCTGTGGAAGTGACAGGAGTCAGACGAACTCAAGATCAGTGAAGGACTCACAAAGTCACCTATGGGCGCTAAAGCCACCCGAGTGCGGGTGAACGCACTTAAGATCTGTGCACATTTCCATGCAGATTTATGTGCATTCTGCACCATGTCCACACCAAAATCAGCAATTCCGAATTGTGAATTTGATGCGATTTTGCCACAGATCTCACTCTTCATTGGAAAAGGGTGAAATCCGTAGCTAAAACCGCTAATATAATTAACATACTGCGGATTTCTGCACAGAAAAAATCCACAAAGTGTACATGACATTTGTGTAACGTCATACACTTTGCTGGTACTGTAATACGTTGCGTTTTTTTCTTACGTATTCCGTAATGTGTGCAGGTGGCGTAAAGCTGGCCAAAATGTTGGAAGAGAAAGATTAGGCTGTTGGATTTCAATATGCCCGATCCTTTTGTTCTCAAAGATAGCGGTCACTGGAGATGTCTGACAGCGGGTTATACAGCTCTTTACACTCCAGATGCATGCACGCTGGTATACAGGGAGGCTGAGGAATAATAGCCTTAAGGCCCCATGCACACGACCGTATGTGTTTTGCAGTCCACAAATTGCGGATCCGCAAAAAAAAATAAAAAAAAATCCATTGTAATAATGCCTATCGAAAAAAAAAAGGACATGCACTATTTCTTTAGCGGGGCTACGGAACGGACATACTGATGCAGACAGCACATGGTGTGCTGTCTGCATTTTTTGCGGACCCGTTGAAATGAATGGGTCTGCATCCAATCAGCAAAAAAACGGAACAGACAAGGAAACAAAATATGGTCGTGTGCATGAGGCCTAAGGTAAATGAGTATTTGCTACCTATTGGGTATGGCCATCCTGAGATGAAGGGTAAAGGTAGTGGAGTCCTTTAGTGACTGTGTACGGGCTCATTCAGATGACCGTATGAATGGGTCCGCATCCGTTCTGCAATATTGCGGAACGGGTGCGGACCTATTAATTTCAATGATGCTGTTCACATCCGTAGTTCCGTTCCCGGTCCCGCAAAAAATATAGAGCTTGCCCGCAATAGCGGACAAGAATAGGCATTTTCTATCACAGTGCCGGCCATGTGCGGTCCACAAAACGCGGAAAGCACACGTGCAGGTATCCGTGTTTTGCGGATCTGCAATTTGCAGACCACACACCGCTACGGCCATCTGAATAATTCCTAAGGGAGAACGTCGTGTGGAGGCGGCTTCATGCTGACTGGTGCGGGTTTCGGTCCGCTGCTGTGTCACTCTTGCTGTCTGCCTCTTCTATGGAAGCACAGGCTAACCACCTGAGCGGTGACTCAGGGCTGCACACAGCACCACCGCCTCTTATCTCTAGAATAACTGACACTTCTGTTCTCTCAGAGATTGCAGCTCTCGGGGTGAACGAGTCCTGCGCTCTGCTGATAACCGCCAAAGGGCATTTTCAATTTCCCCTCACAAAGACCCTGTCCGTGCTATGAGGCGGTGGTGATTTCAGGCCTTCAAAATCTTCTGGCACGGTGCCATTCACCTGGCACGGGGGTTATTCAGCAAATAGGGAGTTAAAATTATGTACGATGAACGCCTATACTGATCCGGCACATGTGTTACCTCGGGGGAGGCTTCATGGTCATGCCTGACATGTATAGGAATTAATAGCAGAGAGGCCTCTGTTTAGGGCACCTCTTGCCCCTTAGAAATATACGAGATCCGTGACTGGTCACCATGGAGGTGAACGGTGGTATGGCGGGTCACTCCATGGCGAGGCTGGCGCTGATCGGCATGGACTACACAATGTATTGCAGTGCCGTAATCTGTGAGAGCCGTCCGTACAGCAGGAGCGGTAGATGGATGTGCGCCTAAATAACCGAGATCGCAGCTGAGGGGCAGACATAATCGGGGGAGATTTATCAAGACTGATGCAGAGAAGAACTGCCTTAGTTGCCCACATCAACCAATCAGATCGATTGTTTCATTTTCCAAAGGACCTCTGAAAAATAAGAGTTGGAATCTGATTGGTTGCTGATTGGTCAACTAAGCCAATTTTCCTGTCCATCAGTGTTAAATAGTGGCCCCCATTGTGCAGAATAAAGCACTGTGGCATCTTACAGCAAGAAATCTTCATCGTTGTGTATTGAAAAGTTTCATTCACTTTCTAATATAACTATTCTTTCAGTACCTCCCCTTGCTGTCAGTGAATGGGAGTAATCATAGCTGCTGGTTTGTTACAGTGAATCCAGGCCAAACACTCCTGTTCTACAATGGCAAACTATCGGAGCAGGAGGGAGATTTGTGCTGCCGAATTTGGCTGCACTGATAGATTATAACAAACCTTCAGCTGTGAGAGGTATTAGTTTAAGGGGTTTTCCAGGTGTGTCTAATATTGTTCGGTGGCCGTGGTAATCCGGTGAGCTCTGCGTCTTCTTTCTAGGCCGGTCATATTCATCGCTCCACGGCCTATTTGCAGTGCCGTCCCATTGAAGTGAACCAGGCTGTGCTGTAATACCAAGTACAGCCACTATCCAGTGTATGGCGCTGTGCTTGGTAAGGTGTGAGGAGGCTGCAGCACTCACCGGAGCACCGCAGCCTCTTCAAACAGCTGATCACGGGGGTGCCTGGAGTCGGATAGGTCATCAGTAATAAAGACCCGGAAAACTCTTTTTTTACCCCTTAACGCAAAACGCCGTGCATGTACGGCGGGGGAAGCTGTGCCAGAACGCATTCCTCCGTACATGCACGGCGTTCATTTAAATGCTCCCCGGCCGAGATTGTGTACCTGAAACGCAACTTACCCCTCTGTGTCGGGGACAGAACAACTCCCCCTTGACGGCCAGTTAGACTAACGTGTATTGTAAAAAAAAAAAAAAGTAAATTAATACAATTTTGGGGACCTTAGTACTTGTCTCTGATTATAAATACTCTGCATTTCACCGCCTCCCCCCATGCCTCCGAACCTCTATCTTCTATCTGTGACCAGTCCTTGTCACTGATTTTGCCAGCTGTGACTGAGATAAAAGTTCCACTGCTTTTGTAGCACTTTTTATTTTTTTTTTCTATTTTTTTTCTGAATAGAATTAAAATAATAATTTAAATAATTTACTTTCCAAGTTAGTATTAGGATTACAAAATGTCTCAACGGGTGTACAGCGGCGAGGAGGCTTATGCCATACTAGCCTCAGATCCTGGCTCTGACAGCGGAGAAGAGGAAACGTTCCTTATGTACGAACCCTCTCACAGACGCAGTAGAGTTAGCAGCGCATCAGCTTCTACAAATGACCCCACCTTCTGCTACTAACTTTGTACCTCAGGGGCCGGACTCCACGGCCACTACAGACATTTTTTTTTTTTTACCTTTTTTTTTTTTTCTGATGAATTGATAGGTATGATGGTGGAGGAAACTTATCTTTATGCCAGGGCTGCAGTAAACAATTATTTCAGTAATAGAGTATTCTATCGATTTATTTTTTACGATTAATCGAGTAATCTCATAAGAAAAAATGAATTAATAGACTGTTTTCTTTTATAAAAACTCATCAGACCCCCTGCCATCAGTCCCCAACACCCTTCGTTCCCCCCTTGCGATCAGCCCAAGTGCATTAGTTCCCCCAGTGCCATCAGCTCTCCCCCACCCCAGTGCCTTCAGCTCCACTCCCCAGTGCCATCAGCCCCTCCATTGCCATGTACCCCACTCCCCCAGTGCCATCCGATCAGCCCTTCCATGTCCCCCAGTGCCATCCGATCAGCCCTTCCATGTCCCCCAGTGCCATCCAATCAGCCCTTCCATGTCCCCCAGTGCCATCAGATCAGCCCCTCCATGTCCCCTACTCCCCCAGTGCCATCAGATCAGCCCCTCCATGTCCCCCCAGTGCCATCAGATCAGCCCCTCCTCCCCCAGTTCCATCAGTCAGCCCGTCCATGCCATCCATTGCCGGCTGTCCCCCTTCAGTGCCATGTCCCCAGCGCCAGTGAAATAAAATACTCACCTTTCCTGTAGGGGCGCCGCTCCACAACTGCTTCCTCTTCTTCCCCGCGCGCTGCACTGGATCCTGACGTCACACAGCATCGTGTCATAGTGCGCGCTTATGTGCACTATGACCTGATGATGTGTCAGGATCCAGTGCAGCGCGGTGCGGGCCGGCGGGTGACCACGGAGCATAAAGTTATAGCAAGCGCTTCACTCCCGCTCCGTGGTCACATGACACAAACGAATCCTCGATGTAAATTTTTTTTTTTTTTTTTTTGTGTCTAATTACTGGATTCAATCGAATAATCGTTTCAGCCCTACTTTATGCCAATCAATTTTTAGCCGCCCACCCCAACTCATACTATGCAAGACCCCTTCAATGGACCCCACGAACCCTGTGGAAATGAAAAAAATTTGGGGTCCAATACTTAATATGGGGATAATTAAAAAAAAACATCACTTACCCTTTACATCACACGCCAATATACCGCACCATTATGTCCAGGACCCGATTCAAAGTTCTCCTGAAATTTCTACATTATAACAATAATGCAAATTGTCCACCCCCTAATGATCCTGGATATGATCGATTATACAAAATTTGGCCCATTATAGATTAATATAATCTAAAGTTTGACCAGGTCTACACCCCCCAAAAGCATCTGTCCATTGATTAATCCCTTGTGCACTTCAAGGGCAGACTGCATTTTCGCCAATACCTGCCCAACAAATGGGCAAGATATGGCATCAAACTCTACAAACTATGTGAAAGCCACATGCATTCAGAGTTTACGAGGGAAAAGATTCAAAAATCGAACCCCCAAAGTGCCCCCCTGTTCTTGGAATAGCAGGCAGAATAGTATGGGACTTGATTCACCCCCTGCTAGGTCAAGGGTACAACTTCTACACAAATGACTACTGAAATGCCTGTTTTCCAGAGAACATGCGGAACGATCAGACGAAACCAAAAACATCTGCTTAAAAATTTTATAAACCAAAGGATAAGAGTGGGGGTAAGCCGGGCAGTTTGCAGTGATGACATGATGCTTGTTAAGTACAAAGACAAGCGTGATACCCTACATGCTGACAGATCCACCCCTGTTCCAGTTTGTGGATCCACAGAATCGGTCCCCAAACCTGTGTGCATCCAGGACTATAATATGTTTATGGGAGGCGTGGATCTGTCAGACCCGGTACTGCAACCACACACCTCCGCAAAACTCCAGCATGGTATCAAAAATTGGCATTGCACCTGACGCCAATAGCCCTCTATAATGCTCTTGTAATATACAGAAGTGCAGCAAACAGAGGAAAATTCCCGCACTTTCAAGAAAAAGTAATAAAGACCTTTTTATTTGGGAACAGGAAGGGGAAGGGAGCAGGTCCACAGGAAGTGAGAGCAGAATAATACGAGGACTGCATTTCCCCCCCACAGAGACACGGAGAAGGCCACGAAAAAGGGTATCGGGTATGCTCCAGAAATGGAATCAGGAAAGACACAACTCATCATTGTGAGACGTGCCCCTCAAAGCCGGGTCTTTGCATAAAGGATTGGTTTAGAATCTACCACACCTCTGTTGACTTTTAACTAAACCCCCTTTGATCATTTTATCAAACTGTATGCTGGTAAAAATTGAAATTTCCCTTTTCTCCACATTTCAATTGGTATTCTAATAAAATTCATAACAAAGCTAAAAATTCTCATTTCATCCCTAGATGAATACCTTGACGGGTGTTTTATAAAAGGGGACTAGAACTTTGTATGTTCTGGTAGCTCAGAGCCTCTGCAATGTGATGGCATATAATATACAACATATTTCTTTGATATAATTTGAGACCCTTGTTTCTTTTAGCTGCTATATTTAGCGACTGTCCTACCATATAAAGTGTGTGTGTGTGTGTATATATGTGTGTATATATATATATATATATATATATATATATATATATATATATATTCGTAGGATACTGAATACATAAGCTGTTGTTTATCAGTACACTGAACTTTACAGTGTGCCCATACAGCAGTTTACGACCACATATGTTGCCATATTCAGGAGAAAATGGGTAACAAATTGTGGGTGTAATTTACTCGGTTACCCATTGTGAAAATAAAAAATGTGGGCCTAAAGAGACATTTTCTTGTAAAAAAATAAAAATTTTCGTTTTCACAGCCAAATATTTCTAAATTCTATGAATCGCTTGTTGGGTCAAAGTGCTTTCTACATGCCTTGAAAAATTCTTTGGGGGAGTGGTAGTTTCCAAAATGGGGTCACTTCTTGGGGTTTTTCACTGTAGGGGTACCTCAGGGTGTCTTCAAATGTGACATGGCACCTGAAAATTATTCCAGCAAAATCTGCTCTCCAAAAGCCATATGGCGTTCATTGCCTTTTGAACCCTGCAGTGTGCCTGTACAGCAGTTTACGACCACATATTTTCAAATGTTTTTATTTAAGGTTGACATAAGAAAGAGTAACATACATTTTACTAAGAGCAGTAATATTGATCAGTATTATTTATGACACGTCTCTGGTGATGGTCCAAATACAAGCCAATAGAGCAATATATTAAAAATGCTTTCGTCAACCTTCCGATGTCTGTTGGTTTTTTCCGAAGGGGAGGGGGAAAAAATGGGTGTGGGGGGAAAAAGTGGTGGAAGAACCATAACTAAATTCTCCGCAAACCGCGGAGCAAATGAAACATAACATTAGCCCAGCTCATTCATCTCCTCTCCATATTCAGTACATGTAAGATCTAAACATGCACGCGGCGCGCAGGGACCCCCATTGAGCACTCAGATTAAATCACATCCCTGATATAGGCGAGCCATTTAATAGGATTCTTGTCTGGTACTAGGAGGTGAGCTGGAAGCATTCCTCAATACATCTCCTATCCCGAAGGGGCAATATATCTATAAAACTCTCCCAGCACACACAAAATTGCTTCACGTGAGCCTCCTTTTTTGAAGACGCCTCTATCCAATCCATCTTCATTAAGAAGGAAAGTTTTTCAAGGAATAGCCTAAATGGTGGGGGTGTAGGATCGATCCGTGTATGGAGGATGGTCTTGACCCCCTGCTGCTGCTATTAAATAGTTTTATTAGTTTCTGGCTGCCAGGGGTGCACCGTGTTGTGTTCGAGTCAGTGTATCCAAATATGGGCCATATAGGGTCTAAAGGTGCTGCTGACGTCAGATGGGTGGTGGTAAATGTGTGTATTCTACCCAAAAAGGATTGTATAGCCATAAGCAATTAAAAATATCTGCTCTTGCCTCTCTACAACGGAAGCAGCTATCTGATTCAAAGACGCCCATACGATGGCCCTGTACCGGAGATATATATATGCCTGGGTGCCTGACGATGTCCACTTTGTGTCAGGCTCTGGAACGCAACCTCCGCTATTTGCCTAGCGACTGGGCGGCAAATAGCGGAGGTTGCGTTCCAGGGCCTGATACAAAGTGGACATCGTCAGTTGCGGGATATCGCTAAGCCATTTAGTTATTGCCCTTGACTATAATCTAGAGCAGGGGTGGCCAACCTTACAGACACAAAGAGCCAGAAAAAAAACGTATGACTACCAGGAGCCACAAGCTATATATTTACACACGAGTCACCGTATTTTTCACCCTATAAAGATGCACCTAGGTTTTAGCGGTGAAAAATAAGATTTTTATTTTTATTTTATCTGCTCTGAGTTTTTTTTCTTATTTTTCATTAGCAGAGAAGAAAAGAAAAAAATATATTTTTCATCAGACTCCTAATTCTCATCTGACCTAAGATAAGATCCCCAATCCTTATCAGAACTCCAAATCAGACCCCCAAAATAAGACCCCCAATGCTCAGATCAGACAACACAAATCAGACTCCCAGTGTCAGACCCCCTGTGCTCAGATCAGACTCCCAATGCTAAGATCTGACCCCCCCATGCTCAAATCTGACCCCCCCCCATACTCATATTAGACCCCCCCATACTCAGATTAGACCCCCCCCCCCCCCCCATGCTCAGTCCAGACTCATATGCTCACATCAGACCCCCATTGCTCAGATAAGATCCCCTCCATGCTTAGATCAGACCCCCATGCTCGGTACTATAATTTAAAGAAATCGCCTACCTCTCCTGATCGGACTCCTGATCAGGCACCTGCTACTCCACAGGCCCGACACGGTCTCCACTGTGACCTGATACGCACAGTGTCAGGTCATAATGCGCGTCTCAACCTACTAAGTTCTGACACTGTGTGCATTAAGACGTAGTGGCAAGCGAGCTGGAGCTGCACAGTAGCAACGGTGCCCGATCAAGAAAGGAGATCTGAGCATAGGGTGGAGAGTGCTCTGGTCTGACTGCTTCCCTAGCTCCACCACTAGAGCCTCACTTGAAGAGGCAAAAAGCCGCATGTGGCTCGAGAGCCGCGGGTTGGCCATCCCTGATCTAGAGGCGCATTTAGAAATTTATAGTAACTGGTGGTATGTCCCCTTAAGGTAGGAGTATGTTTGAGAGAGGCCTGTAAAGCCAGACTCCATTCTCAAGGGGTTAGGTTGGGTAGTAACTTCTGGAGATAGCTACTGGCTTGTAGGTAAGGGAAAAAAATTAAACTTAATGGTGGGGTATTTAGTTTTGAGAGTTTCAAATGACAGAATCTTATCTATGGTGTGGTCCACCAAGTGGCTGAGAAAAGCTATTCCTCCCTTATGCCATTCAGAAAAATCTCTAATGTGGTGACCCCATTTGGAAATGTGGGTTAGCTAAGAGGGTCATATGTAATGAGTTGTGGGGGTCTAGATTTTTGAGGATTCTCATTTTTTGCCACGCCCAAGTCGACATTAATAAAATGTTTTCCCTGGCTCATTCTGGGATCTCTCCCATTGGGTTATGGAGTAAGTTAGGGAGGGCTAGACCCCTATTTGAGAACATGGACGTGTGGTGTATCCAGTCTATAGAAATTCCCATGAGAGCTGTGATATCATAAGCCCTTATATTAGGAAAGTTCAACCCCCCATTCATTCTAGGCTGTTGTAGGACAATCTAAGGTTTCCTGGGGCGGCAACCCTGCCAGATAAATGTACGGTATAGACAGTTGATTTTCTTCTCATACCTAGGGCGTAAATATATTGGTAGTGAATGTAAAAGGTATAACAAGCTGGGGAATTCCACCATCTTAAGAAGGTACGCCCGCCCCATGTAAGACAAAGGAAGGTGTCGCCAGCCTGCCAATTTGTCCTCAAGCGCACGGATATAGGGAGCGATGTTTGCATTGTATAATTTGCCCGATGACTTGGTGATCTGTACCCCCAGGTATGATATAGAGTGCGAGCGCCATTGAAATGGGAAGTGAGCAGTCCACCTCGGTCTCGTGTGGCCTTTAAGGAGCATGGCTTCAGATGTACCTAGATTTAGGGTATATCCTGAGAGTTGTCCAATATCAGTTAGATTCTGTAATGTTCGTGAGAGTGTAATTTCAAGGTTTTTGATGATTAACAGAATATAATCTGCAAATGCGCCTAAATTATGACTGTTGTGTGGAGTGGCTGGCTGTAAGTGATGTAAGAGGAGGTCCAAAGAGATTAAAAAGTAAAGGAGAAAGAGGGCAGCCCTGCCTAGTGCCCCTAAAAATATCCAAATAGGGGGTGTTATAGCCATTTACCGTGAGCGTAGCGCGAACATCCAATTGGAGATGGCAAAATTGGAGAATACCGGGCCAAATCCTCTGTAGGATAGAGCAGCATTCAGAAAGGGCCATGACACTTTATCAAAGGCCTTTTCGGCATCTAGACTTAATAATAGTGTGGGGGGGGGGGGCATTACCATCTTGTTTCTCAAGGGTGGCGGCTATGTCTGCCCTGATGTTTTTGACAGATTGTCTAGATTTAATGAAACCTCTTTGTGAGGGGTGTATGATTTTGGGGAGGATGTCTTGTAATCTAATTGATAGGATTTTCACCAGGAATTTGTAATCACTATTGAGAAGGGATATGGGTCTATAAGACTGTGGCAATGTCACGTCATTATTGGGTTTGGGAAGTAATATTGTCCTAGAGTCTAGGAACAAGTCCACCGCCGCATGGTCTTTGTATATGGCATTGTAAAGCTTGGTTAGTACAGGGATGATCTCGGGGTTAAGCATTTTGTAATATTCGTAACAGAGTCCGTCAGGACCAGGGGCTTTGTTGTTGGGCCAGGAGGAAATCCCATTTCGTACCTCAGCCTCTGTAATAGTCGCATCTAGGACTGATTGTTGTTCCTCCGTAAGAGTAGAGAGATCCAGAGATTCGAGGAAGGAGGCTATTTTGTCCGGCTCTGTTGGGGTAGCCCTGTATAAATCCTCGTAATACGAGTGAAATATGTCTCTGATCTTTCCAATCTCAGTAGTAATATCCATAGAAGCGGGATCATGTAAGGGGTGAATGTGGGCATGTTTAATGTGGTTTTGGGTCAGGCGCGCCAAGAGACGTCCCGGTTTATTTGCCTCCCTATAGTATTTGTTCTGATCCAGTCGGGTCAGCCAATTTGCCTGACTCTGGACAAATGATTCTAGTATCTGTTTAGTTTCTTCATATACTGGTTTGGTGTGGGAGGAAGGGGAATTAATATATGACTGTTAGGATGTAAGCAGATTTTTATGTAGGGAAGATAATTTTTCGGCCGTCTTTTTGCTTTTCAATTGAATGTATTTGATAATGATGCCTTGGAAGTTGCCCATAGGAGTGGAAGGTTGTCGAGGTGTTCAATGTTATCATCCACAAGATTAGCCCAGTGTATTTTAAGGTAGTCCTGGAACTCGTCCGACTTGTATAAATATGTGGGAAATTTCCATAGCCTAGTTCTAATTTGTGATTCCAAGGCTTGTATAGTCATGGTGATGGGCGCATGATCTGAAATCGCAATCGCCATAATCGAGGTGTCGTGGATAGTGTGGAAAAGTGAAGATGATATTATTAAATGGTCAAGTCTTGAAAAGCTAGCATGTGCTGCCGAGTAGAAAGTATATTCTCGGGAGGTGGTGTGATGAATTCTCCACGGGTCACATAGGGAGACCGCTTCCATTAAATTGGTGAGGTCTCTGGAAGACGGTCTAAGTGATGTTTGTGGAGCGGAATTGTCTAGAGTGGGATAGATGGTAGGAGAAGGGCCTGGAGTCTGGCAAAAAAATCTGTGTTCGTCTGATTAGGGGCATATATATTTAAAAGAGTGTAAGAATTCCCCGCTATTTGTATTTGGAGCAGTATATATCTACCCCTTTTTTCTTTCAGTTCCTCCTATGTTGACGCCCCTAAGCCCCTTCTGAATAGTATGGCTACCCCTCTGGCTTTGGACGTATAGTCCGATGAGTGACATCCATCAAGCCAAGTCGCCCGTAGGTCCCTATCGGACCCTCGCCTCCAGTGTGTTTCTTGTAAGAATATTACATCCGGCTTCATGCGTTTTAAATGGGTGAGGACCCTTTTTCGTTTGACTTGGTTATTGAGGCCCGCTATGTTCCAAGATATCAGTTTAAGTGTGGAGGGGGTGTGATAGTCCCCTGTGTCATGAGATGTGCGTGATGTCATTTGATCTCGAGACTATGATGTAGAGATTCAGGAATTGCATCACGACTAATCATTCCCCGTCGTCCCAGCAGCAACAGAGAATAGAGTGGCGAGACAGTGGTGGAGTACTTAGGGGCCCGCGCGACACGGCCAAGTTCCCGGAGGAGGAAAATAAGAGGCGATGAGTGGGCATTAATAAAAACAGAACATACAAAAAAACATGTAAACCATTGCACATTGATGCGAACAAAGGTGGGTCTCATTGTGAACAAAACAGCATTTCACAGACTAGTACTGCGGGGGCAGTGAGACCCATATGTTTCCCACCATGGTGAGATCACGGGCATAGAAAGGTACATGGTACCCTCCCGTTATGGTGGTACAGGCTTCAGTTCTCTGGATCAAGGCGGAAGGGGCGTTGGGTGTCACACGGATCTTTAAAAAATTAGTTGACTGCCGTTCTCCAGCACTCGTAATTTTGCCAGATAAAGCAGCTGGAATCGAATCGCCCTGTTATAAAGACCTTGGCATATTGGGGTAAATGCTCTCCGTTTCTGGGAGACCAACGCGGAAAAGTCCTGAAAGACAAGACGTTGTGTCCTTGTATTTTCAGGGTGCGTTGGCGTCCGTACGCGCGTAGGATCTGTTCTTTAATCGTCCAATTCTAGTACTTTGCGATGACCGGACGGGGTCTTGGGTTGTCCATTCCAGCCGATTTAGGTGGTCCAGTTCTGTGTACCTGTTGAATATGGAGTTTATCAGTCGACATGTCCAGGCCCAATGCCGCAGGAATGTCCACGGTAAGATATGTGAGTAGGTCGTCCCCAGTAACACTTTCCGGGATGCCTATAAATCTAAGGTTGTTGCGGCCATCCCGTTTCTCCAGGTCCTCCAGTTTAGCGGTTAAAGCCGACTCTGCTTCTCTACAATGTTGTACGGTGCATTCCAAGTTGGAGATGGTTATCTCCTGAGCTGCGTGTTTATTCTCTAGGTCTGAGATTTTTTGAGAGTTTGTGGTAATTAATTGTAAGGCAGAGCTAATGGAGGAATGGAGTACCTCCGGTCTTTTGTCAAAGAGAGGTAGGAGAACCCTGGAGACTTCTTGCGCCACGGTAGAAGCATGATTGCAACCGTCCACCAGGGAGTGCGAAGTGTCATATCTAGCTAGGGGAGAGGTTAGGCGGCGTGATGTCACCATCTGTAATAAGTTCAGACGAGAAGGGCATATCCGAGGCTGATTGGGAGGAGCCTTGAGTATTCCTGGGAGTTTTTTTTTGCCAATTTGCCTGCAGATTTGGACATCATCATCAGTTGAGGTATCAGTGGCAACTAAGGCAGATTGCGTCTGAGAGGTGGTACGTGTTGTTTTAGAAGAGTTCTTGACCACAAATTTGTCCATAATCTCTGTCTGGTTTAAGCCTGTGTAACTGATGATTGAATTGCGTTAGCTATTTGGGAGGGTAATCCTTGTAAGATATTTATACCATTAGGAAGACCAAGCAAAATTTGGCCATAAAGAGTTGTAGAAGCATCAGTGCTGGTGATAGATGATGTTGTGCCGTAATAGGCCACAAGTTGTCACTATTGGCTCAAAAGTGACTGAAGAGAAGTGAGGGAATTTTCAGCATGAAGAGGGGGGAATTTTCAGCATGACTCACTGCCGCCCTCCAAGCCGCGCTACCACAGGGGGACTTGTCCCCTCCTTAGTGTCGGGTCGGTTGCCCTTTAGGACGCCGAGGCCGGCGGATTTTGCGGCTGGTGTGGAGAGCGTCGTTAAAATGCCGCCATGCTGGATGCCCCCCCGGAAGTCTATGACCACATATGAAGTGTTGCGATATTCAGGAATGGGTAACAAAATGGGTAACAAATTGTGGGTGTAATTTCTCTGTTACCCCTTGTGAAAATAATGTGGACCTAAAGAGACATTTTCTTGTAACAAAAATAAAAATTTTCGTTTTCACAGCCAAATATTTCTAAATTCTATTAATCGCTTGTTGGGCCAAAGTGCTCTCTACATGCCTTGAAAAATTCCTTGGGGGGTTGTAGTTTCCAAAATGTGGTCACTTCTTGGGGTTTTCCACTGTAGGGGTACCTTGGGGTGTCTTCAAATGTGACATGGCATCTGAAAATTATTCCTGCGAAATCTGCCCTCCAAAAACCATATGGCGTTCCATTTCTCCTCCTTCTGCCGTGTGCCCGTACAGCAGTTTACGACCACATATGGGGTGTTTCTGTAAACTACAGAATCAGGGCAATAAATATTGTTTTGTTTGGCTGTTAACCCTTCCTTTGTTACTGTAAAATTTTTTATTAAAATGGAAAATCGGCCAAAAAAGTGAAATTCTGAAATTTCATCTCCATTTTTCTTTAATTCTTGTGGAACACCTAAAGGGTTAACAAAGTTTGTAAAATCAGTTTTAAATACCTTGTGGGGTGTAGTTTCTAAAATGGGGTCATTTTGGGTGGTTTCTATTATGTAAGCCTCACAAAGTGACTTCAGACCTGAACTGGTCCTTTTAAAAGTGGGTTTTGGAAATGTTCGGAAAAATTTCAAGATTTGCTTCTAAACTTCTAAGCCTTGTAACGTCCCCAAAAAATAAAATGGCATTCCCAAAATGATCCAAATATGAAGTAGACATATGGGGAATGTAGAGTAATAACCATTATATTGAGGTATCCCTATTTGTTTTGAAAGCAGAGAACCTGAAATTTGGAAAGTTACAAAAAAATTTTTACTCAAATTTACCACTATCATGACGTACAATATGTGACAAGAAAACAGTCTCAGAATGTCTTGGATAAGTAAAAGCGTTTTAAAGTTATCACCACATAAAGTGACACATGTCAGATTTGCAAAAATCTGTCTGGTCCTTAAAGGGATTCTGTCACCAGTTTTTACCCCCTCCAGATAAAAATATGGTTATTTTCAGGGAGCTTTAGTGATTCCTAATGTGGTCTTATAACTGAAATCTGTAGGCTCATTTTGCCTAAAAAACTTTATTACTAACCTGTCATTCATAAAAATAAGGTGCCCAAGGGGATGTAAATGGCTCCAAGCTGCCGCCCGCACCCGCCGCCGTTCGTGCCCAGCTCCTCCTTTCCTGACATCAGCGCCGCCTCAGAATCCTGTGTGACGCCTTCCGGCTCTCCCTCACTCCCCCCTCCTTCTTCTTTAACATCTCGCGCGTGCGCACAGGCCTCTGCCTGATGCGCCCGTGCGAACTTCTCCGTTCGGCTTCATGGAGCGAGTGTGCAGGTCATCGGGAGGTGAGCGAAGTTCCGGCGCATGCGCACTTCGCTCCATGAAGCCGAACAGAGAAGTCCGCAGGGGCCTGTGCGCACGCGCGAGATGTTAAAGAAGAAGAAGGAGGGGGGAGTGAGGGAGAGCCGGAAGGCGTCACACAGGATTCTGAGGCGGCGCTGATGTCAGGAAAGGAGGAGCTGGGCACGAACGGCGGCGGGTGCGGGCGGCAGCTTGGATCCATTTACATCCCCTTGGGCACCTTATTTTTATGAATGACAGGTTAGTAATAGCGTTTTTTAGGCAAAATGAGCCTACAGATTACATTTATAAGACCACATTAGGAATCACTAAAGCTCCCTGAACATAACCATATTTTTATCTGGAGGGGGTAAAAACTGGTGACAGAATCCCTTTAAGGTGAAAAATGGCGCGGTCGTTAAGGGGTTAAGGACAGGTCTTCCAAGTTTTAGTTCTTTTTTTTTTTTTTTACTGCCAACTGATTAAACAGTGAGCAGAGATATTGGTGAGGTATTCTGGCTTCAAATAATCTCCAAAAATTTTTTGCCATTTTTTGGGGATTTTTTTCTTTATTCCAGTATTGAAAATTGGCTGGGAAAGTGGGTGGTTTTAGCCCGTTGCGCTGACTAATGCCAGAGTATACACTACGACTTTAGAAAATTTTGCAAAAATTGATGTAATCTTAAAGGGGTGGTGTAGAAAGGGGAGTAGCATTTCAAAACAGAAGTGTTAGACTGGAAGGGAACCTGTCACATGCTTTTTAACCCCTCCCCCAAATGGCCCTCAGTATTTTGATGCTGTGTCCAGTGGCCCCCCTCTCGCGCACATTTTTCTCATTCATGTAAAAAGACGTATAACATATATGTAGATGAATGGGTTCACATCAAGGCTTCACTGACATCCCAGAGCTGTGGGAACGTCCGCACATGCCTGTACAGAATCTTGCGTAAGTTCACCAGGGTGTAGTGCACATGCGCAGAGTTAGGGCTCATGCACACGACCGTATGTATTTTGCGGTTGGCAAAACATAGATCCACAAAAAGTACGGATGACGTCCGTTTGCATTCCGTATTTTGCAAAACGGAATGGCTGGCCCCTAATAGAACAGTACTAACCTTGGCTGTAATGCGGACAATAATAGGACATGTTCTGTTTTTTTTTTTTGTTTGTTTTCTTGTGGAAAGGACCTACGGAAACGGAATGCACATGGAGTAATTTCCCCCCAAAAAATGGAAAGAAAATGTCATTGTGTGCATGAGCTCTTAAAGTGTAATAACGCATGTGTGAGATTTCGTACGGGTCTGTGCTGACTTTCCCACTGCTGAGATGTCCTTCAAGCTGGAGAGCCTGAATTAGGGAAGTGGAAAGCTTGACTTGAATCACCTCAGTAATGCCACTTCCTCTACTGGACCAAGTGATCACTGGGTGTCTGTGCATAGAAGAGCTGCAGGGTCTCAGCAGACCCTGATCAGCTCTGTCTGGTTAAAGTGACCTCACGGGGGTGTTTTTTCCTGTAACTGGGGCTCCATTGCATGCACCAGTTACAGTGGAAATAGTGCAAAAAAAAAATATATAATTAATATATATATATATATAATGTTCCCTCCCCCAGGGCCTTTATATGTGCCAAAAATAAGTAAAAAAAGTAATATGAAAAAAAATAAAAACTCTCACGCCAATCTAAAGAGTCACCAGTATCTCCTCGTCCACACAAACGTTATATATTATATATCAAAACCACTGACACAAAATAGAGAACCCATTTTAGTAATATATTCTGGTGTCAATTTGCATATGTAAAGATTAAGACACTATAGTGTTAACAATGTTTTTTAAATGTATTTTTTGCAGTTTTTCCCAAATAAAGCTGGAAAACAGAATTGATTAAAAAAAAAACTTAATAAAAAACCAAATGTGTTGCATAAAAACGTTGCAAAAATGTTGGCAGTCCAAGAAATAAATGACAACCATTAGGGCTCTTTCACATCTGCGTTATTGTCTTCCGGCATAGAGTTCCGTCGTCGGGGCTCTATGCCAGAAGAATCCTGATCAGGATTATCCTAATGCATTCTGAATGGAGAGAAATCCGTTCAGGATGCATCCGGATGTCTTCAGTTCCGGAACGGAACGTTTTTTGGCCGGAGAAAATACCGCAGCATGCTGCGCTTTTTGCTCCGGCCAAAAAAACTGAAGACTTGCCGCAAGACCGGATCTGGAATGAATGCCCATTGAAAGGCATTGATCCGGATCCGGCCTTAAGCTAAACGTCGTTTCGGCGCATTGCCGGATCCGATGTTTAGCTTTTTTAGAGTGGTTACCATGGCTGCCGGGACGCTAAAGTCCTGGCAGCCATGGTAAAGTGTAGCGGGGGAGCAGCATACTTACCGTCCGTGCAGCTCCCGGGGCGCTCCAGAGTGACGTCAGGGCTCCCCACGCGCATGGATGACGTGATCGCATGGCACGTCATCCATGCGCATGGGGCGCTCTGATGTCATTCTGGAGCGCCCCGGGAGCTGCACGGACTGTAAGTATACCGCTCCCTGCTCCTACTATGGCAACCAGGACTTTAATAGCGTCCTGGTTGCCATAGTAACACTGAAAGCATTTTGAAGACGGATCCGTCTTCAAATGCTTTCAGTCCACTTGCGTTTTTCCGGATCCGGCGTGTAATTCCGGCAAGTGGAGTACACGGACAATGCAAGTGTGAAAGAGGCCTTAAACCACCACGTGCAATAAATCCCCCCCAAAAAGTGCCTGGTTGTTAAGGGGTTAATAACATAACTTCTTTCCTGCCTTGATGAACTCCTTTATCTGGGTCTCAAGATTTCCTGTTAATAAAGAGGGTCGTCTCACCTGCCACATTGATGTCATTATTGTTAGGATATGCCATCAATGTCAGATAGGTCCCATGTTCCGCCTCTGGGACTGGCACCAAACTCTATAACGGAGCTTCCAAAGTGAAAGAGTACACTGCGCATGCGCTGTGCACTCTCCATTAACTTCTATGGGAGTTCCAAAGATAACCAATGACGCTGCTCGGCTCTTTTCAGCACTCCCAGAGAAATGAATGGAGGGTGTCTGCACATGCGTGGTGCCCTCTCCTTCGCTTTGCGGCTCCGTTCTAGAGATGGGTGCAGGTCCCAGAGGTGGAACCCGCACCTATTAGACATCGATGGCATATCCTCGCGATATGCCACCAGTGTCTCAGGTGAGACCACCCTTTTAAAGTGGCTGTTCAGGAGCCAACAACCTCAGTGGTCTAAACATGTGCCCGATCCTCATCTAGCCGCGGCCCTGCCATGCCTGCACCACTGCCCCATTCCCAGCCACTCCCAGTCCTGCAACCGGCTTTGTCATGTGACCACTGTGGCCACTCATGGGCTTCAGCAGTCCATCCCTAATATTGTTCCTCCTTGTTTCTGCCATGAGGCTGGCAGCACCCAGGGTGGAGGGACGCTTAGGGCTTTGTACAGTTGCGTCACAGTTTCCTCTTCTGCATCCAGAGCTCAGGTCCTCGTGCCCCGTGTGTCGGCTCCAGCGGCCGCCTCGTGGTATAAATAAAAGTGATGTACGACCACAGCTATCATAGATTAAATTAGTGCCCCGTCACATGTCGCCTCCGGTAAACGTTCCTCACGTTGTGCTACAAATCTTCTTACAGCTCAGACAGTCGCAGCTTCACCAAAGATGTGGCAGAAGCCAAAAGACGAGAGTCCGGATGCTGACGAGGTTGTGCCACACAATGTTGAGGTAAGCTTTGCTCTGGGGAGGGTCCGGGGGTCCGATGAAGCTCATCATCCTCATCACATGTTCAAGGGACTCAGAATTTTTATTCTAGCTCCAGACACATCATACTGATCACATGATATGCAGGCACGGAGCGGAGACATGTCGGCATGTGCTGTGTCACCGCAGCTGTTCCATAGCGCGTCAGGCATAATTATCCCCGAGCGGTGCTGTACCAGTGAGTCACTGACCTGTATCATGGTGTCCATGTCTAAGCTGCAGGAGCAGGGGGAGACGGCAGAAGAGAAGAAGGTTGTGGACGAAGAGGAAAATGGCATAGTCAGCGATGAGACGGAACACCCCTACCTTAAGCTGCCCGAGGAGAACGGCGAAGCTGAACCGCTGCGCAATGGAGCAGATAACATGTCCGAAGGTGAAGGAGCAGAGCCGGCAGGTCCTGAGGAAGAGTACCCGTATAAATCAGGTAGTGTGCCGCTATACTGCTCTTACTGTGCTTTACCATGGGGAATATATATAACAATGAAGAGGAATTAATCACTTCTCTTAGAAACTCCCAAAATCAATATATGCTACCAAAAAAAACCTAGGGGGCAAAAGGGAGATAAAATTAAACTTTTACTCATTAATATACTGAAATAATTACGCTACACCACAAAAGACATACAGATAAAGTAGTTATTAAACAATGTGGTCCCCTAAATAAGAGCCACAAGGCCCATAGAACACAATGGAGAAAAATCAAATCATTGGAATGATCTCACCAAACAAGGCGGCTCGGTGTGCTGCGTAGGATGTAGTCCAACACCGGTCCCAAATGGCTACTGGCGAGTAAACGTTCTCCTGGTGCCTCGATGCACCTTACTGGATACGATGTCGGCATGCAGACTGGTGGCTCATAACCTCATGTGTAGTTAGTACATCAGAAACAACTTGCCCTAAAACACCCTACTTATGTGAAGGGAGCTAGGAATGCCCTACCTATGTATACAGAGCACTCGCCCCAAAAGGGGCGACACCGTACGGATACCTGACCCTATACCCGGCCAATATCCCTAAAAGACCCTACAAGTTGGTTCCCGACGTGCAACGTTTCGTTCGATAACTCATAAGGGGAAACGGACAAAATAGGGTATACTTGGTACAAGGTAACAAACTGACCAGAATTAATGAATTGCATTGAAAAAATCACAAAGGGGAAGGGGATAAATCAACTCAAAAATAGTCTACATAGGGTCAGTGGACCAAAGAAGGGGAAAATAGTGAGAAAAGATTTTCCCTAAACAACCATGCCCTGCAGTAAATTACCCTGGGTTCACACCTGAGCGTTTTACAGCACGTTCCTACGCGCTGTAAAACGCTCAACAAGGAGAAACCAATGGTTCCCTATGGGAATGGTTCTCACCTGGGCGTTTTACAGCGCGTACGATCGCGCTGTAAAACGCCCGACGCTCAAAAAAGTTCTTGAGCTTCTTTGGGGCGTTTTGTCGCGCGTTCCCGCACATAGACTTTCGGGAACGCGCGACAATGGGCGTTCGCTTGTTTCTGTATGCGCGATTGTAAACGCCCGTACAATCGCGCATACAGAGCGCTCCATCGCGAACGCTCAGGTGTGAACCCAGGGTTAGGGCTGCCATATAGAAACATGCCCTCCAGTCGGTATGGCACCGACACTAAATCGTAAATCACTTGCTAAGAGCAGACTAAGGCTCTGTTCATATTACATTTGTGCCTTCCGTCGGAATACTGAGTGCAGCTCTGGAGTATAATACAGGATGTAACTCAGGATCAGTACAGGATAAGTAATGTATGTACACAGTGACTGCACCAGTAGAATAGTGAGTGCAGCTCTGGAGTATAATACAGGATGTAACTCAGGATCAGTACAGGATAAGTAATGTAATGTATGTACACAGTGACTCCACCAGCAGAATAGTGAGTGCAGCTCTGGAGTATAATACAGGATGTAACTCAGGATCAGTACAGGATAAGTAATGTATGTACACAGTGACTCCACCAGCAGAATAGTGAGTGCAGCTCTGCAGTATAATACAGGATGTAACTCAGGATCCGTACAGGATAAGTAATGTATGTACACAATGACTCCACCAGCAGAATAGTGAGTGCAGCTCTGGATTATAATACAGGATGTAACTCAAGATAAGTAATGTACACAGCAGAATAGTGAGTGCAGCTCTGGAGTATAATACAGGATATAACTGACGATCAGTACAGGATATGTAATGTATGTACACTGTGACTGCACAAGCAGAATAGTGAGTGCAGCTCTGGAGTATAATACAGGATATAACTCACGATCAGTACAGGATAAGTAATGTATGTACACAATGACTCCACCAGCAGAATAGTGAGTGCAGCTCTGGATTATAATACAGGATGTAACTCAAGATAAGTAATGTACACAGCAGAATAGTGAGTGCAGCTCTGGAGTATAATACAGGATATAACTGACGATCAGTACAGGATAAGTAATGTAATGTATGTACACTGTGACTGCACAAGCAGAATAGTGAGTGCAGCTCTGGAGTATAATACAGGATATAACTCACGATCAGTACAGGATAAGTAATGTATGTACACAGTGAGTGCAGCTCTGGGGTATAATACAGGATGTAACTCAGGATCAGTACAGGATAAGTAATGTAATGTATGTACACAGTGACTGCACCAGCAGAATAGCGAGTGCAGCTCTGGGGTATAATAGAGGATGTAACTCAGGATAAGTAGCGTCATGCATTTATAGAGAGACTCCACTGATCCAGTAAGAATTGTAAACTGACAATCGGTGAAAGCTTTGATCTAAGAGTAACTGCAATGTTTTCAGATGGAGTAGTAATTGTGTGTTGTGCTCCACCCTGTACCTCATAGGATCAGAAACCGCAGAGCAGCCCTCCCAAGAATCCTCTCTGGATGTCCCTGCACCACCTGCCTCCAACGTGCAGAATGACGGAAAGCGACAGTACGACCGGGATTTCCTGCTGGGGTTCCAGTTTATGCCAGCATGTGTGCAGAAGCCCGAAGGCTTGCCGCCCATCAGCGATGTGGTCCTGGACAAAGTGAGGAGAGAGGGAGGTGTCTAGGTGCAGTCTCATGTCCTGCATGTTAGGAGGTAGAACAGATCAGCTGAGTTATGGGGTCCATTGTGAATGTTTGTGGATGAGGTAACGGTAGACGTGCTCTGCTCGCTCTGCCCGACCTACGCCTCTGTGTGTGCAGGCCGGTGAGTATGGGCCTGGTTTCTTACTATGGAGATGTTGGTTGGTGTAGTGCAGATATACAGCCAGGGACGATGGGTAGCTGTTACTGTTTTTTATTATTATTTTTTTTTTTTACATTTTACTGTTTGTTAACAGATCAATCAGCCAAAGCTTGCAATGAGGACCCTGGACCCCCGAATGCTGCAGAAGGGACCAGACTTCACTCCTGCCTATGCAGACTTTGGCCGGTTAGCACCTGGAGGTCGCGGCATACCTGTAAGTACTTGTGCATTGTGATTTATTAGTGATCGTGTTCCCCTGAGCGGAAGCGTGGGATCTGCACTTTGTCACGTAAACTTGTAAAGTTTTTGCTGTTGTGTCCCCCAGTTGCTGAATGTGGGGGGCCCCAGACGTTCACAGCCAGGGCAGAGGCGGGAGCCCAGGAAAATAATCATGAACATTTCAGTGACAGATGAAGTTTACTTGAAGAAAGCGGAGAACGCATGGAAGCCCGGTGTTAAGAGGGAGTCCCAGGCGGAGGACCCAGAGAGCATCCGGACACAGGCGAGTGCACACAGCATGGATGACGGTGAACGATCTGTAGAAATGGAGAACAGCAGTCATGGCTGGTGGGGAGAAGGGTCTCAGCTTGTATCATGGACCATCTCATTGCAGGCTCTTTTCCGTAAGGTTCGGAGCATCTTGAACAAACTGACGCCTCAGATGTTCAACCAGTTGATAAAGCAGGTGATGGATTTGACTGTGGACACAGAGGAGCGTCTAAAAGGGGTGATTGACTTGGTGTTTGAGAAGGCGATCGATGAGCCCAGCTTCTCCGTGGCGTATGCCAACATGTGCAGATGCCTTGCCACTGTGAGTATATTGACTCCAGCATGCAGGCTATTAGCATTCATCATTACAGGCAGTAATTCAGTGGGCAGCTCTGTGTGCCGACCATGCAAATTCAATTCACTGAAATAAAATCTTTACAGCGACGTCCAGTGTCGCTCATTACAATGAAAGGGGTGTTTCCATCTCAAGATATGTGGTGTATCTCTAGGACAGGCATGTCCAAACTGCGGCCCTTCAGCTGTTGCAAAACTACAACTCCCAGCATGCTCTAATAGCTGTAAGCTATCCAGGCATGCTGGGAGTTGTAGTTTTGCAACAGCTGGAGGGCCACAGTTTGGACATGCCTGCTCTAGGATATTCCACAAATATCAGCCTGTCTGATATCCCGCTCCTATCTCCAGAATGGGACCCCCAAAGTGAATAGAGACCAGGTACACTGGCACAGCCACCCTCCATTCACAGCTATCTCCGGCACTCCCATAACAGGTATGGAAAGGTATACACGCTTGCACGGCTTGCTCTCCATTCATTGCTGTGTTCTGACGACAGCCGAGTCCCATATCTGTGAATGGAGAGGGTACTGTGCATGTGAGGACACTGTGGAATGTGCTCCCCTTCACTTCAGGGTCCCTGTTCTGGGGCAGGTCCTATCCTGTTGGACCCACAACTTTCTCACATTTGTAACAGATCCTAACTATGCGGCCGCCGGCAGAATTGTGGTGCCTGATTTAAGATGTGTTGCACCCTGACAGCAGGAATCGTTCGGAGGCATTACCACAGTCATCTTTGTTTCCATATAGTTAAAAGTACCGATGGCTGACAAGCCCGGGAGCACTGTGAACTTCCGCAAATTACTTCTCAACCGATGTCAGAAGGAGTTTGAGAAGGACAAAGTCGATGATGACGTCTTTGAGAAGAAGCAGAAAGACCTGGATTTGGCTACAACAGTAAGATGAGAATCTGTGCAAGAAGGTTTTCTGCTGATTGTTCACCATTTACTAGTGAGGAGACATGACAAACCCTCGGTTGGGACAGGGGTATAAAGAATTACAGTCTAATACAAGATGTTTCTATTTCTGAGCAATCGGATTACAGTGGCCATTCCTCTGGTCCAGGGAAATGAGGATCGGCTATGTTGGATTTTCTCCTACCCGATTCTTTTTTATTTTTTTAGGGTACTTTCACACTAGCGTTAGTGTGATCCGGCAGGCAGTTCCGTCGTCGGAGCTGCCTGCCGGATCTGCCAATCAGTGTGACAACTGACAGCATTTGTAGACGGATCCGGGTGCGGATCCGTCTACAAATGCATTGCAAGAACGGATCTGTCTCTCTGCTTGTCATGCGGATGGATGGATCCGTCCTTCAGTTGTTTTGCAATGCCGGATCCCGGCACTAATGTGAATGGGAATTAATGCCGGATCAGGCATTCCGGCAACTGATCAGGCATTTTGGACGGACGTGGTATTATGTCCGGCCAAAACGCCTGACAGTGACTGAACAGAAGGCATACTGATGCAAACTGAACGGTTTTCTATACATTCAGAATGCATTGGGATATGATCAGTTCTTTTTCGGCATAGAGCCCTTTTGACGGAACTCTATGCCGGAAAAGAATAACGCTAGTGTGAAAGTAGCCTTACTGGAGATAATTGGCTTCCAGAAGTGTGTGCAGGGGACAGAAGGTCTGGCAGCAGCTTGTCTACATCTCTTCTGTTGAGTAAACCCCCCCTCGGCCAGGTTGTCAGCATGCTTTTATGGGAAGGTTGGAATTGTAATGGTTATACTAGTAATAGCAATGCAAGCTGCCACTAGATGGGTTCCCTACCGGTTATGGGGGCTTTTCCTATAACCACTTTTCCCCCATTGTTTCAGGAATTTAGTTGCAGCGCCTCCAGGATAAACTCACAGGGGATCTTTTCAAGTAATGAGTAGTTGCAATTTTTTTATTTTGTTATTTTTATTCATTGGGGTTACTTGAGGTGAATACTGCTGCACCTCCCACTTGATGGGCTTTTTTCTTTTCTTTTTTGGGGTTAATTGAGGTCCCTACTGCTGCACCCCCCACTTGATGGGCTCTTTTTGTATTTATTGGGGTTAGTTGAAGTGCCCACTGCTGCACCCCCCACTTGATGGGCTCTTTTTGTATTTATTGGGGTTAGTTGAAGTGCCCACTGCTGCACCCCCCACTTGATGGGCTCTTTTTTGTATTTATTGGGGTTAGTTGAGGTGCCCACTGCTGCACCCCCCACTTGATGGGCTCTTTTTGTATTTATTGGGGTTAATTGAGGTCCCTACTGCTGCACCCCCCACTTGATGGGCTCTTTTTTGTATTTATTGGGGTTAGTTGAGGTGCCCACTGCTGCACCCCCCACTTGATGGGCTCTTTTTTGTATTTATTGGGGTTAGTTGAGGTGCCCACTGCTGCACCCCCCACTTGATGGGCTCTTTTTTGTATTTATTGGGGTTAGTTGAGGTGCCCACTGCTGCACCCCCCACTTGATGGGTGACTGCTCTTTGTGTCAGCAGCCGGAAGAGAAGACTCGTCTTCAGGAAGAACTAGAAGAAGCCAGAGACAAAGCTCGGCGAAGGTCCATAGGGAACATTAAGTTTATTGGAGAACTTTTCAAGTTGAAGATGTTAACGGAGGCGATCATGCATGACTGTGTAGTAAAACTTCTAAAGAACCATGATGAGGAGTCGTTGGAGTGTCTGTGCCGGCTGCTCACCACCATCGGCAAGGATCTGGACTTTGAGAAGGCGAAGGTAATCACTGAGACTTTAAAGCTTATCCTGACCTACTGTAATGTTGGTGGTCAAATACTTAGTTGGGTTTGAATCCTGTAGTTGGTTCCTTGGTTTAGCTATCTTCTATAGCGTCTATGGCAGGCATGTCCAAACTGCGGCCCTCCAGCTGTTGCAAAACTACAACTCCCAGCATGCCCTAATAGCTGTAAGCTTCCCAGGCATGCTGGGAGTTGTAGTTTTGCAACAGCTGGAGGGCCGCAGTTTGGACATGCCTGGTCTATGGTGTCCTTAATATGGAGTGCAGTAGCACAACTACAGGAAGGCAGCCCATGGGGAATAATGCAAACAAAATCCTTGAAATATGTGCGATTCATTGCCGAACATGTGAATTAGACTGCAAAAGATTTACTTTACTGCAATAGAAAGTTTTATCTCTTCAGCTAGTGCATGCTTAGTACATTCATTTTACTGATGCGTCCCTAGTGCCAGGTCTGTAGACAGTGATGGGCTATAACCAGGTTTAGTCTGAGGTGCAGGTCCATGTAGAGATGAGGAGCTTCAGGTTAGCAGCCCCTCTGATCAGACCGTTGTATGATCTGATTGTTGCAGCCACGCATGGATCAGTACTTCAACCAGATGGAGAAGATTGTGAAGGAGCGGAAAACATCGTCGCGGATCCGCTTCATGCTGCAGGATGTCATAGACCTGAGACTGGTATGTGCTGCCATCCTCTTTACCATGTTCCTCTTGTTGGATAAGATGTCCCATCTCTTTTATTCTTACTTTAACGCAGTGCAACTGGGTATCACGGAGAGCGGACCAGGGCCCAAAAACTATAGAACAGATCCACAAAGAGGCCAAAATAGAAGAGCAGGAAGAGCAGAGGAAAGTGCAGCAACTGATGACCAAAGACAAGAGGAGGCCAGGTATGACCCCCCATCCCATACCAGGTGCTTCTGCAGCCTCTGATCAGATGACTGGCCCTTTAATTGGTGTCTTTTGTCCCGGTAGGAGTGCAGAGAGTGGAGGAGGGTGGATGGAACATGGTTCAAAGTACAAAGAATAACAGAGTCCTGGACCCTACCAAGTTCCTGAAGATCACCAAGGTAAGATGTGACTGTTTGATCTGCAGCTTACTCCTGCATTGTTATAGGGGGCTGAAAAGCTGTGTGTCGTCCTGCCTGTGGTCAATAGGGCAGCAGTAATTTAATATTCCATCTATTCCTCCCTACAAAGGTAATATGTAGGTTGGCACCGTTATCCGTGATTGTCCCATAGAGAAGCAGTGCCAATGTGATTCTGCCAGAACTTTTCTCGGGAGTGTATGTATTTCACTAGATTGCTCTTGCCTTTACACAGCCCACCATTGATGACAAGATCCAGCTAGTGCCCAAAGCTCAGCTCGGCAGCTGGGGGAAAGGAAGCAGTGGAGGGGCAAAGACCAGTGAGACAGGTGAGGGGCGGCTGCTGGGGTTCTGGATGGAATTTTAATATATCGCAATCCGTTCTCTGCTCTCCTGTTGACCAGTTTACTGTAACGGTCTTTGGTTTCCGTGACAGAGTCCTTACGTCCAGGGGCCCCCAGTCTGAATCGATTCTCTGCCCTACAACCTTCTGCCTCTCCAACAGTGTCCTCCACAGTCTCAGACCTCGACAGCCGCAGAATATTAACAAGGTATCAGGCCGTGATGTGAACAGACGTCTAGACAGTGTATTGAGCATATGACAACCCTCATATGATGTTTCATATGATTCTCCAGCCATGGTAACACTGGCCGCGAGAGGAATGACAAGCCCGTTCCCCCCTCCGCTTCGGCCACGCGCCCCAGCAGCTTCCTGCGAGGCAGCAGTGCAAAGGAACTAATAGACAATCAAGAGGAGCAACGGCGAGGAACGCTGCACACGCCTAAAACGTTGCCCATCTCCACAGAGCAGGAGAAGGCGCCGAGCTTAGAACGGAAACTCAGAGAACCAGGTTAGAGATTCCCTGTAGAGCGCCTCCTGCCATGTTCTCGGGAGGTCTTACCCAGAGCTATAGTCACACGGACCAATCACATATTTGTGTTTTTCTTTAGCCAAGTGTGAGGCACCAGAATCTGACAAGTCCCCAGTGTCAGAGGATGAGCTAGAACGAAAATCAAAGGCCATTATAGATGAGTTTCTGCACATCAACGACTTTAAGGTCGGAGAGAATCCTGTAGTGAGATAACGATGTGTCTGCTCAGACCTGACCCCTGACTTGTTCTCTTTTGCGCCTCCAGGAGGCCATGCAGTGTGTGGAGGAGCTCGCTGCACAAGGCTCCCTCTCGGTCTTTGTTCGAGTGGGTGTAGAGTCCACGCTGGAAAGGAGTCAGATCACCCGGGATCACATGGGACAACTGCTGTATCAGCTGGTGCAGTCCGGGAAGCTCAGCAAGCAGGATTTCTTCACGGGGTGAGATATGGAGACAGGTCCATGGCGCTGCACCCTGTCATGGTACCTGGGATCTTCGCATTCATGTTACTTGTAAAGCAGGGTACATTTATAGGAAGCCTGCCCCCTGAGCAGCCTATTGTTAGACTGTTAGTTCCTCTGTGCTGACGACTGTCAACCCTCTTTCTACAGATTGTCTGAGACGCTCGAGCTGGCCGATGATATGGCAATTGATATCCCACATATCTGGCTGTACCTGGCGGAGCTGGTGACCCCTATGTTAAAGGATGGGGGCATATCTCTAAAAGAATTAATCACGTAAGTTGTTCCCCGTGTAATGTATGTCCTTTCTTTTGCATTCTTTTTTTCCCATATATACACATGAGTTTCATCTGATCTCTGCTGAACACCCATGACGCACTGCTGCCGTTTTTTTTTTTTTATTATAGGAAATGTTGGATATTTCTACACTAATCGTTTAGGGACTCACTGAAAAAACACTATTCTAAAACATAACCTTTATTTCATTATTTAATATCCATTCACCCTTATAGATATACAATTAAAAAAAGTTAAGCAAAATTTTATTCCGATCTCCTGTGATTGTAAGTGGGTATAGCAAACATAGCAATAGTATAGGGTGTGGGGCAGTATCCATATTGACGTCCCTATCTCTGCCGCCCTGCCTGCAAACGGAATAGCCGTATGTCCACTCTGTGAAGTCTACACTAATCGTTTAGTTATGTGAAATTTCCCACAGTGTACCACAGCCCAGCATACTCTATACTGGGAGATGTGGGATCCTGCATCACTGACAATATTCCAGTGTTCGTTAATATTTACTTATTTTTTGCACTTATATAGCGCTACTATATTCCACAGAGCTTTACAGGCATTATCATCCAACTGTCCCCAGTGGGGCTCACAATCTAAGGTAATATGTCTGTTTTCTGTTTTAACAGGGAGTTTAACAAGGCGCTGCTCCCTGTGGGACGTACCGGTGTTTTGTTGTCGGAAATGTTGCACCTTCTATGCAAACAAATGGTATGTTCCCGATCATCTGTGAATTGGTCTTGGAGGGATATGTCACCAGGAAAAGTACTGATAAACCAGGCTCCATGGCTTCTGGGGCTCGCTCAGCTGAATGTAATGACACCTTTCACTTAGCAATTCCTTGTTTTTATTCTGGAGATAAAGCACTTTTAATGCAAATGATCAGCTAAGTGCATTGAGGGCGGGCCCAAGCCACTCTGTGCACCCTTGCTCCTAATGCTTCTCTCCTCCCTCTACTTAGTTGACAGGGCCAGGCGAGATGACTTTGCAGGAACCTACCCATTCAATCAATATGGAGTGGGAGGGTCCAGCAAAGGAAGCAGGAGGAGCTCCACAATCCCCCAGTTCCATCAGCTCCCCCCCACCCCAGTGCCTTCAGCTATACTGCCTCAGTGCCATCAGCCCCTCCGTGCCATCCATTGCCATGTCCCCCACTCCCCTAGTGCCATCAGATCTGCCCCTCCATGTCCCCCACTGCCATCAGATCTGCCCCTCCATGTCCCCCACTGCCATCAGATCTGCCCCTTCATGCCCCCCACTGCCATTAGATCTGCCCCCAGGCCAGTGAAATAAAATACTTTTCCTGTAGGGGCGCCGCTCCACAGCTCCTTCCTCTTCTTCTTCTCCGCGCGCTGCACTGTCATCCTGACGTCACATAGCGTCGGGTCATGGTGCGCACTTATGTGCACTATGACCTGACGATGTGTCAGGATCCAGTGCTGCGCGGTACGGGCCGGCGGGTGACCCTGGAGCGGTAAGTGATGGAAAGCGCTTTACTCCCGCTCCATGGTCGCATGACACAAACGAATCCTCGATGCAAAAAATTTGCATGGATAATTCTTTTTGTGTCAAATTACTCAATTCAATCGAGTAATCGGTTCAGCCCTATCACCAGAATGAGAACAAATCTTGATATATCTGCACCCTTTCCTTTAGAAAGGGGAATGTGGCAAGCATGTCTCCTTTCCCCACTTTTCTTTTTTCTAGACTGCCAGTTGCAATTAGTCACCCCAACACCCATTGAAGTTCATCTCTCACCGAATAAAGTTGTTTCCCTTTCTGATGATACCCTCGTCTCTGACAATGGTCACTCTCTGGTTTCTCGTTTTAGTTTTGATTCACATGTTTGGTTTATTCTTTGGGCGACAACTAGACTGGGATAAGTCTGCTTTATTCCCTCGGCTCTCACAGTACTCAACGGCTCAGTCTATACCCTTCCTCTGCAGGTGGTGGATCACGTCAGATATTCGGGTGTGATCATGTTCCAAGATGTCTGTATATTGCTGTCAACTTAGAACCATTGCTCCTCTGTGTCTGAGATCTGGCGATATTTACCATTATCACTTTCGTGGCGGAATAACATCTTCGAAATTATTTTTTTACTCACATTTTGATATATATATTTCATTTTTGACCCATAATCATGCTGCAAAAAGTCAGACTTTAAGAGTCTTCTAAGGTTCTTTTTTTGGCAAAGCCACTTCCCCTCGGATTGGTCTAGGTGACTTACAGGCAGGGAGGCATGGCAGCCCCCAACATGTGTTTCTACGTCTTAGCCTCTTGGTTAGTATATTCCTTTTGGTGGATAGATATAAACACGAGCAATGAGGCGACTGGGTCACGTGGTGCTGCACACGTGGCTGGCTGTAGTGGTCACATGACGCTTGTCAACAGGATCTTAACTCGGGACCTGCAGAGGCAGCTGTGGAGCGATACAGCAGGGACCAGGTAAGTATGAACCCCACAGGGAGTCCCAGCCACTCTCAGGAGGTCTGTTAAAAAAAGGTTTAGTGTTGGATAACCTCTTTAAGATCACTTAAAATCAAATTTCATTACGTCTTGAAGTGACCTGAAAACTTGTGTGTTCCAGAGCCATAAGAAAGTGGCCGCTTTGTGGAGAGACACTGGTTTAAGGTGGAAAGATTTGTTGCCAGAAGGAGAAGACGTTCAGAGTTTTGTAAGTGAAAAGGTAGGTGGTCCTCCAATGATCAGCGTCTGTGGCCATCTAGGTAGGTGCTATCCCGGTATTTCATCTATGAGCCCTGTGTTCCTTCTTACCCCACAGAACCTGGACTTCACGTTGTCTGACTGCTGCAGCCCATCAGAAAGTCTTTCCAAGAAAGAGATGACAGCGGAGGAGCTGAACAAGCGGCTGGAGCAGCTCATTCTTGAGGAGAACGCTAGTGACGAGCAGATATTTGACTGGGTAGAAGTGAGTACAGACCCTTAGGAGCCGCAGTGTTCGATAACTGCACTGTCCTGTACATGGGTCATGTTTCAAGGTCTCCCTGATTGCTTGCACAGTCCAGGTGCTGGTAGGAGCAGCTGGGGTCAGGCTGTCCTGTGTTTCTCCTGCTCAGTATTGTGACATCTTCTGCCTCTTTTCGTTATCCAGGCAAACCTAGACGAGGGTCAGATGAGTTCTCCTGCGTTCCTGAGAGCTTTAACGACCGCAGTATGCAAAGCGGCAATAATAGGTGAGCCCCCTCCATTTAAGGCCTCTCTGCGCACGCGCTGATTACCGGGAGTGACCGGCCTCTGTCTCTCCATAGGGGACTGTTCTTCCTGCCGCGTGGACACTACTTTTCTCAAACAGAAGGTTCCAGTCTTACTAAAATACATGGACTCCAATGTGGAGAGAGAACTACAAGCACTTTATGCACTGCAAGCATTGATAGTAAAACTTGATCAACCTCCCAGTGAGTATGGACCTATCATGGAGACCACTGTAACCTGGCAGCCTGCAACGCCGCATTGTACGTTATCTTATGTTGGCATTTCCAGGGCACTGAGAGCAATGTGGGCACATTTACTAAAGACACTGCGTTTCATTCTCTTGATCCCTAAGCGATATCCACCGTGCATGTACGACGGATGTCAGTATTTTAAATATGGCACCAGCTAAGGAGCTTGTGCAGGTGACAGCTGTGTTACAGCAGAGCCAATTACCACAGTGCATCACAAAACACCTCCCCAAAAACTGCCCCTCTGTGGTGACCAGTGCCAGCTTCCATGTTCTGTCCTACTCCAGTTGCCTCAGGTTGGCAGTACAGTTGAATTAAGAAGTCAGGATGGGAGTGTCAGATCATTACTTACCTGGCTAGCGGTCATGAGGAGGGTTAAGATGGCCCCCTGGGCACTGGTCCACTGGGAAGTTTTCCGGTAGGATCTATGGTCAGTCTGGCCCTGGTGGACAGACGTGTAGTCCTGGCGCCGACTTCTGACTACAGAGTTACACCCACGCAGCTGGGTATGGGTTGTCAGACCACCACCGAACAGCTAATGATGGCTTATTCCTTAGGATAGGCCAGTCCGTAACAGTCTTTTTAACCCCTTTGCGTATAATGGCGTACATGTACGGCGTTATGCGATGCATTTGTATGGAGCAGTTTGCTCCGGCTGCAATGATTGGGAATAACTATTCCGCCAAACCCCGTCATTTACCTCTTCAGATGCAGCAGTCAACACTCATTGCGGTATCTGTGGAGTTATGCAGAGGGACGCGGCTCCCTCTGCCTTCCAAACGGAGCCTCCGTAGTGAAATCGCGAGGATCCGATTGGTTACCATGGCAGCCTGGACACTGCTGAAGCCTTTCAGGCCTGCCATGGTAATCTGCCTGCTGAACTAGTTATGCACGAGGCACAGCTCAGCATGGGCAGTGTAAAAAAACCTATTCAGCTGAATAAATCTCTTTTTGGGTGAATAGGACAAGGAATCTTAAGATCCCAGGTTCTAGCCCCCTAAGGAGGCTAACAGTTAATAAATAAAAAGCACCCAAAGTTTAAATCACCCACCTTTCCCCATTTTACATATAAAAATAAACAATACATTTTTTTTAAACTTTGGGTGCTTTTTATTTATTAAAAAATAAACATATTAGATGTTGCCCCGTCCAAAAATGTCTGAACTTTTAAAATCTAAAACAAACTTTCCTGTGAGATGAATGCCATAACTGGAAAAAAAATTAAAACCACAATTCGCCATGTTTTAGTCATCTTGTCCCCCCAAAAACCTGACCAGTAGTCAAAAAGTCGTACAAACAACAAAAATGGTACCAATAAAAACTGCAGTTTGTTACGCAAAAAACAAGCCCTCATACAGCTTTGTGGACCGAAATAAAGAAGTTATGGCTGTTGGAATTTGGAGAGGAAAAAAATAAAAAAGTGAAATTGAAAATAGGGGTTAAGACTCACTCACTTTTTTTTTTTTCTATTGCCATGAGTCGCAGAAAACCAGGCACCTTTGAGTGTATTTGCGCCACCCGTGTTGGGGCAGTAGATTCACGGTTGTAGTGTCTGGAAGTGTTGCTTTGCTGCATCCGCCGGCTCTAATGTGTTGCTTTGCTGCATCCGCCGGCTCTTACGTGTTGCTTTGCTGCATCCGCCGGCTGTTACGTGTTGCTTTGCTGCATCCGCCGGCTCTTACGTGTTGCTTTGCTGCATCCGCCGGCTCTTACGTGTTGCTTTGCTGCATCCGCCGGCTCTCACGTGTTGCTTTGCTGCATCCGCCGGCTCTCACGTGTTGCTTTGCTGCATCCGCCGGCTCTCACGTGTTGCTTTGCTGCATCCGACGGCTCTGGCGTGTTGCTTTGCTGCATCCGCCGGCTCTGGCGTGTTGCTTCGCTGCATCCGCCGGCTCTGGCGTGTTGCTTTGCTGCTTCCGACAGCTCTGACATGTTGCTTTGCTGCATCCGACGGCTCTTACGTGTTGCTTTGCTGCATCCGACGGCTCTTACGTGTTGCTTTGCTGCATCCACTGACTCTCACCTTCTTCTTGGCAGACTTGCTCCGTATGTTTTTTGACTGTCTCTACGATGAAGAGGTCATCTCCGAGGACGCCTTCTACAGGTGGGAAAGCAGTAAAGACCCCGCAGAGCAGAATGGAAAAGGTGTAGCCCTAAAGTCAGTCACTGCCTTTTTCACGTGGCTACAAGAGGCCGAGGAGGAGTCCGAGGACAACTAGAAACCTAATCTAATGACATTTTAATGACCGCGCTGCTGGGTAGGAGGAGTCACAGCCAGGGTCACGTTCAGCAACTTTATATACATTTTTTTTTCCGCCCTCCCATTCCTCTCTCTTTGCCAATCAGGGTACAGAACAGTGGGTGAAAACAAGCGTGAAGGGAATAAACTACAAATCCGCAGAAGGTTGATGAAATTTACCAGTCCAAGCATTGATTTGAATCGTTTGAGGGGAGGTCACCCCCTGAGTTTTGTGGGGAACGTTGCCCCCACACACGCTATTTATAGAAGTAAATTTTTTTTTAAATGCCTTCCCATGTCGCTTTTTTTTTTATGGAAAAAAAAAAAAAAATTATAAATAGACAAGAGACTTGAAACCACAAATCATTTCAGAAAAAAAAAAAGAAAATAATTTATTGTCCAAGGACTTCATGAGGCGGCGTTCCCTCTGTTCAGAGAAGCCACGGGATGGGAACCCGGCTCCTTCCTCGCATTGTAGCCTGCCTTTTATATTTAAAAGGATATAAAGATACATTTTATGGAAAGTTTGAGCGTCGGCTCCCTGAGGTTGCAGCAGTCGCTGGTTCGGTTTTGGAAGTGGACAAGCCCTCTCTTCAACATACCCATGTGTCCGGGTATTGATGCATTAGAGGCATTTAAGATTTGGGGGGCCCAAAACCCCCCTCCCCCTGTCAATACTGGAGCTTTGGCGCGGTACGCAATACTGAAGGATGCAGACACTTGTGTCCAGCCAGCATGTAGCACTGCAGCAGTGGCCGAGCCCTACGATGTAGGGCCCCCCCCCCCCCCAAAAAAAAAATTGACCATTACAGGCGCCAACTCGCTGCCACCAAATCGGTGTTGCTGAAGCGTGGTAAAGAGAATTGTTGAAATTCAGTATTTTAAGTGAACTGGCAGAAAAATAGAGGAGTAATAGAAAACCTCCAGGGATACAGTGGTGCAGAGGAGGGGGAGCGTGTCTCTGAGCCTGTGCGAGTTGCGGCTTTCCACAATAACGGCACATGCCACTGTGCCACGCTTTCTCTTTTGTTGTATTTCTATTCATTTTAGCCTGGTTTCCTATGGAAAGAAAGGCTAATAAAACTATCTGTACCCTGCGTGCTGTCGTGTTTTGTCTTCTGCATGTCTTTTAACTAATTAGTATGTTTTTACAATAATTTTTTTGTTGTTGATTTCATCCATAATACAGCTTTTATATTTGTCTGGTGAGGAGTGCTGTATAATCATTGAAGTATTTACAATACTTCCCTCCCAGACTGTAGGTGGTGCTGTGCCATAATGCCACCTGCAGGACATTATTCAAAAAGGGGTTGTCCAACTTCCAAGTGCTTTTTAAGTAAGGCCCCCCCCCCCCTTAGCGAGGCCTGTCAAGGGAAGCATGCTTACCTGCTCCTCACTCGCGGTTCCTTGGGTCCACCATGGTCTTTACTGCACTTTGGTTTACATGCAGGGACCGAGGTGTAGTGAAGACAGCAGTGGACCCACAGAGCCAGAACCAAGAATTGGGGAGCAGGTAAAGTATGGGCACTGGAAGTTAGACAACCCATTTAAAGGGGAGGCATTTTTTTTATTATTCCTTTTGAGTTAAAAATGCTTTATATTTTTTTCAAAATGGTCTTTATTAACAATTGTGAACCATTGTCTCTGTGCAGCCATGAGTTTCTCTAGTAGTAAGGCTCTGAATTCTCACTCTGTTCCATCAGGCAGCTCAGCTGACGGCTCCTCATCTCTGAACTTATAAACACTCATTATAGCTCCATTCTAATGTTTCTGAAAAGAATGTGGCTGAAATAAGTGTTTTTGACATTTTAATTATTTACAGATACGGTTTATTAGATGACTGACAAAAAGTAAAAAGTTCAATTCACACAGCTAGAAAATCAGTTAACCCTTTTGTGACAGAACTGCTCAATATTGTTAATAAAGACCAAATGAAAAAATTACTTTTAGCCCAAAATGAGTAAAATGCAGTCATAAAAAATTGCCCCCGCACATACAGTATCTCACAAAAGTGAGTCCACACCGCACATTTTTGTAAATATTTTATTCTATCTTTTCATGGGACAGCACTGAAAATCTGACACTTTGATACAATGTACAGCAGTCAGTGTACGGCTTGTAGAACAGTGTAAATTGGGCGTGCCCTCAAAATAACTCAACACACCGCCATTAATGTCTAAACCGCTGGCAACAAAAGTAAGTACACCCCTAAGTGAAAATGGCCAAATTGTGCTCAATTAGCCATTTTCCTTCCACGGTGTCATGTGGCTCATTAGTGTGTTACAAGGTCTCAGGTGTGAATGGGGAGCAGGTGTGTTACATTTGGTGTTATCACTCTCATACTGGTCACTGGAAGTTCAACATATCGCCTCATGAAGAATTGTTGCTCTACATAAAGATGGCCGAGACTATAAGAAGATTGCAGATACCCTGAAACTGAGCTGCGGTTTAACAAGACAGGTTCCACTCAGAACAGGCCTCGCCATGGTCGACCAAAGAAGCGGAGTCCACGTGCTGAGCATCATATCCAGACAAGTGTGTCCTGCCTACAGTTAAGCATGGTGGTGGGAGTATCATGGTTGGGGGCCACATGAGTGCTGCCGGCTGTGGGGAGCTACAGCTCATTGAGGGAACCATGAATGCCAACATGTACTGTGACATACTGAAGCACAGCATGATCTCCTCCCTTCAGAGACTGGGCGCAGGGCAGTATTCCAACATGACAACCCCAAACACATCTCCAAGATGACCACTGCCTTGCTAAAGAAACTGAGGGTAAAGGTGCTGGACTGGCCAAGCATGTCTTCAGACCTAAACCCTATTGAGCATCTGTGGTGAAGCGCAAGGTCTCTGACATCCACCAGCTCCATGATGGAGGCGTTAAAGAGGATTCCAGTGGCCACCTGGCAAGCTCTAGTGCAGTGTTTCCCAACCAGTGTGCCTCCAGCTGTTGCAAAACTACAACTCCCAGCATGCCCGCACAGCCAAAGGCTGTCCAGGCATGCTGGGAGTTGTAGTTTTGCAATAGCTGGAGGCACACTGGTTGGGAAACACTGATCTAGTGAACTCCATGCGCAAGAGAGTTAAGGCAGTGCTGGAATATAATGGTGGCCACACAAAATATTGACACTTTGGACACAATTTAGGCGGGGAAACAATGATAAAAATGAAGGGCAGCCTGGACACAGTTAACGCCGCCCCTGGGCACTTGCGAGGGCTCATCTGCATATCAATCAAACTTCTTTTTCCAGCTTCTGCAAGTGTAAAGACAAAGACACCATTACATTCATGGATAGGTGTGCGATAGGACAATGTAAGCGCTGTATATGGCCATATGGAGGTGACAGACTCTCTTTAATGGCGGTGTGCTGAGTTATTTTGACTACTTTATATTGTATCAAAGTGTCAGATCTTCAGTGTTGTCCCATGAAAAGATAGAATAAAATATTTACAGAAATGAGCGGGGTGTAGTCACTTTTGTGAGATACTGTAGCCTTTAAGGATGGATCCTTCCTGATGACTGGCCTGTGCTGATTTTCACAAAATGATGTGACATTATAAGAAGGTCCAATGCTGTCTTCTGTCTAGTCAAATGGTATCATAACTTCCTGTGATTGACAGCTGTCCTCCAGCAGTAACAGTCGGGATTGTAGAAAACTGTGATTCTGGCTGTTTAACCCTTTCTGCACATCAATAATTGTAAATCATTACATGACAAAGGGGGAGAGGGAATCCTTCTTCCTCTGTCTAACCGCCTAGATGCTGTGGTCACTATTAACTATGGGAACCATTAATAAAGTAAAGTAAACATAACTATGAGAACCGATGGATAAATTCGCTCTGGTCAGAGTTCTCTCCAAGCTTGGTGGCTTAAAGGGATTCTGTCACCTCGTTTTCGGTTATAGAGCTGCAGACATGCACGGCTAGATCGCCGCTAGCATGTCCGCAATATAGAAACATAGAATGTGTCGGCAGATAAGAACCATTTGGCCCATCTAGTCTGCCCAATATATCTGAATCCTATGAATAGCCCCGGCCCTATCTTATATGAAGGATGGCCTATCCCATGCATGCTTAAACTCCTTCACTGTATTTGCAGCTACCACTTCTGCAGGAAGGCTATTCCATGCATCCACTACCCTCTCAGTAAAGTAATACTTCCTTATATTACTTTTAAACCTTTGCCCCTCTAATTTAAAACTGTGTCCTCTTGTGGTAGTTTTTCTTCTTTTAAATATGCTCTCCTCCTTTACCGAGTTGATTCCCTTTATGTATTTAAAAGTTTCTATCATATCCCCTCGGTCTCTTCTTTCTTCCAAGCTATACATATTAAGGTCTTTTAACCTTTCCTGGTAAGTTTTATCCTGCAATCCATGTACTAGTTTAGTAGCTCTTCTCTGAACTCTCTCTAGAGTATCTATATCCTTCTGGAGATATGGCCTCCAGTACTGCGCACAATACTCCAAGTGAGGTCTCACTAGTGATCTGTACAGCGGCATAAGCACCTCACTCTTTCTACTGCTTATACCTCTCCCTATACATCCAAGCATTCTGCTTGCATTTCGTGCTGCTTTATTACATTGTCTTCCCACTTTTAAGTTTTCTGAAATAATTACTCCTAAATCCCTTTCCTCAGATACTGAGGTCAGGACTGTGTCAAATATTCTATATTCTGCCCTTGGGTTTTTACGCCCCAGGTGCATTATCTTGCACTTATCCACATTAAATTTCAGTTGCCAGAGTTCTGACCATTCTTCTAGTTTTCCTAAATCCTTTTCCATTTGGCGTTTCCCTCCAGGAACATCAACCCTGTTACATATCTTTGTGTCATCAGCAAAAAGACAAACCTTACCATCGAGGCCTTTTGCAATGTCACTTATGAAGATATTAAACAAAATTGGTCCCAGTACAGATCCCTGTGGAATCCCACTGGTAACATGACCTTGTTTTGAATGTTCTCCATTGACTACAACCCTCTGTTGTCTGTCACTCAGCCGGTGCTATATACCGGTCCTATAGGGCTGTGTGCTTTTATTTTGTTTAAAAATTGATTTTAGAGATATGTAAATTAGCCTTGTAAGGTGCCCAAGGGGCTGTACTAACCTTCCTGGTGTCCAGCCACGCCCCCCCTGTGAAGGAGCCCAGCACCGCCAATGTCCTCCGAATCTCCTCCTTTCGACACATATTGCCGTATACTCGCGCATGCGCAGTTCCTTCCCTGAGGCTGATGCCAGCACAGGGAAGGAACACTATACCGGCACTGCACATGCGCGAGCTTGTGGCAATCTAACTGTGATGAAAGGAGGAGATTCGGAGGACATAGGCGGTGCTGGGCTCCTTCACAGGCGGGCGTGGCTGGGCACCAGAAAGGTTCGTACAGCCCCTTGGGACGATTATGATCCCGGACGACAAATAATTTATTTATACACTTGAGTTGAATTACCAACATTTTAATTGAATCTAAATAAAAGGTATATTTTAGCGACAGTCACTTTAACAGTTAAATGTCATTTTCGCTCAGTCGCCTATCTCTTTAAAAACAATATAGTGAATTCTCATCCCGTATCCAGGCTAGAGGCCGTATCTCATCCCGTGTCCAGGCTAGAGGCCGTATCTCATCCCGTGTCCAGGCTAGAGGCCGTATCTCATCCCGTGTCCAGGCTAGAGGCCGTATCTCATCCCGTGTCCAGGCTAGAGGCCGTATCTCATCCTGTGTCCAGGCTAGAGGCCATATCTCATCTCGTGTCCAGGCTAGAGGTGGCACAACAGGGTCTTAGAGCCTCCTTTCAGTTGTACAGTTTTCCCCAATAAACTCCTTTTCTCTGATATTGTAATCACTTCCATACATCACCATTACAGTCACACAGAGAAAACTTCATTCCAGCTGGGAGGGGGAGTGGGGGGTGCAGGTTGGGCATCCCTTGTGTAAGGGGTTGATTGTATGGATAGGCTGTTATGCTCACCATACATGGCGGGTGTTGTCTGTGTAATACAATAGGCACCTGGCTGCAATGACCGGGATTGGGGATGACTCAGAACCTGGTCATTTAACCCGTCAGATGCCACGGTCAGTAGCTCCCTGTGCCTTCCGAATGGAGGGCCCGCAGTGAAATTGCGGGGCTCTGATCGGTTACCATGACAGCCTGGAGCCTGCTGAAGGTTCCCAGGCCTGTCATGGCTAAATGCCTGTAAAGCCATGGATGAAGCACAGCTCAGCAGGCAGTGTCAAAATCCCAAAGACCATAATAGCGTTCTATTATGGGACAAGAGATCAGAAGATTGCAGGTTCTAACCCCCTAAAAAGTAACCTTGTCACCCCCCCCCCACACCTCAAACAATTGAATAACAGTGATCAAAAAGTTGTACGTTCCCCAAAAATGGTACCAATAAAAATGACAGTTCGTTCTGCAGAAAACAAGCCCTCATACAGCGCTGTGGACAGAAATTTTAAAATGTTATGGCCGTCAGAAAATAGCGATGCAAACAAAATTAGGATTATTTTTTTTATAGAAAAACGCCGTAATTGTATTGACCCACAGAATAAGGATGTCATGTCATTTTTAGCGCACAGTGAACACTGTAATATCAAAACCCAATAAAACGTGGCGCAATTATGGATTTTTATTTTTTTTTCAAAATCACCCCCACAAATAATTTGTTCTCGTTTTTCCAATTCCAAAGACACGGCACATTAAATGATGCAATTAAAATACAACCTGACCTGCAAAAATAAGCCCTCCTAAAAAGTTATGGCTCTTGGAATGTGGGGAGGGAAAAACAAAAATGGCTTCATCATGAAAGGGTTAATTCTCTGCTCACTGTCGGAAAAATGGAAACGTTCTTGAGTACAGCAAGAGGTTAAGACCTCCTTCTTGAGGTCTTTCCAGCCTCTGGATGTAATCAAATGCATAATCCATAGTAGAGCATGACCACATTCGAGGACACAGCAAACAAGAATGTGTGTTCACTGTCAGTAAGCAGGAATCTTGAAAATCGTGAGAAATTGAAATTGTTTAGTGAAAGTTGCTTGCCACTTGCTGGGACAAAAGGTCGAGCATTGTGAAATTCAGCAGGACCAATACCTCATTCACCCGACTTTTTCTGTCAGGGGCGTTCCGGTGGCTCCATACACAAGATCCTGCAGAAATCATCCCCCTTTTACGTGTGTAATGAGGACATTGATAAAGTGTCCTCAAAATACAATATGCATCACCAGCCACATGTGGCCATGGAGGCTTATACGCATGTCTGGTCTCCAGCAGAAGTTGATGCTGATGCCTCCAAACCAGTCAAAGCAGCTAAATCCGAATCTGTTGGATGGTGTGACCAAAATCCATCCTGGGATGTGGAGAACACGATCAGTGATGAGTATAAATACAATACTAACAAAAGGTTAGGGATATTTGGCTTTCGGGTGAAATTTATGGAAAACTGAAAAAGTTCAGGCTCCAGTTATATTATATCATGAAAGTAGAGCATTTAAGTAGAAGCAGCAATGGTGATTTCCTAATCTCAAATGATTTTCTGAAACCAAAGCCCACACCAGTGGTGGGTACACCCCCCACAAAAATGTCAGTGTCTTAATGACTTGTCACGCGGCCTTGAGCATCAATTACAGCTTGACAACGACGTCTCCTGCTGTTCACAAGTCGTCTTATTGTCTGCTGAGGCATGGCATCCCACTCTTCTTGAAGGACGGCCCTCATGTCATTGAGTTTCTGGGGTACAGAGTTACGAGCGTCTACACTGCGACTCAGCTGATCCCATAGGTTTTCAATGGGATTCAGGTCTGGAGAAAGTGCAGGCCACTCCATTTGATGTCCCCCTGTCTCCAGCAGTCGTTCCTTAATGATTCAACCTCGATGAGCTGGCGCATTGTCGTCCATGAAGATGAAATTAGGCCTGTGTTGTTCATGCAGAGGCACAATGACTGGATTATTGATGTTACTCAAATAGTATGGGCTTGTCACTGGACCATTTACACAGTGTAGGGCAGTTCTGTACTGACTAGACACACCTGTCCACCCTGTAACACCACCACCAAAGGCTCATCTGGTGACAACAGTGGCTGATGCATAGCGCTCTCTCCAACATCGTTGGCGGACATCACTTCTTCTCAGCGTGAATTGACTTTAATCAGTGAAGAGCACTGAGGCCCACTGGTCCCTTGTCCAGCGTAGATGCTCCTTGGTCCATGCAAGACTGTCGTCTGTGCCTGGTTGTGTGGTCAGGTTTCCTTGCAAGTCGTCTAGCATGCAGACCATGCTGATGTAAATGGTTTTGAATGGTCTGATGTGACACTTGGGTGCCTCTCACCTCCCTTAAATGTGCCTGGAGTTGTGTGGCACTTATCATCCGGTTCCACAGGGCATTGTTCACAATGAAGCGGTCATCAGTGTGGGATGTGGCCAAAGGAAGTCCACTTCTCTGCCTTTCTGTGAATGTTTTAGTCTCTCTCTATCTCTCTTACACCCTGCTGATGACACTCTAAGCTCAGTGGCCACCTCCGTCTGAGAACATCCTGCTTGAAGCCTTGTAATGGCAAAGTACTGTTCATCAATTGTTAGGTGTTGTCTTGGTCTCATGATGTCAAAATGACTGTTTAGATACCAATTCTAATTGAACCATGATATTTATTGGGTGATTCATGGATCAAACACCCCTTTTGTGAATTTTGCCGTTAAGTTCCTTGTCAGAGAACAGCAAGTTGTGCAAAAAGTACTGAAACATTGAACAGTTGGACATGTGCATTCAAAAGTTTGGAGAAGGTCACATTAAGTTCACCTGTAAAGGTTAGAGTATATTTTAGGTTCATCCTGAAATTTCACCCACAAGCCAAATATCCCTAACTTTTTGTGAGTAGTGTATATCATGGCCAGAGGACAGTGGTGCAAGACAAGTGCTTAGTCCTGTCCATGTTTTGAGGCATCAGGGTCGCCGTCGCATTCTCTTTGCTGCGCATCAGTTGGAAAAAAGAAAGAAGAATACAGGAGACGAGGCCACCAGAAATCTTATGGGGCAGAACTGCAGCTAAATCAGCAGAGACGTGAACAGAAACATTCCCCTTTAGTTCTGTAGAAATGAAAGAATAGAATAACGGAGAGAAAAAAAAACACCAATGTGAACAGAGCGCAGTGCAAGTAATTTCAACTGGTCTCCATTTACAGCAAGAGCTGGTTTCCCTCCGAAACAATTGCTCACCTCCACGTTACTGTCAGACATGTGACCTGTTGAGGGGGTGATAACCAATGCATTGTCCCCACACTGAGGGCCACAACCTTTCACACAAGGGCTTGGGAAATAAAGGTCTGGGCCATTGTGCTTTTGTCTGCAGGCAGAAAACGCATACGGTCTGATCCATACACCATGTTTACTAACCTGTTATACTGGTAGTGGGTGGAGAGGTATTGTGAATACTGACATTGAGGGCTATGATATAATGGGAGGGGGTGTACATAGTGATGTAGAAAAAATTATGTGGTGTCCCGAAAAAATATAAATCACTAACTAAAGAAAATAGGACCCTTAAAATCTGATACATTATTTTTTATATAGATGAAGAGTATCCAAAACCCTAATCTGTAGCAAGGTGATCGAAGAAGGAGGCAAAACTGTTAAAGGGAACCTGTCGCCTGGATTTTGTGTATAGAGCTGAGGACATGGGTTGCTAGATGGCCGCTAGCACATCCGCAATACCCAGTCCCCATAGCTCTGTGTGCTTTTATTGTGTAAAAAAAAGATTTGATACATATGCAAATTAACCTGAGATGAGTCCTGTCCTTGACTAATCTCACGTACAGGACTCATCTCAGGTTAATTTGCATATACAGACGTGGACAAAATTGTTGGTACCCTTTGGTCAATGAAAGAAAAAGTCACAATGGTCACAGAAATAACTTTAATCTGACAAAAGTAATAATAAATTAAAATTCTATAAATGTTAACCAATGAAAGTCAGACATTGTTTTTCAACCATGCTTCAACAGAATTATGTAAAAAAATAAACTCATGAAACAGGCATGGACAAAAATGATGGTACCCCTAGAAAACACAGAACATAATGTGACCAAAGGGACATGTTAATTCAAGGTGTGTCCACTAATTAGCATCACAGGTGTCTACAACCTTGTAATCAGCCATTGGGCCTATATATATGGCTCCAGGTAATCACTGTGTTGTTTGGTGATATGGTGTGTACCACACTCGACATGGACCAGAGGAAGCAAAGGAAAGAGCTGTCTCAAGAGATCAGAAAGAAAATTATAGACAAGCATGTTAAAGGTAAAGGCTATAAGACCATCTCCAAGCAACTAGATGTTCCTGTGAGTACAGTTGCACATATTATTCATAAGTTTAAGATCCATGGGACTGTAGCCAACCTCCCTGGACGTGGCCGCAGGAGGAAAATTGATGACAAATCTAAGAGACGGATAATCCGAATGGTAACAAAAGAGCCTAGAAAGACTTCTAAAGAGATTCAAGGTGAACTTCATGCTCAAGGAACATCAGTGTCAGATCGCACCATCCGTCGTTGTTTGAGCCAAAGTGGACTACATGGGAGACGACCAAGGAGGACACCATTGTTGAAAACGAATCATAAAAAAGCAAGACTGGAATATGCCAAACTACATGTTGACAAGCCACAAAGCTTCTGGGAGAATGTCCTGTGGACAGATGAGACAAAAATCGAAGTTTTTGCCAAGGCACATCAGCTGTATGTTCACAGACGAAAAAATGAAGCATATCAAGAAAAGAACACTGTCCCTACTGTGAAACATGGAGGAGGCTCTGTTATGTTCTGGGGCTGCTTTGCTGCGTCTGGCACAGGGTGTCTTGAATCTGTGCAGGGTACAATGAAATCTCAAGACTATCAAGGAATTCTAGAGAGAAATGTACTAGCCAGTGTCAGAAAGCTTGGTCTCAGTCGCAGGTCATGGGTCTTGCAACAGGACAATGACCCAAAACACACCGCTAAAAACACCCAAGAATGGCTAAGAGGAAAAAATTGGACTATTCTAAAGTGGCCTTCTATGAGCCCTGACCTCAATCCTATTGAGCATCTTTGGAAGGAGCTGAAACATGCAGTCTGGAAAAGGCACCCTTCAAACCGGACACAACTGGAGCAGTTTGCTCATGAGGAGTGGGCCAAAATACCTGCTGAGAGGTGCAGATGTCTCATTGACAGTTACAGGAAGCGTTTGATTGCAGTGATTGCCTCAAAAGGTTGCGCAACAAAATATTAAGTTAGGGGTACCATCATTTTTGTCCATGCCTGTTTCATGAGTTTATTTTTTTACATAATTCTGTTGAAGCATGGTTGAAAAACAATGTCTGACTTTCATTGGTTAACATTTATAGAATTTTAATTTATTATTACTTTTGTCAGATTAAAGTTATTTCTGTGACCATTGTGACTTTTTCTTTCATTGACCAAAGGGTACCAACAATTTTGTCCACGTCTGTATATCAAATTGGTTTTTTTACACAATAAAAGCACACAGAGCTATGGGGACTGGATATTGCGGATGTGCTAGCGGTGATCTAGCAACCCATGTCCTCAGCTCTATACACAAAATCCCGGTGACAGGTTCCCTTTAAACTTCATTGTATTATTCATCAACAAGTTGTCTGTGCTAAACATCTCACATATGATTATGTTATGAAACCAGTGCTAAAGACCATTAATCTTATTCGCTCTAAAGCCCCGTGCCTTAGTTTCTACTGGATATCCAGGCGGAATACGAAGATGTTTTATATCATAGCGATGTAAGATGGCTCAGTCGAGGGGCTGCACTGCAGCGTTTCTACTCTCTCAGAAAGGGAATTGGAGAATTCTTGGAAACAAAGGGACAATCGATGCGAGAACTAGCTGATCCTATTTGGCTGGCTGATTTGGGGTTTCTAGTCGACATAACAAAGCATCTGAATGTACTGAACACGAGTCTTCAGGGCAAAGATGCAGCGGTGAACCAGCTTTATTCCCACCTCAAAGCCTTTGGAACAAAGCTGCAACTTTTCCAAAGGCATTAGTCACAAACACAGCCCAATACCATTCATTTTTCAGCGTTGCAGGAAATAATGAACCGTTTTCCACAGGATGATATCACTGCGCAAGCGAGCAGGTATGCAGCAGACATCGCATCTCTGGCTGGGGAGTTTACACGGCGCTTTCAAGATATTGCAGCTATTGAAAAGGAGATCAGCCTTTTCTCCTCTCCATTCGCTGTTGACCCCGACGATGCTCCAGATCAGCTTCAGCTCGAGCTCATTGACCTGCATTGTGACAGCGAGTTACACAGTCGGCACCAACAGCTCTCTCTTGTGAAATTTTACGGCCAACTGGATAAGAGCCGGTCTCAAGAGATTCGAACATTGGCTAAGAAAATGCTGAGCTTGTTTTGCTCAACATATTTGTGCGAGAAGACATTCTCTGTTATGAACTTTACCAAAGAACCGCGTGAGGACAAGACTAAGTGCACATCAAAACCACGGCCTTTGAACCAGACCTGGTCTATGTGCTGCAGATCTCAGTTTCACCCTTCACATTAGTGCAGGCAAGGTTTTTTTTTCAATTGAGATGAATACATATCTCAGTGGATGTCAGTTGGTCTAAATCAGTTATAGGTATATTTGAACACATGTATACTTGGTGTTATGCTCCTGTCGACAGACAACCTTTCTAACTTTGTGTAATGTACTTTGCAAGATTCCTGACATATTTCAGCTTCCTGTTTTTTTTTATATTAAAGGCAGAGTGATTGAACACCTGCTTAGATTGGTCATCCAAGTCACAAGATGAAAAGTATGCCGTTTTCAATAAACTTTGCATAAAATAGTTAATTTGCATTTCATTTTAATGGTTCAAAGAATGTCAGGCAAAATGGTCGGCCTCGCACATGTTCACTTCATCTAATCTGGCACTCTTCGAAAAAAGTTTGGACACCCCTGCCTTAGACCATTAGTCCTGTCCCTCCCATCGTACACTAGGGACATGATGGACTTTTTAAATAAGATTGAGTCCCTTGTCATTGATCCCACCTACCTCCTGGCCAGCATAGACGTCGAGTCCCTGTATAGTAGCATTCCGCACGAGAAAGGACTCAAGGCGGTTTCACAATACCTCGGCACTAGGGGCATTCACTGCAGAGCACACAATCATTTGTTATCACACTCCTGGAATACATCCTCCCGCACAACTTTTTTATCTTTAAAGGGGTTATCCGACTTGAATAAATCTATTCTAATTGCTTTTATTGTAGTCCAGTGAAAGTTTATTAAAATCACTTTCATAACCTTTCTATCACTATTTGGCCAGTTCAGTTCTGGGTCATGTGACCCCCGACGTCAGTAAGCCTGCTCCGCTGATGACGTCTCGTTTACAGCCTTCTCCCTGCTTGAGGGAGTGGCCAGGCTCTGTAAACGAGACGTCAGAGCCTCTGGTGCCCGCCCCCCTCCAGCTCTTCTAAGGCTACTTTCATACTTGCGTTCAGAGCGGATCCGTCTGAGACGGATCCGCTCATATAATGCAGACGGTGACTCCGTTCAGAACGGATCCGTCTGCATTATATTGTAAAAAAAATTCTAAGTGTGAAAGTAGCCTCAGACGGATCCGTCCAGACTTTACATTGAAAGTCAATGGGGGACGGATCCGTTTGAAAATTGAGCCATATAGTGTCATATTCAAACGGATCCGTCCCCATTGACTTACATTGTAAGTCTGGACGGATCCGCTTGCCTCCGCACGGCCAGGCGGACACCCGAATGCTGCAAGCAGCGTTCAGGTGTCCGCCTGCTGAGCGGAGCGGAGGCTGAACGCCGCCAGACTGATGCATTCTGAGCGGATCTGCGTCCACTCAGAATGCATTAGTGCTGGACAGATCCGTTCAGGGCCGCTTGTGAGCCCCTTCAAACGGAGCTCACAAGCGGACACTCGAACGCTAGTGTGAAAGTAGCCTAAACTGCCTCGGCAATGGCATGCGATCGCTCATGTGCAGTACATACCAGAGCCGAGGCGATCTCTTCTCCGGCAGCAGGGTATGTTTGTCCCTCCTGCATTCACTGGGGCTAGAGGTGGCAGTTTGTAAACGTTCCCCTCTGCATCTGGGGATCGTTATTACAGCCCTGCCCCCCCCCCTCCCCCGCTAGTACACATTGAACACCCCCTGGGAAATATAAATAAATAATTGGCCATCATTATCATCATCATCATCATCATCATCATTATTCAGCTATATAAAATCCTTATCTGCCACCAATATATATATTTATCTAAGCAATATCCATATTGAATATATATTTGAATAATATAGATATTGCTTAGATACAGATAATGCTAATGATATTTTCACACTAGCGGCAGGACGTATCCGACAGGCTGTTCACCCTGTCAGATCCGCCCTGCCGCTATTTGGCCGTGCCGCTGGACGGATCCGTTATTGCAATGCATTTCTAGATGGATCCGCACCTGGATCCGTCTACAAATGCTGTTAGTTGTCACACTGATCGGCGTATCCAGCAGGCACGCAGCTCCGACGACGGAGCTGCCTTGCGGATCCGGCGTTGCAAAACAACTGAAGGACGGATTCGTCCTTCCGGTCTGCGCATGAGCAGACCATGAAAACTGTGAAAAAGACTGACTGAGGGATCCGTCCATCCGCATGACAAGCGGATAGATGGATCCGTTATTGCAATGCATTTCTAGACGGATCCGCACCTGGATCCGTCTCCAAATGCTGTCAGTTGTCACACTGATCGGCGGATCCGGCAGGCAGCTCCGACGATGGAACTGCCTGTCGGATCACAACGCTAGTATGAAAGTACCCTAAAAAGTCGGAAATCCCGTACTTTTAGTCAAGCGGCCACTCGCTGTGCACTGCCGTGCTGCGCCGTAGCTCCACCACCGTCCCCTTTATAGTCAATGGGGACAGAGCGGCAGTCCAGCGGCACGGCCAAAAGCGGAAGGACGGATCCGACAGGGTGAACAGCCTGTTGGATCGATCCTGCCTCTAGTGTGAAAGTACCCTTAAGCTCCATTCACACATCCGCAAATGGGTCCGCATTCGTTCCGCAATGCGGACCCATTCATTTTCTATGGTGACGGAATGGATGCGGACAGCACACAGTGTGCTGTCCGCATCCGCATTTGCGGAGCGCGGCCCCGATCTTCAGGTGCGCAGCTCCGCAAAAGATAGAACATGTCCTATTCTTGTCCACAGCTTGCGGACAAGAATAGGCATTTCTATAGGGGTGCCGGGCGGGTGTGTTGCGGATCCGCAATTTGCGGGTCCGCAACACACCACGGACGTGTGAATGGAGCCTTAGTGTGATCCGGCAGGCAGTTCCGTAGTCGGAGCTGCCTGCCGGATCTGCCGATCAGTTTGTCAACTGACAACATTTGTAGACGAATCCGTGTGCGGATCCGTCTAGAAATGCATTGCAAGAACGGATCCGTCTACGAATGCACCGAAAGGATGGATCCGTCTATCCGCTTGTCATGTGTGTGTATTTTTTATTTATTTTTTGCAAAGTGCAGAGCAGGGTGAAGGAAAGGTCAGGTTGTTCACGCCCAGAAATATTCATGAGGCAGAGCTCAGGCTTTGTCGGTACACGCCCCCTCAGCATGTACTTCAGCATGTAAACACAGCAATAACACAACCATGAAAAGGTGTAAGTATGGGTTTTAACTTGATGAAATCTAGCCTAACCAAATTATACAGACGTGGACAAAATTGTTGGTACCCTTTGGTCAATGAAAGAAAAAGTCACAATGGTCACAGAAATAACTTTAATCTGACAAAAGTAATAATAAATTAAAATTCTATAAATGTTAACCAATGAAAGTCAGACATTGTTTTTCAACCATGCTTCAACAGAATTATGTAAAAAAATAAACTCATGAAACAGGCATGGACAAAAATGATGGTACCCCTAGAAAACACAGAACATAATGTGACCAAAGGGACATGTTAATTCAAGGTGTGTCCACTAATTAGCATCACAGGTGTCTACAACCTTGTAATCAGCCATTGGGCCTATATATATGGCTCCAGGTAATCACTGTGTTGTTTGGTGATATGGTGTGTACCACACTCGACATGGACCAGAGGAAGCAAAGGAAAGAGCTGTCTCAAGAGATCAGAAAGAAAATTATAGACAAGCATGTTAAAGGTAAAGGCTATAAGACCATCTCCAAGCAACTAGATGTTCCTGTGAGTACAGTTGCACATATTATTCATAAGTTTAAGATCCATGGGACTGTAGCCAACCTCCCTGGACGTGGCCGCAGGAGGAAAATTGATGACAAATCTAAGAGACGGATAATCCGAATGGTAACAAAAGAGCCTAGAAAGACTTCTAAAGAGATTCAAGGTGAACTTCATGCTCAAGGAACATCAGTGTCAGATCGCACCATCCGTCGTTGTTTGAGCCAAAGTGGACTACATGGGAGACGACCAAGGAGGACACCATTGTTGAAAACGAATCATAAAAAAGCAAGACTGGAATATGCCAAACTACATGTTGACAAGCCACAAAGCTTCTGGGAGAATGTCCTGTGGACAGATGAGACAAAAATCGAAGTTTTTGCCAAGGCACATCAGCTGTATGTTCACAGACGAAAAAATGAAGCATATCAAGAAAAGAACACTGTCCCTACTGTGAAACATGGAGGAGGCTCTGTTATGTTCTGGGGCTGCTTTGCTGCGTCTGGCACAGGGTGTCTTGAATCTGTGCAGGGTACAATGAAATCTCAAGACTATCAAGGAATTCTAGAGAGAAATGTACTAGCCAGTGTCAGAAAGCTTGGTCTCAGTCGCAGGTCATGGGTCTTGCAACAGGACAATGACCCAAAACACACCGCTAAAAACACCCAAGAATGGCTAAGAGGAAAAAATTGGACTATTCTAAAGTGGCCTTCTATGAGCCCTGACCTCAATCCTATTGAGCATCTTTGGAAGGAGCTGAAACATGCAGTCTGGAAAAGGCACCCTTCAAACCGGACACAACTGGAGCAGTTTGCTCATGAGGAGTGGGCCAAAATACCTGCTGAGAGGTGCAGATGTCTCATTGACAGTTACAGGAAGCGTTTGATTGCAGTGATTGCCTCAAAAGGTTGCGCAACAAAATATTAAGTTAGGGGTACCATCATTTTTGTCCATGCCTGTTTCATGAGTTTATTTTTTTACATAATTCTGTTGAAGCATGGTTGAAAAACAATGTCTGACTTTCATTGGTTAACATTTATAGAATTTTAATTTATTATTACTTTTGTCAGATTAAAGTTATTTCTGTGACCATTGTGACTTTTTCTTTCATTGACCAAAGGGTACCAACAATTTTGTCCACGTCTGTATGTATATCCTGATGGATTTTAAGTGTTCTTTTTTTTATTTTATTTTTTATTAACTCGGATAACCCCTTTAACATGCGGTTCTACCACCAGCTCAGGGGGACGACGATGGGTAGCCACTGTGCGGCCACGTATGCCAATCTCTTCCTGGGCTGGTAGGAGGATGACACCGTGTTCCCTGATCATGACATATGGTGGAGTAAGAAAGTAGCCTTCTGGACGTGATACATCGATGATGTATTCATACTCTGGAATGGCACAAAAGAGGAGTTTGCCAACTTTGTGGATGCCCTTAATGTCAATGGGTTTGGCCTTAGGTTTACCTATGAGACACAAACAGAGTATCACCTGGATGTGAAGGTCTCCAAGGTGGGGGACAGATTAACCACCACGGTCTTCAGGAAGCCTACAGCCACCAATGCTATTTTACATTGGAAAAGTCAGAACCCTCCTTCTCTTAAGAGGGGTATTCCAAGAGGCCAGAATCTCAGGGTTCGTAGAAATTGCTCTAATACGGAGGAATTCTACTCTGAGTCTAGAAGACTTTATGCCAGACTCAGGGGAAAGGGGGTTATCCTCGTGGCACCCTCAGGCAAGCCTTTCAACACGCACAAGCGAAAGAAAGAACAGATCTCCTGGTGCCCAAACAATCGCCTGAGGGGGGTGAGACACTAATCTGTCTAATCTCCACTTTTGACACTGCTAACATTGAGGTAAATACCATCCTCAGAAAATACTGGCCTATCTTGTTGATGGACCCAGACCTCACTCATGCTATTTCTCCCTACCTTAGTGTCACCTACCAGAGGGGAAAGAGCCTAAGGGACCGGCTAGTACACAGCCACTATGTACATGGTTAGAGCGTTGTCCCCTGGGTTTGTCCCGTTGCAGCACGTGTAAGGCGTGTGAGTTCATCAATGTGGCTAAAACTATCATGTGCTCTGCGACAAATGAGACGTTCCCTATCTGTGATTTCATCAATTGCAGGAGTAAGGGGCTGGTATACATCTGCCAGTGCCCATGCCCCAAGGATTATGTCGGTAAGACATTTAGATTTAGGGAGCTTAGAAGAAGATTTTGTGAGCATGTGAATGACCTATGCAAAAAGAATATCACACCAGTTGCCAGCCATGTTATTGATGGGCATGCTGGTGATTAAGTTTTCTTTTCTGGAGTTGACCCCCCTCACCTAGAGGTGGAGACTGGGACAGAAAAATCTCCAGAAAGAGACTGAATGGATCTATAGGTGTAGATCACAATCACCCATTGGTTTGAATGAAAGATTGATCTTTCACTGCTTCATTTAAGGGTTTCTCTTTTTCAGCAATATCCTACGTCTTTGCTTCACTTGAACGGAAGTACACTTATTGTCAGGGATGCGAGAAGCATCCTTTTGGTTTCTGTGACTTCGTTATCACCACCTATAGCTGTCTATAGCTGGCATGGCCAACCTGAGGCTCTCCAGCTGTTGCAAAACTACAATTCCCACCATGTCTTGCTGTAGGCTGATAGCTGTTGGCAGTCTGGGCATGCTGGGAGTTGTAGTTTTGCAACATTTGGAGAGCCTCAGGTTGGCCACCCCTGGTCTAGTGCGTTCACCATTATCCTAGGTTGAACCATTCTCTCCTGTTTCTTTTGTAGGACAAGTCTCATTTTGTCTTGCCTGCCAATATGTGGTACCTATGAAGTTGTTTTGATGTGCCATTTTATATTATTCTGAGTGGATTTACCTGTGTTCCTACAGGTCCCTCTATGGTGTTTAGGGACTGTTTATCTGCGGTTCTCTATGTATCTATTTGGGATCGCCTGGGATGGTGTTTGCCTTCCTTTTTTTGCCGACTATCGGCACATTTAGACTGTTTAGCTTCAGCTACACCTCAACTTGAGTTTTGCCTCCCATGTATTTCATCTTACATGGTAAAGTGTGCTAAACATCCCTGGCCACACCTCCGCTACATTATCGCTACACTCTGTGCGCCTCCCATTACCTCAGTTGGCGGCCCTCCTCCTAGGGCTAAGGTGGAGTACAGATCGGACACCCGGCCAGAAAGCCTGCACACTGCTGAACTTCCAGTATACATGCTAAACACCATGTCATGTGACCGCGAAGTGACTTGCGTTTTACCGACCGGAAGTCGCTACTCCGGCGTCAGTGGGGCGTGTTGAAAAGCTTGCCTGAGGGTGCCACCAGGTTAACCATTTTCCCCGAGTCTGGCATAAAGTCTTCTAGAGTCAGAGTAGAATTCCTCTGTAGTAGAGCAATTTTTACGAACCCTGAGATTCTGTCCTCTTGGAATACCCCTCTTAAGAGGAGGGGGATTGTGGCTATTCCAATGTAAAATAGCATTGGTGGCTGTAGGCTTCCTGAAGATCATGGTGGTGAATCTGTCCCCCGCCTTGGAGACCTTCCCATCCAGAAAGGTGATACTCTCTGTGTCTCATAGGTAAACCTAAGGTCAAACCCATTGACATTAAGGGCATCCACAAAGTTGGCAAACTCCTCTTTTGTGCCATTCCAGAGTATGAATACATCATCGATGTATCGCGTCCAGAAGGCTACTTTCTCACTCCACCATATGTCATGATCAGGGAACACGGTGTCATCCTCCCACCTTATCATACGTGGGCGCACAGGGGCTACCCATCGTCGCCCCCCTGAGCTGGTGGTAGAACCGCATGTTAAAGATTAAAAAGTTGTGCGGGAGGATGTATTCCAGGAGTGTGATAACAAAATGATTGTGTGCTCTGCAGTGAATGCCCCTAGTGCCGAGGTATTGTGAAACCGCCTTGAGTCCTTTCTCGTGCGGAATGCTACTATACAGGGACTCGACGTCTATGCTGGCCAGGAGGTAGGCGGCATCAATGACAAGGGACTCAATCTTATTTAAAAAGTCTATTGTGTCCCTAGTGTACAATGGGAGGGACAGGACAAATGGTCTAAGGACTTGATCAAGATATATCCCACAATTCTGTGTAATTGAGTTTACCCCAACTCGACCCCTCAATGGGTTAGTCCCTTTATAGACCTTGGGGAGACCATCAAATGTGGCGATCTGTGGGATATTAGGTAGCATAAAGTTGTATTCTACCTCACTGATCAATCTATTTTTAGACCTAAGTCAAGGATGGATTTAAGTTCAGCGAGGAAGACAGTAGAAGGGTCACTGGGTAAAACCCGATATCCCTCGTGATCTTTCAATATGTCCATACACATCTTACGGTATTTATTGTGATAAATTACGACCAAATTCCCTCTCTTGTCGGAAGGTTTAATAACTTTCTGTGATACCTAGTTTTTCATGTTTGTTATTGTTGTTGAAAAACTTCCTCCATTTAAGCTTTCTACAGAGGACGTGAAGATCCTTCACCCAAGTAAAGGACTTAAAGTCTGTGGTGGGAACAAATGATAAACCCCTCCTCAGAACCATCAAATCAATGTCACTAAGGTCCTGTGAGGAGAGGTTGATCACCTGTAAATTCTTATTTATGTCCGTTGATCGTTTCATTTGTTCCTGTCGCGCAACTGGTACAAGGTTTGTCCCTGCGCTAAAAAAGGAACACTTGTGTTGACTGAGGATATCAAAGAGGAAGATGAGGAGGAGGGAGAGGCCCCCTGATGAACGCTCACTTGTGGGTTGCCTGATTCTTCTCCCCATCTTCGCCATTTCCTTCCCTGTTTTCTAGGGGCAGATACCCCTTTGTTTGGACCAACCATATCACGATTTCGGGGGACCTCTATATCAGACAGGTCAAGATCTGACGAAGAGACCTCCGAGGGTGCGGTCCTTTTTTTATCCAATTCATATTCCTTATTTTCCCTAAAATAGTTGAGATCTCTAATGAATTGTCTGTGCTTTCTTTCTTTAATCTAATTTTTAAACCTCTAGACAGATTTATTTTTTATGTGTCATCTGGGATTGAAGACTTTTTTTTTTTCTGTAGGTAGTATCTTCTGCCGTATGCGTATGGTGAACTACATGTGGTAGGATGTATCTTTTTCCCTTGTTTTACTACGCCTAGTGGAACTTTTATGTATCTTTGATTATCTTATGGTTTTGGGACCGCATTTTACCCTTACATACCCTCTGATGAACCCATTGCGGGGGTAACGCGTCAGTGTCAACCAGTAATAGGTCCGACCACGCAGGGCTAGCTAGGGTAAATTAGGACGGGGAGACTCCACCTTCAGGGGTTGTCCCTGGGCTGTGAATAGACTAGGGATAGTCCCCGTCCCCCCTTGGCGTACCGCTGACCTTGATTCTGTACAATTATATTTATCTGTATCTTGTACCTACTGGAGCCAGCCTTAGTTTTAGGTTTTGGATACTATTTATCTATATTAGAAATAAAGTATATTTTAAAAGTTCCTTTTTTTTTTTGTGAGTGGTTTGTATGTGGGGTGCATAGTTAATATATCAGTGCATATATGTTAGCACTGAGGGGTATAATATATGGTGGTATATTTTAGCACTGAGTTATATATTATATGGGGGTGTACATATCTGCACTGTATGTATGAGCACTGGGGGTATAATATATGGGGGGGGGGGGGGTATGTGAATACTGGGGGTAAAATTTATATTGCCTGTGCATAAACTTCAGCATGACAGGCAGATGTGCATTAAGGAATTCAATGTGTGGCTTGGTGAATGGTGGCTTTGTGTCTCATGTTAGCTCTTGTTGGAATGGAAAATAACTGTACAAGAAAGATGGTTTGCATCTTTCTCTCAAGGGAACGAATGTCCTCAGTGAACAGTTCAAAGTATTTGCTAAGGAGCATTTAAACTAGGAAAGGGGGGGGGGGGGCAAAAGAGTGATAATCAAGCAGTCCGACTGCCCCCCGGAACAATGCCAGAAGATGCCAGTAGCACATAGGTTAAGAAATGACTCAGCGTCTTGTCTACAAATGCTCGCAGTTTAGGGAATAAGATCAATGAACTTGAAGGGAGTCTGTCACCTCCATATGGCCATATACAGTGCTTACATGGCTCTGTAGCACACCTATACAGGATGGTAACGGTACCTTTGTTCTTTTCTTTAGACTTGCACCAGCAGGAAAACCGAAGTTTAATTCATATACAAACGAGCACTCGCAAGTGCCCGGGGTGGTGTTCACTGTGTAGGTGCCCAGGCTGCTCTGCCTTCTTTTCACTTTACTCCTCCCCAGTCTCTGCCTTTGCCCGCCCTCCAAGTCTCTTGCCTCATCGATAGGTCCGGACTTGGAGGGCGGAAAAAGGAAGAGGGGCTATCCATAGTACTTAGTATATTGGGCAGACTAGATGGGCCAAATGGTTCTTATCTGCCGACACATTCTATGTTTCTATGTGTATTTGGGGTGTATGTATGAATACTGGGGGTATACTATATGGAGTGTACAGTCGTGGCCAAAAGTTTGGAGAATTACATAAATATTGGAAATTGGAAAAGTTGCTGCTTAAGTTTTTATAAAAGCAATTTGCATATACTCCAGAATGTTATGAAGAGTGATCAGATGAATTGCATAACTCCGATTGTTTGTGGCATCAGGAAAAAGGCTTGTCCGGAGAAGAAAAGGTGAGCGCTACCATCAGTCCTGTGTCATGCCAACAGTAAAGCATCCTGAGACCATTCATGTGTGGGGTTGCTTCTCATCCAAGAGAGTGGGCTCACTCACAATTTTGCCCAAAAACACAGCCATGGCTAAAGAATGGTACCAAAACACCCTCCAACAGCAACTTTTTCCAACAATCCAACAACAGTTTGGTGAGGAACAATGCATTTTCCAGCACGATGGAGCACCGTGCCATAAGGCAAAAGTGATAACTAAGTGCCTCCGGGCCCAAAACGTTGACATTTTGGGTCCATGGCCTGGAAACTCCCCAGGAAGAAGTGATTATGAAAGAATGGGTTGCTATCAGTCAGGAATTGGCCCAGAAGTTGATTGAGAGCATGCCCAGTCGAATTGCAGAGGTCCTGAAAAAGAAGGGCCAACACTGCAAATACTGACTCTTTGCATAAATGTCATGCAATTGTCGATAAAAGCCTTTGAAACGTATGAAGTGCGTGTAATTATATTTCACTACATCACAGAAACAACTGAAACAAAGATCTAAAAGCAGTTTAGCAGCAAACTTTGTGAAAACTAATATTTGTGTCATTCTCAAAACTTTTGGCCACGACTGTACAAGTGCACTGTAGGTATATAGGTAGAATGTACATATGAGCATTTGGGAGGTATAATATAAGGAGCTGTGTATGTGCACTGGGGGTTACAATATAGGGGGTGTATATATGAGGATGGGGTATATATTGGGGTATAATATATGGGTGTACATATGAGCACTGGGGGGTGTATCTATAAGGATGGGGTATAATATAGGGAGTGTATATATGAGCATGGGGTATCATATAGTGGGTGTATATATATATGGGTGTACATAGGATAACTGGGGGGTTATATATATATAAAAAAGGATTAGGGGGTATACTATATAGGGGTGTATGTAAGCACACTAGGGGTATAATATGGGTGTATTATGAAAAGGGGGTATATATATGAGCACTGGGGTATAATATATGGGGGTGTATATATGAGCACTGGGTGGTATATGTAAGAACACTGGGGGTATACCATATGGGTGTATGTATGAGGAGGGGTTATACTATATGGGGGTGTATGTAAGAACACTGGGGGTATATGGGGTGTATATATGAACACTGGGGTATACTACAGTCCTGATCAAAAGTTTAAGACCACTTGAAAAATGGCAAAAAAATCCTATTTAGCATGGCTGGATCTTAACAAGGTTCCAAATAGAGCTTCAACCTGCAACAAGAAGAAATGGGAGTGAGACAAAACATTTTTTGAGCATTCAATTTAATGAAAATAACGATTAAACTGAAACAGGCTGTTTTCAGCTGATCCAAATTTTAGGACCACATGCCTTTTAAAAGGCCAAATCTGTGCAAAGATGTGGATTCATTGTCATTTTCTGTCAGGTAGTCACACGTTGTGATGGCAAAGGCAAAAAAACTCTCCCTTTTTGAACGTGGTCGGGTTGTTGAACTGCATAAGCAGCATCTCTCACAGCGCGCCATCGCTGCTGAGGTGGGACGCAGTAAGACAGTCATTTGGAATTTCTTAAATGGAAGACCCAAGAAAAATGTCATCAGCACTGAGTCAGAGGATCCAATTGGCTGTCCGTCAAGACACTGGACGATCCTCGACCCAAATTAAGGCCCTTACTGGTGCTGACTGCAGCCCCATAACCATCAGACGGCATCTGAGACTGAAGGGCTTCAAAAACAAAAAACGTCTTCAAAGACCTCGTCTCCTTGAACACCACAGAGCTGCTCGTTTGGACTTTGCAAGAGAGCACCAAACATGGGACATTCAAAGGTGGAAGAAAGTTTTATTCTCTGAAGAATGTTGCAGAGAGCATTCCTCATGACTGACGGCCCTCGTCTGTGTGGTAACAACTGTGTTTTTCAACAGGACAACGCTACAGTACACAATGCCCGCAGGACAAGGGACTTCTTCCAGGAGAATAACATCACTCTTTTGGCCCATCCTGCGTGTTCCCCTGATCTAAATCCAATTGAGAACCTTTGGGGATGGATGGCAAGGGAAGTTTACAAAAATGGACAACAGTTCCAGACAGTAGATGGCCTTCGTGTGGCCGTCTTCACCACTTGGAGAAATGTTCCCACTCGCCTCATGGAAACGCTTGCATCAAGCATGCCGAAGCAATAACGGCGGAGCTACTCATTACTGAGCTCATGTTTGGAAGTTGGATTTCTGTTTTGGGGGGGGAGGGGGAATTAGTTTTATTTTTGGAGGTGTGGTCCTAAACTTTTGATCAGCTGAAAAACAGTCTGTTTCAGTTTATTCGTTGTTTTCATTAAATTAAATGTTTTGTCTCCCTCTCATTTCTTCTTGTTGCAAGTTGAAGCTCTACTTGGAACCTTGTTAGGATCCAGCCATGCTAAATAGGATTTTTTTTTGCCATTTTTCAAGTGGTCTTAAACTTTTGATCAGGACTGTATAAGGATTAGGGGGTACACTATACAGGGGTGTATGTAAGCACACTAGGGGTATAATATGGGTGTATTATGAGGAGGGGTATATATGAGCACTGGGGGTATATGTAAGAACACTGGGGGTATACCATATGGGTGTATGTATGAGGAGGGGCTATACTATATGGGGATGTATATATGAGCACTGGGGGTATACTATATGGGGGTGTGTGTATATATATATATATATATATAAATATATATATATGAGCACTGAGGAGTATACTATATGGGGGTGTATATATATATATGAGCACTGGGGGGTATACTATAAGGGGGTGTATATATGAGCACTGGGGGTATACTATATTGGTGTATTATGAGGAGGGGTATACTATATGGGGGTGTATATATGAGCACTGGGGGTATACTATATGGTTGTATTATGAGGGGTATACTATATGGGGGTGTATATATGAGCACTGGGGGTATACTAAATGGTTGTATTATGAGGAGGGGTATACTATATGGGGTTTATATATGAGCACTGGGGGTATACTATATGGTTGTATTATGAGGAGGGGTATACTATATGAGGGTGTATATGTAAGAACACTGGGGGTATACCATATGGGTGTATGTATGAGGAGGGGCTATACTATATGGGGGTGTATATATGAGCACTGGGGGTATACTATATGGGGGTGTATATGTTTCAGCACTGAGGGGTAGCTATTACCACATTTGGAGTCGGACACGCACTTTTCCTCTTGCAGCACAGACGCGGCTCATTTTACGGCAGCTTGGGTTCCGCTCACGGTTGTCAAGGAGATAACGTCGCAGACGTCGGCGAGCGCGCTCACGCTGAGGGGGGCGTGTCCGTTGATCGGGAGAGCGCGACTTGCAGGGCGTTCAGTCAGCTCCGGAGTACGAGGTAAGAGCTCAAGCTCCAGCGGCGGGTGTTTTGCGTGCACTGCGGATAAAGTGTGGCGTGAGCAAAGCCCGCGTCCCAGCCGTGAGCGGCGAGATGCGGAGCAGCCGCCATTGTGAATATAGGGGGGAGGGGGGCAGGCGCCATGTTTTGCACCGAGATAAAAGCGACTGCGGAGGATGCGCGTCGGCGGATCACAAGTTCGTTCTCAGTTGGCGAATGTATCGTGCAGCGCATCGTTCCTCCCTGCTGCCCGGGTGTTTGTAGCCCTATTTCTATTGTTCCCCCTCATCTCCCCCCCTCGCGCAGGCGCAAAGCCCGCCCATCGCTCTGGTCCGTTTAAAAGATGCTGTGGCTGTTGATTGGACGGTCCAGGCCACGCCCGCCGAATGTTGCCTCTTTGTTTTGTGTTTTCGTCTCCCGCTTTTAGCGGAGCGCTGATTGGCTGAATTCTCAGCACTCGTCCTCCTATTGGCTGCGAGTAATATGAGTGAATGAGATCTGCGCCGTGTTGTCTCCCATCCCCCCCCCCATGCAGTGTCTGCTCTGTTACTTACCTGCCCCTGGTAATGACCGGCGGCACCCCACTCTGAGCAGGAGCAGCCACCCTTCAGTGATCCTCAGGTATTTGATCGTCTCAGTAGTGCAGCTCAGGAGGATGGGAACACTGATTATGACCAGTAGTGGCCTCCTCCTGAGCGCACAGCGCCACCTGCAGTGTAGTCGGTGATGCTCAGGCTGTTACTTCGGTCACAGTTCACACCTGGCGGAGTACTCTGATCGCTGTTTTCCCTCTCTCTAGTTAAGGTGCAAGTGATTTCACAATGCCGATCCGCCGCTCTGTTAATTCCTCCAGCCAGGAGGCTGCCCCGAAAAACCGCCCCGCGGAAAGCGAGGAGAAGAAGAAAGCAGGTAACGAGTCTGGGTCGGAGCAGAACCTCCACCAGGAGGTGGTGGAGGCCGCGCTGATGTCCCTTCTCTTGTAGAGGCCGATGCCAGCTCCGAGGAGTCTGCATCCACTGGAGAGGAGCAAGAGACCGAGACGCCCCCTGCAACCTCCAGCGAGACGGAGCAGCCAAAGGAGTCTGAGACCAATGAAGATAAGAAGGCCGAGGGGGGCGTGAGCGAGGAGGCCAAAAAAGAGTAAGTGGGGCTTTTCAGTACTGCTGGGGAGGGCAGAGCCTGGCGTCTGATGCCAGTCATGTGGCATCACTCAGTGACCTTGTGTTTTCAGTGGTGACAAGGAGCAGTCTAAAGAAAAGGAGAAGAAGGTGAAGAAGACCATTCCATCATGGGCCACACTTTCTGCCAGCCAGTTAGCCCGGGCACAAAAACAGACCCATATGGCGTCCTCCTCTCGACCCAAGATGGACGAAATTCTGACTGAAGCCATCAAGGTAAGCGCTGTTGGACGATTACCCTGCACACATGGGAGGAGGCTAAAAGGTCTCCTCAGAGCTGCCGCCTGTGCCTGAACCTCTATGAAATAATGGTAGAGTACAGATGGCTGGAGCGTGGGGCCATCGCTGGATGCATAGAGCTCTGAACTAGAACTCCAGCTGCTGTGAAACTACAACTCCCAGCATGCACAAGTACTTGGCTGTTTGTGAAACTCCCATAGGAATGAAAGGAGGATTGTGGGAGTTGTAGTTTCAGAACAGCTGGAATGACCAGAGGTTGCTGATCCCTGAACTAGAACGTGGACTTTTGAGTCGAGTCTAATCCCCAACATCAGCTACTGGAATGTGAATCTTTACAGCCGTGTTCTAAGAGGGCGTGCGCACATCTGCAATCACTTTTCCAAACTTTTGTAAGCAGGCAGGCTGCAGTTCTTATGCAGTGCAATGTGTCACCATGGTTACAGACTACAAACAAACTTTGTGTAGTCTAATCTAGCAGTCATGTTACTTTTCTTCTGTAAGGTCTGTAGACCCCGCCGTCTGTACGTTCTCTATAAAGGTTTTATTGCTTGTACCGGTGTACGGGGCGTAAAGTTCACCCTATGGGTAGCATTGGTTTAGAGGGGTTGTGTAAATTTTTCAAGTGTTTGCTTATCCACACAATAGGGAGGGTTTCCGACCACAGGGACCCCAACGAATCATGAGATCGGGGGTCCTGTTCTCCCTTCCTGATTGAGCAGCAGATAGAGCATGCCCCCTGTCGCTCCATTCGTTCTCTACGGGACTGCTTTATGCCTCATTCACACAGTCAGTTTTCAGTGAGTGATTTTGAGCCAAAACCAGGTGCAGCTCTAAACACAGACCAGGTGCAGATCCTTCCCTTACACATTGTGTCTGTGGAGGTTCAAATCCTGGTTTTGGCTCACAATCACAGATGGAAATCACTGACCGATCACAGATGTGTGAATGAGGCTTTACTCTGCTATCTCCGCCATTCCTATAGAGCAGTGATGGCCAACCTGCGGCTCTCCAGCTTTTGTAAAACTACAATGCCCTCTTTGCATGCTGGGAGTTATAGTTTTGCAACAGCTGGAGAGCCGCAGGTTGGCCATTCCTGCTATAGAGAATGAATGGAGCGGCAGGGCGCACGCTCAACCGGCAGTTCCATCAGGATCGGTGTGGGTCCCGGCAGTCAGAAACCTCACCAATCCAAAAGACTTGAAAACTTTAAGGCAGAGGTAATGCTATTGGAATTTGTTTGGTAAGGAAAGGTTTTCTCCAGTGCTGCCCCTAGAGTCTTGGGAGCAGGAGTGCAGCCTTCTAACATCATGATTTATGTGCAGGCCTGTTTCCAGAAGACCGGGGCCTCTGTTGTGGCAATTCGAAAATTTATCATCGGCAAGTACCCTTCTTTAGAGCTGGAGAAAAGGGGATACCTGCTGAAGCAGTCCTTAAAGAGAGCACTGCAGAGAGGAAATATCCGCCAGGTGAGAGCGCCCGCTGGGAAAGTTGCCGCTTGTCCTGATGGTTCATTTAGTCTCAGCGGATGTCTGAGCAATAAGCATGAAACCTGAGCTGATGTGATTTTTGCTTTATGCCAGGTCAAGGGGAAGGGAGCATCCGGCAGCTTTGTAGTTGTGTCCAACTCCTCAAAATCTGCATCAAAGTCCAGAGACAAGAAGGTGCGTAGAATTCCTTGTGTGTTAGTTTCATGGATGTGTCCCACTGCTTGAAGATTGTCCTCTGTGCCGGGGTAGAGGATCCTTTCTACTTCAGATCCTCACTAATAGCCTCTTGTGTTCTTGACAGAAGAGCAGCGCTGCGGCTGGGGATCAACCCAATGTCAAACTGGAAGACATCCTGCCGCTGGCGTTCACCAGACTGTGCGAACCCAAGGAAGCGTCTTACAGCCTCATCAAGAAATACGTGTCGCAATATTACCCCAAGCTCAAGGTGGATGTCAGGTGAGATCTGGTCCTGTGACCAACGCAGTCAATAAGACACTGGAGACCATTTTATGTGTGTTAGATGGATTGGTGTGTCTTATAGTGTGCCTACAGACCAGTATCAACACAGTAATGACATGGGTGTTTGTTTTTGCAGGCCTCAGCTCCTGAAGAACGCTCTGCAGAGAGCAGTGGAGAAGGGCCAGTTGGAGCAGATCACTGGAAAAGGAGCTTCTGGCACATTCCAGGTCAGTGTGCCCCACACGTCTGTGATATCTCCCATGACTAATACAATATGCCTTCTTTATATTCCCTGAATTAAAGGTGGTTTCGGGTCATTTTATATCGATTACCTATCCGGTGGGGGTCTTGCAGCCCTGCCGAACAGCTGTTTTGCAGTAGGTCTGATGCTGGAACTGCAGCTCCACACATCGTATAGTGGACAGAGCTGGTTACGGCACCAGTGCTCTTAATGAAGTGGCTGGGAGCAGCACTACACGTTCATAGTGCCATGTTACTTGCTCCTGGTGACATTGGGGCTTTGGGATCCAAAAATCACTGCCACTGGGTTAACCTTGCATGATGAGCTTCCAGGTGTTTAGTGAGACAAATGTGATTTTCTTCTGTCTTGCAGCTGAAGCGGGCAGGAGATAAACCCCTTCTGAGCGGAGGAGGGTTTGAGGATGCCATTTTGTCTGCCATCACAGCCATGAATGAGCCCAAGACCTGCTCCACCACTGCCATCAAGAAATATGTGCTGGAGAACCACCCAGGGGTGAACTCAAGCTTCCAGGGTGAGCTAGGATTCGTGTTGTGTTTTTGCACTGCTGCCTTGTTGTAGTTCGCCCTCCATGCTTTTCCTTATGACGTTAAATCCATGTTGTGCGTTTTTCCTCCCTCAGTTCACCTGCTGAAGAGGACCCTGCAGAAGTGCGAGAAGAATGGCTGGATGGAGCAGATCTCTGGGAAAGGCTTCAGCGGCACATACCAGCTCAGCTTTCCCTATTACCCCAGGTATGAGTTGCTCGCACCTCTGTCCATGTCAGAATGGTACTTTAATGGCTTGTAGCTCATGGAGTCAAGCACTTGGTGCAGAAGAGAAGATTACATCCTGTCTCTTTCCTGCAGTCCCTATGTGCTGTTCCCAGACAAGGCATCTGAAGAGGAGGAAGATGAGGAGGAGGACGAGTCTGACAGTGAATCCGAAGAGGAGGAGGAGTCTGAAGAAGAATCTGAGGATGAGGAGCCTCCTCCAAAGAGGAGGTAAGTGAACCTGGCAATAGAAGCAGGGGCTGTTTGTGTGCCCCCTTTAAAATAGTTTTCCGGGAATTTGATACTTATAACCTATTCGGAGAATGGGATATCAGTATCTGACCGGTGGGGATCCATTACCTGGGACCTCCGCCAATCAGCTGTTTGAGAAGGCACCGGTGGTCTGTGAGCGTCGCGGCCTCCTTGCAGTTTTCCATGCACGGTGCCTCACATTGTATAGCGGCTGTACTTGGTATTGCACTCGGCACCATTTGCTTCAATGGGGCTGAACGCGATGCCAAGCACAGCCGCTATACATTGTACGACGCTGTGCTTGGGAAAACTGCAAGAGGGCCACGGCGCTCAGACGCCCCGGTGCCTTCTCAAACAGCTGATCGGCGGAGGTCCCTGCTGTTTACGACCCCCACCAGTCAGATTCTGATGACATATACTGAGAATGGGTTATCAGTATCAAAATCCCAGAAAACCCCATTAACAGGGTTTTCCAGGAGTACAATATTGATGACCTATCCTCGGGATAGGTCATCAATATAGGATCGGTGGGGGAAGCTGTTTGAAAGGGCCAAAGCTCTCGGATTAGGGCTGTGGACTCCTTACATTGTACCTGGCACAGCACCTTACATTGTATAGAGGCTGTGCTTGATATTGCAGCTAGGTCATGTGACCAGTGAACGTGACATCACTGTCCTAGGAAGAGACTGCCACAGCCTCCTCAATCAGCTAATCGGTGGGAGTTCCTGGGAGTTGGACCCCCATTGATCTGATACTGATGAGCTATCCTGAGGCTAGATTACCTTTGTCTGTAAATATAGTTGTGTAGTTGTCGCTATTTGGATTTACGTATAGAATAAATGTTCCTCCTTGCACACAGGATGCAGAAGAAGGCAGCTCCTTCTAAATCCAGGTCCAGAGCTCCTCCACCTAAACCCAAGAAGAGTGCTCCAGCTCCTCGAGGAAAAGCAAAGAGTGCCCCCAAAAAGGCCCCGGTACCACCTCCCCCTAAAGCGAAGAAGGGAAAAGCTCCTTCCCCACCTCCTGTCCTTGCCAAAAAGCCAGCCAGCCGGGCCTCAAAGAAGCCAGCACCTGCAAAGAAAGCTGCAAAGCCTGCAGCGAAAGGCAAGTCCAGCCCGAGGAAATCGCTGAGGTCTAGGAAGTGAGCCAGAGCACAGAAATGGGGCGCCTCAAGACAACAACCAGGGGAAAGAAGCCGTTCCGGTGGTTTATTTCCAGGAAAAAGCGACTTTTCTAAAGTTGTTTAAATTTTCTCCTTTACTCCCCACTTCCTGTTTGATTTCAGAGATGGTGCAGCATTCACACATCTGTTTTTGGTATAGCAGTAGCCGCTGTGCACCCCCACCCCTTCCCCCTACTCCAGTGTTGTCCTCCAACTGAAACCAGCAAATGGTCCATTTCAGTTTCCTTTTATCCCAGACGGTTACTTGGTTGTGTAAATGCTAAAAATTGGAATCGATGTCATTGTCTAACCAATTGTTCCATTATTTATGAACGTCGCGTTCCTTTTTCCTGCAGGAAATCCCATTTTTTTCTTTTTTATTCAGTAGAGATTGATGCTGGGAGCTTGTTAAGGAATCCGTTAGTTGCTCTCCAGATCAGAAAGCAGATACACGATTATGATGGTGCTGATCTAGCTTTGTGTAGGTTGCAGATAAATCTGAGCCCTTCCACCATCAGATGAGCCAGTAGCGAGACTGTGATGGGCCGAGGATGAGAGGCTCGCCTCGCCACCCGTCTTCCGTATGTCTCTGGTGCAGCAGAGATCTGGCATGTTGTCATTGAGCAAAGCGCGCTGTGACCTCCTGCAAAACATTGCCTGTAACAAGGCTTCCATCAGACATGCCCGGTCCATCGTCCTCACATTCTGAGCTATTGGTATCTGTAGGTCCACACGTCAGTGAATAGACGTAGCATGTTGTACAGAGATCCAACTTTTTTTCTTCTTATTTTTAAACCAATTGTGTCTTGATTTTAATGTTTGCCATTTTGTAAAGACTTGGGTGAGGATAGACAAAGTGAACCAATGGGTATTCTGCTGTTTGCTACAATAAAAGACTAGATTCTGCTAGTAAGCCTTGGTGTCATTCTTCTGCTTTGGACCTTTGTTGCAGCATTGCAATTTACTGCATTAGGCTGAATTCACATGCTGCAGATCAGGTTTTGAGATTTTACCCTTTCAATGTCATTCACGTCGCCTGTCTTTTGGCTGGGGTTGGTGTGTCATGTGGGAAGGCTATAGCGATTTTCTGCAAACTGTCGCAACTTCCAAGTACAGGTGAATCACATGATTTGTGTTTGCCATACCTGTACTTGGGGAGGAAGCATGGTAAACCTCTGTGGTTCTCAGGCCACTGCAGTTAATATGTGAAATCCCAGCCTTAAAGGGCTTTTGCCATCACAGACAATGGGGGCATATCGCTAGGATATGCCCCCATTGTCTTATAGGTGCGGGTCCCACCTCTGGGACCCTCACCTACGCGGGGAAAGTAGTGAAGGGCGCATGCGCAGCGGTCGGCCCCAGAGAAATGAATGGGAGTGGGGGCCGCACTTGTATGGGAGTAGCGCTTGGTGGCGGCCGGACCCTGGGAAACCCAGCGTCCTCCAGCCACAACTCTCCCTGCTCCGTTCTCGTAGCAATATGCCCCCATTGTCTGTGATGGGAAAACCCCATTATTGTAAATATATCATATAGTACATGACAATCTCTAGCAAAAATGGAACCAGCCCTGTATCTCACATGGATCCAGAGCTCTCCACATTCATTGCTCTGCTAGATTTATATCAAGCAGGCAGCTCACCTTTCTGCTGCAGCTCTCACTGTCACAGTTTAGGGGCTGACCTTTCTGCTGCAGCTGTCTCCCTATTTCAGCTCAGGAGGTGTGTCCTTTTCGCTGCAGTTTCTTCCCTGTAAGGCCTCATGCACACAACCGTATCTGTTTTGCATTTTGCGAATCTGCAAAATACAGATGCAGTCCATATTTTTGCAGAACAGACTTACAAATGTGGAATGCACATGGGTGATCCGTGTGCTTTCTGCATCCATATGTCCGTCCCGGAAAAAGATAGAACATGTCCTATGCCTGTCTGCAAAATGTGGACCTTTTGAAGTCAAGGGGTTTTGAATGCAAAACGGATACAGCCATGTTCATGGGGCCTAACATGCACAGCCTTAGGCCTCTTTCACACTTGCGTTGTCCGGATCCGGCGTGTACTCCACTTGCCGGAATTACACGCTGGATCCAGAAAAACACAAGTGTACTGAAAGCATTTGAAGGCGGATCCGTCTTCAAAATGCCTTCAGTGTTACTATGGCACCCAGGACGCTATTAAAGTCCTGGTTGCCATAGTAGGAGCGGGGGAGCGGTATACTTACAGTCCGCGCGGCTCCCGGGGCGCTCCAGAATGACGTCAGAGCGCCCCATGCACATGGATGACGTTTCCATGCGATCACGTCACCCATGCGCGTGGGGCGCCCTGACGTCACTCTGGAGCGCCCCGGAAGCCGCACGGACGGTAAGTATACTGCTCCCCACTACACTTTACCATGGCTGCCATGACTTTAGCGTCCCGGCAGCCATGGTAACCATTCAGAAAAAGCTAAACGTCTGATCCGGCAATGCGCTGAAACGACGTTTAGCTTAACCCCTTAAGGACACAGCCCTATTTCACCTTAAGGACCAGGCCATTTTTTGCAAATCTGACCAGAGTCACTTTAAGTGCTGATAACTTTAAAACGCTTTGACTTATCCAGGCCATTCTGAGATTGTTTTTTCGTCACATATTGTACTTCATGACACTGGTAAAATGAAGTCAAAAAAATTATTTTTTTTGCACCAAAAAATACCAAATTTAACAAAAATTTGGAAAAATTAGCAAATTTCAAAGTTCCAGTTTTTCTACTTCTGTAATACATAGTAATACCCCCAAAAATTTGGATGACTTTACATTCCCCATATGTCTACTTCATGTTTGAATTATTTTGGGAATGATATTTTATTTTTTGGGGATGTTATAAGGCTTAGAAGTTTAGAAGCAAATCTTGAAATTTTTCAGAAATTTACAAAAACTCAATTTTTAGGGACCAGTTCAGGTCTCAAGTCACTTTGCGAGGCTTACATAATAGAAACCACCCAAAAATGACCCCATCTAAGAAACTACACCCCTCAAGGTATTCAAAACTGATTTTGAATACGTTGTTAACCCTTTAGGTGTTGCACAAGAGTTATTGGCAAATGGGGAGGAAATTTGAGAATTTTATTTTTTTGTCTAATTTTTCATTTTAACCCATTTTTTCCACTAACAAAGCAAGGGTTAACAGCCAAACAAGACGGTATCTTTATTGCCCTGACTCTGCCGTTTACAGAAACACCCAATATGTGGCCGTAAACTACTGTACGGCCACACAGCGGGGCGTAGAGTGAAAGGTGCGCCGTTTGGTTTTTGGAAGGCTGATTTTTATGGACTGGTTTATTTACACCATGTCCCATTTGAAGCCCCCTGATGCACCCCTAGAGTAGAAACTCCATAAAAGTGACCCCATCTAAGAAACTACACCCCTCAAGGTATTCAAAACTGATTTTACATACGTCGTTAACCCTTTAGGTGTTGCACAAGAGTTATTGGCAAATGGCGATGAAATTTGAGAATTTCATTTTTTTGCCTAATTTTCCATTTTAACCCATTTTTTCCACTAACAAAGCAAGGGTTAACAGCCAAACAAGACTGTATCTTTATTGCCCTGACTCTGCTGTTTACAGAAACACCCCATATGTGGCCGTAAACTACTGTACGACCACACAGCGGGGCGTAGAGGGAAAGGTGCGCCGTTTGTTTTTTGGAGGGCTGATTTTTATGGACCGGTTTTTTGACACCAAGTCCCATTTGAAGCCCCCCTGATGCACCCCCAGATTATAAACTCCATAAAAGTGACCCCCATCTAAGAAACTACACCCATCAAGGTATTCAAAACGGATTTTACAAACTTTGTTAACCCTTTAGGTGTTGCACAAGATTTAATGGAAAATAGAGATACAATTTCAAAATTTCACTTTTTTGGCAGATTTTCCATTTTAATTTTTTTTTTCCAGTTACAAAGCAAGGGTTAACAGCCAAACAAAACTCATTATTTATGGCCCTGATTCTGTAGTTTACAGAAACACCCCATATGTGGTCGTAAACCGCTGTACGGGCACACGGCAGGGCGCAGAAGGAAAGGAATGCCATACGGTTTTTGGAAGGCAGGTTTTGCTGGACTGTTTTTTTTTACACCATGTCCCATTTGAAGCCCCCCTGATGCACCCCTTGAGTAGAAACTCCAAAAAAGTGACCCCATTTTAGAAACTACGGGATAGGGTGGCAGTATTGTTGGTACTAGTTTAGGGTACATATGATTTTTGGTTGCTCTATATTACACTTTTTGTGCGGCAAGGTAACAAGAAATAGCTTTTTTGGCAGCGTTTTTTATTTTTTTATTTACAACATTCATCTGACAGGTTAGATCATGTGGTAATTTTATAGAGCAGGTTGTCACGGACGTGGCGATACCTAATATGTATACAATTTTTTTTATTTATGTACGTTTTACACAATGATTTCATTTTTAAAACAAAAAAAATGTTTTAGTGTCTCCATAGTCTAAGAGCCATTGTTTTTTCAGTTTTTGGGTGATTATCTTAAGTAGGGTCTCATTTTTTGCGGGATGAGATGACGGTTTGATTGGCACTATTTTGGGGTGCATATGACTTTTTGATCGCTTGCTATTACACTTTTTGTGACGTAAGATGACAAAAAATGGCTTTTTTTACACCGTTTTTATTTTTATTTTTTTACGGTGGTCACCTGAGGGGTTAGGTCATGTGATATTTTTATAGAGCCGGTCGATACGGACGTGGCGATACCTAATATGTATACTTTTTTTTTATTTATGTAAGTTTTACACAATGATTTCATTTTTGAAACAAAAAAAATGATGTTTTAGTGTTTCCATAGTCTAAGAGCCATAGTTTTTTCAGTTTTTGGGCGATTATCTTAAGTAGGGTCTCATTTTTTGCGGGATGAGATGACGGTTTGAGTGTTACAATTTTGGCGTACATGCGACTTTTTTGATCACTTTTATTACCTTTTTTTGGGAAGTAAGGTGGACAAAATTTCAATTTCATCATAGTTTTTTATTTTTTATTTTTATGGCGTTCACCGTTCGGGTAAAGTAACATGACCGTTTTATAGATCAGGTCGTTACGGACGCGGCGATACCAAACATGTGTAGGGAATTTTATTTTTTTAATTTTTAATCAGTGATAAATGTGTTTTTTGATTTTTACCTTTTTTTCACTTTTTTTTTGACCCAGACCCACTTGGTTCTTGAAGATCCAGTGGGTCTGATGTCTGTATAATACAGTACAGTACAATATATATTGCACTGTACTATATTTTACTTACACTGAACAGATCTATGCTTTCAGCACAGATCTGTTCAGCACCATGGACAGCAGGACGCCTGAGAGGCGTCCTGTTGCCATGGGAACCTTCCCCGTCTGCTCAGTTATGGTCAGAACTGCGCAGACGGGGAAGGGTAAGGACGGGGCTCTGGGGGGGCTGTCTGGGGGCTCTCTCCCTCTCCATTGAGGGGCTGCAAAGGCACTGCAGCCCCCCGATCGGAGAGGGAGGGAGCTCCCTCTTACTGTTAACTTTTTCCATACAGCGGTCCGTACGGACCGCTGTATGGAAAGGGTTAAACGGCTGACATCGCATCACCGATGTCAGCCGTTTATACCAGGGTGCCAGCAATGTGCTGGCACCCTGGTATACCCACTGTACACCAACGATTACGCAATAGGAGGCGGGCGGGGGATCGTGATCCCGCCTGCCGCACCGCCCGCCTCCCGCACCGCCCGCAACACCCCCCCTGCACCTCCCACCGGGCTAAAATCATTCAGAGGTGCAGGGGGGGTAATAAATATATATTTTCGCCACACTAAAGTTTCTGATCGCCGCGGTCAGGGACCGCAGCGATCAGAAACTGCAGAAAGCGCAACAAACCGCAGGTCTGAATTGACCTGCGGTTTGTTGCGATCGCGGACATGGGGGGGTCACGGGACCCCCCCGCGCATTTAGCCGAGGTGCCTGCTCAATGATTTGAGCAGGCACCTTGTTCCGATCACAGCCGGCCGCACGGCAGTGATCGGAACAACACATGACGTACCGGTACGTCATGTGTCCTTAAGGACTCGGGAAACATGCCGTACCGATACGTCATGTGTCCTTAAGGGGTTAAGGCCGGATCCGGATCAATGCCTTTCAATGGGCATTCATTCCGGATCCGGCCTTGCGGCAAGTCTTCAGGCTTTTTGGCCGGAGCAAAAAGCGCAGCATGCTGGGGTATTTTCTCCGGAACTGAAGACATCCTGATGCATCCTGAACGGATTTCTCTCCATTCAGAATGCATTAGGATAAAACTGATCAGGATTCTTCCGGCATAGAGCCCCGACGACGGAACTCTATGCCGGAAGAAAAGAACGCAAGTGTGAAAGAGCCCTTAGACCGTAGATAAGGTTGGTGTCGATTGAAGGATGGATCCGAGCATGTGCGTCCACCTCAGTGAGGAGGATAGAGAAATAATAAGGAAAAAAACAGCAGGTGGCGCTATACAGATACATTTTATTGAATAATTTTTAATCGCATGCAATTACAAAAGTATTCAGATACAGGTGCTGGTTTAAAAACTGCAGAATATTTTTTGGAGGGACAACCCCTTTAATGTTATGGCTGATCAGTGAAGTTAATAGTTAGTCCCCTGCAGTATAGATCCGCAGTATCACTGCTGAAGTTGGCTTTGTGAAGAAAAGAAAGAAAAACCTATGTAATCCAAAAAGTCATAGTAATGATACTAAAATGAAACAGTCAGGTTTGGCTTCCTGTGATATTAGCACTGGTACATGAGTGTGGAATATATTAGATTGTGAGCTCCTGGGCACAGCGCTGTGTAATTTGTTCGCGCCTCAAGCAAATGGAAAATTAATAGAGTGACCAGCAGTGATAGAGGAAATCCTAATGATCCCCAAAATAATCCAGAGAACGTTACCAAATGTGAACCATTAACCAGGCTCAATGAGTTGAGCCTCAAACAGAACAGAGGACACAAGCTGCTCCTACTGCAGTTATGGAAGTGAGAGAGCAGAGCCTCTAGGTGTAATGGCAACGCCCCCGTTGCTCCTAGAGACTCATTTGCATATATAAAAACTTAATTTTTCTCAGCAATGCAGGCACATATAAACATGGGACCAACACAGATGCCTTCAGCTGCCAAGTGCACATGTAAAGCCTCATGCAGACGGTCCGTGAGATACCGAACTGGCATTGCAGGAGCGCACGGCGTCATAGCAACCAATGACGCCGTGTGCTCCTGCAATGCCAGTCCGGTATCTCACGGACCGTGTTCCACGAATGTCTGCATGAGGCTTAAAGGGATTGTCACCAGATTTAACCTTAGGTTTAGCTGACATTAGCACATCGCTAATGTCAGCTAGCTTAATAACTAGCCTATTGCTACTTTTATCTATGCCCCCGTTACGCCAGAAATCTAACTTTTATAATATTCTAATTAGCCTTTAGGAGCATGGGGGGAGGGGGCGTTGTTCCTGCTCCTAGAGGCTCCGTTCTCCCACCTTTGTCGCCTCCCTCCAAGTCCTGATTGACAGGGCCAGGCAGCCCTCGCATCCGTATGCCAGCCCTGTGCTCTGGTGAAATCTCGCGCCGTTCAGTATTTGGTGCAGGCGCGGTGAGGAAGCTGGCAGCCTGCGAGCGTCTTTCCCGTGCCTGCGCTGAATACTGAACGGCACGAGATATCATCAGAGCACAGGGCTGGCAGACTGATGCGAGCGCTGCCTGGCCCTGTCAATCAGGACTTGGTGGGAGGATGGAGCCTCTAGGAGCAGGAACAACCCCCGTTGTGGGGGGCCCTACGCTCCTAAAGGCTAATTAGCATATTATAAAAGTTAGATTTCTGGCATAACGGGGGCAGAGATAAAAGTAGGGATAGGCTAGCTTAATAGGGTTAAATCTGGTGACAGAATCCCTTTAACAGGTCAGCCAGCACTACAGAGGGGCCACATTAATAAGGAGGGGAGAGCACTACAGAGGGGCCACATTAATAAGGAGGGGAGAGCACTACAGAGGGGCCACATTAATAAGGAGGGGAGAGCACTACAGAGGAGCCCTATTAGTAAGGAGGGGAGAGCACTACAGAGGGGCCACATTAGTAAGGAGGGGAGAGCACTACAGAGGGGCCCTATTAGTAAGGAGGGGAGAGCACTACAGAGGGGCTCTATTAGTAAGGAGGGGAGAGCACTACAGTGGGGCCACATTAGTAAGGAGGGGAGAGCACTACAGAGGGGCCACATTAGTAAGGAGGGGAGAGCACTACAGAGGGGCCACATTAGTAAGGAGGGGAGAGCACTACAGTGGGGCCCCATTAGTAAGGAGGGGAGAGCACTACAGTGGGGCCACATTAGTAAGGAGGGGAGAGCACTACAGAGGGGCCCCATTAGTAAGGAGGGGAGAGCACTACAGAGGGGCCACATTAGTAAGGAGGGGAGAGCACTACAGAGGGGCCACATTAGTAAGGAGGGGAGAGCACTACAGTGGGGCCCCATTAGTAAGGAGGGGAGAGCACTACAGTGGGGCCACATTAGTAAGGAGGGGAGAGCACTACAGAGGGGCCCCATTAGTAAGGAGGGGAGAGCACTACAGAGGGGCCCCATTAGTAAGGAGGGGAGAGCACTACAGTGGGGCCACATTAGTAAGGAGGGGAGAGCACTACAGTGGGGCCACATTAGTAAGGAGGGGAGAGCACTACAGAGGGGCCCCATTAGTAAGGAGGGGAGAGCACTACAGAGGGGCCACATTAATAAGGAGGGGAGAGCACTACAGAGGGGCCACATTAGTAAGGAGGGGAGAGCACTACAGTGGGGCCACATTAGTAAGGAGGGGAGAGCACTACAGAGGGGCCACATTAGTAAGGAGGGGAGAGCACTACAGAGGGGCCACATTAATAAGGAGGGGAGAGCACTACAGAGGGGCCACATTAGTAAGGAGGGGAGAGCACTACAGTGGGGCCACATTAGTAAGGAGGGGAGAGCACTACAGAGGGGCCACATTAGTAAGGAGGGGAGAGCACTACAGAGGGGCCACATTAATAAGGAGGGGAGAGCACTACAGAGGGGCCACATTAATAAGGAGGGGAGGGCACTACAGTGGAGCCATATTTAAAGGTACTACAGATACTAGGTCATATTAGTGGAGCAGTTGATGCTGCTGGTCTGTAGTGTAAGAACAGTGACGCAGCCCTGCTCTGTGACTATAACAGATATGGCATATTAGGCCTGTAGTTAATGGGTGACGATAGAGAGATCCAACTTAGGCTACTTTCACATTAGCGGTTTTCTTTTCCGGTATAGAGTTCCGTCACAGGAGCTCTATACCGGAAAATAACTGATCAGTTATAGCCCCATGCATTCTGAATGGAGAGTAATCCGTTCAGGATGTCTTCAGTTCCGTCATTTTAAGCATGCTACGGTTTTATCTCCGGCGAAAAAAACTGAAGACTTGCCTTAATGCCGGATCCGGCATTTTTTTCCATAGGAATGTATTAGTGCCGGATTCGGCATTCAAAATACCGGAATGTCGGATCCGTCCTTCCGGTCTGCACATGCGCAGACCTTTAAAAATGAGAAAAAAATAAATACCTGATCCGTTTTGCCTGATGACATCGGAAAAAGGGATTCGGTATTGCAATGCATTTTTCAGACTGATCAGGCATTTTTCAGACTGATCAGGATCCTGATCAGTCTGGAAAATGCCTGATCAGTCAGAAAAATGACATGCGTTCAGGCAACGGAACTGTCTGCCGGAATCAAACAACGCAAGTGTGAAAGTAGCCTAAGACGCAGTAAATGGGAGCCATGTGGCACTAGAATGTGCATTAGCACACTGGGCTCCACACAGTTTGAGACTGGCCCACAGGGTTACAGGTGAATCCCCCGGTGGGCCCCTAGTCTCCCACCCCCTGCACAAGTGGCACATAACACAGTAGACTTACAGCATTATATACATATATTCAATGTCCAGCACCTCCACAAGCCTATTTTCATTAAAAAAAACTTTATAGATTATTAAAGAAACTCGCCAGTTTATGATTATAGACACGACCAGGGCTGAGATGACTTCTAGGTATAGAGGAAAGCCACCAGTGTCCTCTTCTCCCCAGGGCCTACCTTCTCAAAGTTGCTGCAGGGACCCCCCATATTCAATCATCTGGTGCCATCTTGCTGCTGTGTGAGCAGGTAATATTTGAATGTATCCATATGGTGGGCCCCCAAAATAAATTTTACTGGTGGGCCCTAGGCACCCCAGTCCGACACTGGATAATGTCAGACTGTGCAGAGACACCAACTTCTAACACCCAACTGGACCTTTACTGCAAACTGCTAGTACTGTAATTCATTCATAACGTCTAGGAGAAATAATAAAGGAATGGCACATCATAGAGTCATAAGAACAGACGGTCCCGGAATTGGGGAATGCAAATAGTTACATGTCAGGAGAGGTCAGCCACAAAGCTTGGTCAGGTGGACAGAAGAGGTGTGAAGCTGGGAGAAGTACACCTCCATACTCCAGAGGTGTGATGAGTTAGCTGCTGTATTTCATGTAAAGCTTCTTAAAGCACGGCACATGCCACACGTACCTGCCAAAGATTTCAGGAGTATGTTTGTGGAATGGGTGGGAGTCTCTGGATTTCAGCCTGGTCTGGAATTTCCCCTGAAGCGTCACAGTGTGATCCGGAGATCTGACAACAGCTGGATATGACTTCACTCCATAAAACTTCCTGCCCCCGTCCCTGCACCTACACACCTGGGAGCGGTGTATATAACACACACCTGAGGAGGGGCCGCACTTGGAGGAGGAGACTTCCAGGAACATGGGTGAGATGTCGGCTCAGGATCCTCCAGCCTCAGATGTGGTCCTCCTCACAGTCATTATCTAAAAGGTAAAATCCTAAATGGACAGTATGTAGGGTGCGGTCAGGTTCCAGTGTAGGAGTGCAGCATATATAGTGTCCAGGCTAGGTGAGCAGTGTATACAGCTCTTCTCCATGATCCCAAACCGGGGATCAGCAACCTCTGGCACACCAGCTGTGCTGAATACTACAACTCTCAGAATCCTTCTTTCACTTTTATGCGAGTTACTAAAACAGCCGAGTAAGTGTGCATGCTGGGAGTTGTAGTTCCACAGCACCTGGAGTGCTGAAGGTAGCTAACAGCTAGGGCAAACAGTCCTCAGTGGGTGCGGAGCTAGAAATGTTCCAATCAACCCTCCACAATGGATAAAGTTATAATAAAAAAATCCCGGACACTGCTGTCATTTTACAACAATCTATAAAAAGTCTCAGCCAGATGGGAGTGATGGACGTGCAGATTGCTATCTGAGGACGAGCCCTTTCATGGGGGTGCACGTCACAGCAGACCTGGATGTAATTGTGAGTAATCCACAGCTAATCTCATTATAGCTGCACCTAGACTATGGCATCAGATGGAAGAGACGCTCCTCCAGGTATGTGAATAATGGCTGGAATCGTAGCTGAAGTGTACTGTGAGAAGTCGGGCTGGGCCATCCTTGGTCCCACCAGAGGAGATGATCCCAGGGGACCCCCATTAATACAAAACATGTCACACCCATGGAATGCATTATCGATAAGATCGGATTGGTTAATATGAATCACCCCATAAGAAACCGCAGCAAGCGACTGGTTCCAAAGTCCTCTCCAGATGGGGTTGTCTTCTGCTAGATCTTTTGAGGTTCCTCTGCTGGTCAGTGGAGGTCACAGCCGAAAATAGGGGAACTGTGTCCAGGTTAAGGCCTCTTTCACACTACAGTATGTCCATTTCAGTGTTTTGCGGTCCGTTTTTCACGGATCCGTTGTTCCGTTTTTTTGCTTCCGTTGTGGTTCCGTTTCCGTTCCGTTGTTCCGTTCCGTTTTTCCGTATGGCATATACAGTAATTACATAGAAAAAATTGGGCTGGGCATAACAACATTTTCAATAGATGGTTCAGAAAAAACAGAACGGAAACGGAAGACATACGCATGCATTTCCGTATGTGTTCAGTTTTTTTTGCGGACCCATTGACTTGAATGGAGCCACGGACCGTGATTTGCGGGCAATAATAGGACATGTCCTATCTTTCCTACGGAACTGAAAAACGGAAATACGGAAACGGAATGCATACGGAACACATTCAGTTTTTTTTGCGGAACCATTGAAATGAATGGTTCCGTATACAGAACGCAAAAAAACGGACAGCAAAACGGAAAAAAAAAACGGTAGTGTGAAAGAGGCCTAAGTTTAAATTGCCAAATGGGTGTTGTGGAGGTAAGAACTAGGCAGATTTGCAGTAGAGGAGTCTGGCAGCGATGGGGGACACCTCCAGTGAGGGTTATAATGGGAGCCATGATAGAACGTAAAGAATTACGTAAAGGGGTTGTCTCACTTTCACAAGTGGCATTTATCATGTAGGGAAAGTTAATACAAGATACTTACTAATGTATTGTGATTGTCCATATTGCCTCATTCGCTGGCTGGATTCATTTTTCCATTGCATTTTATACTACCTGTTTCCATCATTTACGACCATTCTGCAATCCATCAGCGGTGGTCGTGCTTGAACACTACAGGAAAAAAGTTTTGGCCTCTCTGTTGGCCGGGACCGTGCACATAGGCTGGTGATTTTTTTCTATATTGTTCAAGCACGGCCACCACTGATGGATTGCAGGGTGGTCATAACCATGTAAACGAGCAGTGTATAATGTAATGGAAAAATTAATCCAACCAGCAAAGGAGGTAATATGGACAATCACAATACATTAGTAAGTGCCTTGTATTAACTTTCTCCACATGATAAATGCTATTTGCTAAAGCGAGACATCCCCTTTAAAGAGAGAAGGGGGGGGGGGTGACAAACTACAACTTGCTTAGATCTGCTGTGCTTATACCTAACAGAGTAACTTTAAACAGATCGACATGAGGACGTCACGTCAAGAGGCCTCGTCAGGTGGAACGTGCCCAAGAACTCGGGTCATAACTAAGTTTGCAGAGGTAGGTAAATAAGTTTTGTCGGAGCAGATATAGGGATGCAGCTGTATAGTGTATACTGTATAAATTGCCCATTATGTACACATAGTGATCGAAGGAGGTTGCTAGGATGATGAAGTCCCCTAGAGGAACAGCATGTGTCATCTCCTCCCCAAGGATAGACACCATAGCTCCAAAAGGCGTTACTGCAAAGCACAACCAGAATGATAGTCAAGCATGAAAACATACTAGATTAAATGTCTAAATGGCACAAGTACACATCCACCATCTACAAAACATGAAAAAATTGTGGTTATATACGAAATAAAACCTATTTTATTCTGCTGGTGCAGTCACTGTGTACATACATTACATTACTTATCCTGTACTGATCCTGAGATACATCCTGTATTATACTCCAGAGCTGCACTCACTATTCTGCTGGTGGAGTCACTGTGTATATACATTACTTATCCTGTACTGATCCTGAGTTACATCCTGTATTATACTCCAGAGCTGCACTCACTATTCTGCTGGTGCAGTCACTGTGTATATATATTACATCACTTATCCTGTACTGATCCTGAGTTACATCCTGTATTATACTCCAGAGCTCCACTCACTATTCTGCTGGTGGAGTCACTGTGTACATACATTACTTATCCTGTACTGATCCTGAGTTGCATCCTTTATTATACTCCAGAGCTGCACTCACTATTCTGCTGATGGAGTCACTGTGTACATGCATTACTTATCCTGTACTGATCTTGAGTTACATCCTGTATTACACTCCAGAGCTGCACTCACTATTCTGCTGGTGCAGTCACTGTGTATATATATATTACATCACTTATCCTGTACTGATCCTGAGTTACATCCTGTATTATACTCCAGAGCTGCACTCACCATTCTGCTGGTGCAGTCACTGTGTACATACAATTCTTATCCTGTACTGATCCTGAGTTACATCCTGTATTACACTCCAGAGCTGCACTCACTATTCTGCTGTGGAGTCACTGTGTACAAACATTACTTATCCTGTACTAATCCTGAGTTGCATCCTTTATTATACTCCAGAGCTGCACTCACTATTCTGCTGGTGGAGTCACTGTGAACATACATTACATTACTTATCCTGTACTGATTCTGAGTTACATCCTGTATTATACTCCAGAGCTGCACTCACTATTCTGCTGGTGGGGTCACTGTGTACATACATTACATTAATTATCCTGGGAGGAAAGGGATGCAAATGAGCTCTTAACAAGCTCTGCCTCTAATGCCACCAGATGTAAGGCAGCTATCCTATAAGTCAATGTTCAGCTCTTTAACTAAGCCTTGAGACATGACTTGGATATTAAATAAGCCAGCACCTCATCTGCAGACAGCTGTTTCAGGGTGATTGCCCCTCATCAGTGCAGAGCAGAGAGTACTGGCTTGACTGGGTGAGAGGCTGTCAGGGTTAGGGGGGTACTATCTCTCCCTAGGGAGAGAGCGCCTTAATCAGCGCGAGGAGACTTATAGGCCATACAAGCTCCTCTGGAATTCTGGGAGGAAAGGGATGTAATTATCCTGTACTGAACCTGAGTTACCTCCTGTGTTAGGCCCCTTTCACACGGGCGAGTATTCCGCGCGGATGCGATGCGTGAGTTGAACGCATTGCACCCGCACTGAATACCGACCCATTCATTTCTATGGGGCTGTTCACATGAGCGGTGATTTTCACGCATCACTTGTGTGTTGCGTGAAAATCGCAGCATGCTCTATTTTGTGCGTTTTTCACGTATAGAGACCCGATCATTATTATTTTTTCTTATAACAAGGGAAAATTAATATCATTCTGAATACAGAATGCATAGTAAAATAGAGCTGGAGGGGTTAAAAAAATAATAATAATAATTTAACTCACCTTAATCCACTTGATCGCGTAGCCGGCATCTCTTCTGTGCTGTGTGCAGCAACAGGACCTGTGGTGACGTCAGTCCGGTCATCACATGATCTTTTACCATGGTGACGGACCATGTGATGACCGGAGTGACGTCACCACAGGTCCTGTTGCTGCACACAGCACAGAGACAGACAGAAGAGAAGCCGGGCTGCGCGAGCAAGTGGATTATGGTGAGTTAAACATTTTTATTTATTTATTTTAACCCCTCCAGCGCTATTTTACTTTGCATTCTGTATTCAGAATGCTATTATTTTCCCTTATAACCATGTTATAAGGGAAAATAATACAATCCACAGAACATCGATCCCAAGCCTGAACTTCTGTGAAGAAGTTCGGGTTTGGGTACCAAACATGCGCGATTTTTCTCACGCACGTGCAAAACGCATTACAATGTTTTGCACTCGCGCTGAAAAATCGCGCGTGTTTCCGCAACGCACCCGCACCTTTTCCCACAACGCCCGTCTGAAAGAGGCCTTATACTCCAGAGCTGCACTCGCTATTCTGCTGGTGCAGTCACTGTGTACAACATACATTACATTACTTATCCAGTACTGATCCTGAGTTACATCCTGTGTTATACTCCAGAGCTGCACTCACTATTCTGCTGGTGGATTCCCAGTACATTGCATTATTTATCCTGTAGTGATCCTGGTTTCGCCCGTCCTCACTTCTTTGTTGTTTCTTTCTATCAGTATGTCGGCTCATTTGCAGTAAAAGAAGCAGACTCTAGGAGGAGATTGTGGATCATAGAGGAACAGATGCGCGCCCTGAAGGTCAGTAAGGAATGAGATAAACCTCAACAGCAACTCAGACATGGTGAAATAGTCACTCACTTCTCTATTCACGTGGACGGCTCTATGAGGTGAAGAGGGGCAGCCGACCCCTGGGTTCGAGCAGGCAGCTCACTGTCATCTACACTGCAGCCAAGCTGGCATTAGGGACGGTCATTATCAATAAATTATGCCTTGTATCAGCTCTGAATCACTGACAAAGGACATAATGACTGATACAAGGGGAGGTTATAATACCAATGGCCGCATTATGAAGAGTTACACCACTGTTATATACAGTCACACTCTGCCTGCGTTAGTTTTCAATGTAATGCTTGCACGCCATCCATGAACCAGGATGTTCAGGATGAACGCTCTATTGGCTGTAATACAGTAAATGGAATATAGTGACAGGTTTCCCCTCTTAAATGTAAAGCTGATGTCTTCTCCTCCACAGGACTGCCCTAGACGAAGAGCGGTGATCTTGAAGTTCTGCCTTCAGGGAATAAAGATGTACGATGCAGACGGAGAGGTAAAGAAAGACAAATATCTGTTCTCAGCCTAAGTATTCGTTGTCTAGGGTGACCATAATCTGTTTTTCAAAAAGGGGCAGGATAGGTGACCCCGAATCCATTCACACTCGCCCTACTTGCAGTCACAGGTATACTAAATGTAAATCCAGCGACTTACAGGTGACGTCTCCGCGGATTTCAGTTGTTCACTTTCCTTTTCTTCTCCATATGGTCCGGGCCATCATGCGCAGACGTCCTTGGTCAGGGGTGTACTACTTCCTCTGCAATATAAGAAGACACCAGGATTCATAAATTGCACATGGTAGATGGGGGGCTGTTATATATTTTACATTAGGGCCCAGGAGATTAGGTTACACCCTGCCTTGACTCATTGCTTCTGCAGTCCATCCCCAACCTCTATAGCAAAGAACCCCCATATCTTAACGCTGCCTGTAGCTTCCACCAATACTGTGCCCACTGCTGCCCCATGTGCCCAGATTACTGTAGAGATACTGTTGCCAATGACCCGAAATACTATACTGCTAAAATAAAAAAGCCAAAGGCCTCGGCTACAGAACTAGAAAATTATGAGCCCCGAAGCAAACTTTAGGCATCAGATGCTAGATTAGCCCCAAATTCATAGAAACCCCAGGTTAGACCCCAAATTTATACAGACCACAAATTCATACAGACCTCAGATCAGACCCCAAATTAATGTGGCTCCCTAAAACTGCCACCAAACCATCCCTTAAATCAGATCTTAGATCAGACACCAAATTTACTCGATCCCCTAAATCATCAGATCCCTACAGACCTCAGATCAGATCCCAAAATTCATGTGGCCCCCTAAACCCCCTTCCCTCAGATCCCTGAAGACCTAATATCAGACCACAAAATTCAAATAGCCCCAAACCCCTTTCCCTCAGATCCTTGCAGAACTCACATCAGACCCCAAAATCCAAATGATCCCCAAACCACCTTGCCTCAGATCCCTGCAGACGTCAGCTCAGACACCAAAAGTCATGTGGCCCCCTAAATCATCTGATCTCTGCAGACCTCAGATCAGACCCAAAAATTAATGTGCCCCACCTCTTACAGATCAGACCCCAAAATTAATGTGCAGTCATGCATTCCTGTCGTCTATGTGCACTAAGTCCTGACTCTGTACTGTCAGGACACAGTGCAGCTGCTAGAAGACCAAGGAGCAGTGAGTTATAATATAATATAATAAGCGATTCTTTAATGGAAGCACTCATTAGTAATAGTGACCGCCCAGCGGTGTCCGCCATCTTGAGAATCCCGGACATTTTAATAAAATAAAAAATCCCAGTCACAGAGGTTTTTTTATGTCCCAAAAAGAGGACATGTCCGGGAAAAGGAGGAGGGATGGTCACCCTATAGTTGTCCCAAGTCTGAGGTAATACTCCCACCATCCCCACATTCTGAAGGTACCACTCGTTACCCTGGTGATAAACCATCAGTAATGTCCATGTCATTTGTCATCATCTTCCTCCATGCAGACGCTGCTCATGGCTCACGCTCTCCGGAGGATCCAGTATACCACATGCAGGCCTGAAGACGGTCAGTTTGCTTTTGTGTCACGTAACCCACATGGCCAACCAAATCACCTGTTCTGCCACCTGTTTATGGGCAGCCAGCCCAGTGAGGTAATACTAGATTTTATTTAGTTTATTGATGGCAATGGGTATTCCCCATGCTGTGTGGACGGTCTGAGTGTGGGGAGCACATGGAATACATTGCTTGCATCGTCCTGTCCCAGTACCTGAGTGTCTTCCTCCTGCGCAGGCTCAGGTGCTGAACCTCCTGCTGTGCCGCTCCTTCCAGCTCCAGTATCTGGCAATACACCCCGAGGTTGGTGAACAGAAGGACTCGGCGTCCAGTCCTGCCAAGGTGCAGAAAAGGGGGGTCGGTGGTGTCTTTGTGAGGAAGCCGCTGGATCCTGAGGAGGTGTCTCAGAATGTGAATGCCTTGGTGTCCTTCAGAAGACTTCTAGTGACTGAGGAGGGGAAGAATGGCAGCAACCAAGTAAGACCCTGGCATCTGCCAAATTCTACCTGGACTCAGTGAAAGTGAAAACGTGTATCTGCCTCCATACTAGCTGTGCCCAGAGCTACAACAAACTCTCATCCTCATAATACGTCTATATAATAGTCTACTACCACCCTCATCCATCCATCTATAAGAGTATTCCCACCCTCATCATCAGTCTGTATAACTCTACTCCAACTCTTCTTATCCGTCTATATAACAGTCTACTCTCACCCTCATCATCCAGCTATATGACTCTTCCCACCCTGATCATTTGTCTATATAAGACTATTCCTATTCTCATCATCCGTCTATATAAGTCTACTCCCACCCTCTATATAAAAAAAATTCCCACCCTCATCATCTACCTATAAAAGTCTACTCCCACCTTCATCATTAGTCTATAAAAGTCTACTCTCACCCTCATCATCCATCTGTATAACACTATTCCCACCCTCATCATCTGTCTATAAGTGTACTCCCACCCTGATCATCCATCTATGTAATAGTCTACCCTCATCATCCATCTCTATAACAGTGCACTCCCACCCTCATCATCCATCTACACTCACCTAAAGAATTATTAGGAACACCTGTTCTATTTCTCATTAATGCGATTATCTAGTCAACCAATCACATGGCAGTTGCTTCAATGCATGTAGGGTTGTGGTCCTGGTCAAGACAATCTCCTGAACTCCAAACTGAATGTCAGAATGGGAAAGAAAGGTGGGCTACAACAGCAGAAGACCCCACCGGGTACCACTGATCTCCACTACAAATAGGAAAAAGAGGCTACAATTTGCACGAGCTCACCAAAATTGGACTGTTGAAGACTGGAAAAATGTTGCCTGGTCTGATGAGTCTCGATTTCTGTTGAGACATTCAAATTGTAGAGTCCGAATTTGGCGTAAACAGAATGAGAACATGTATCCATCATGCCTTGTTACCACTGTGCAGGCTGGTGGTGGTGGTGTAATGGTGTGGGGGATGTTTTCTGGGCACACTTTAGGTCCCTTAGTGCCAATTGGCCATCGTTTAAATGCCACCGGCTACCTGAGCATTGTTTCTGACCATGTCCATCCCTTCATGACCACCATGTACCCATCCTCTGATGGCTACTTCCAGGAGGATAATGCACCATGTCACAAAGCTCGAATCATTTCAAATTGGTTTCTTGAACATGACAATGAGTTCACTGTACTAAAATGGCCCCCACAGTCACCAGATCTCAACCCAATAGAGCATCTTTGGGATGTGGTGGAACGGGAGCTTCGTGCCCTGGATGTGCATCCCTCAAATCTCCATCAACTGTAAGATGCTATCCTATCAATATGGGCCAACATTTCTAAAGAATGCTATCAGCACCTTGTTGAATCAATGCCACGTAGAATTAAGGCAGTTCTGAAGGCAAAAGGGGGTCCAACACCGTATTAGTATGGTGTTCCTAATAATTCTTTAGGTGAGTGTATATGACTATTCCCACCCTCATCATCCGTCTATATAAGACTATTCCCACCCTCATCATCCGTCTATATAAGACTATTCCCACCCTCATCCAACTATATAAGTCTACTCCCACCCTCATCATTCATCTATAAAAGTCTACTCACACCCTTATCATTTGTCTATAAGTCTACTCCCACTCTCGTCATCTATATAATAGTCTACTTTCACCCTCATTATCTGTCTATATAACAGTCTACTGTCACCCTCATCATCCATCTATATATAACAAATGGGTTGTCCAAGATAATATTTTTTACTTTTGAAAGGCTGAGAGTGCTATAAGCAATACTCACCGATTTAGGAGGCCGTTGGTCTAGCGCCAATGCTGCTCTGGTCTCCAGGAGTCTCAGTTTACTTCTTGGCAGATGATCACATTCTAAGTTTCTAAGTGACAGTTCACACAGCGTTTTTTGGCGCTGTTTTACATGCATTTTCCATGCCAAAAAACACCTCTAAAAAAACTCCTATTCATTTCAATGGGAGGCAGAACTTACTTTTCCACGCTGAAAAAAACATTGTGGAAAAAAGAAGCGGCATCTATCTCTATCTTGGCTCAGAATCCGCTCTAATTCCCCTATTGAAATGAATGGAAGCTGGAAAGAAAAACATGCCAAAATCTGCATTTTTAAAATCCGCCGTGTTAACATCCTCTAAGTGCATGACTACTGCAGCCATTCACAGCGTTAAAGAAGCACCCCGCAAAGATTTGTATTCTATATCTCGTTAGACAGTAAATTACGCAAACTGTAGTGAAGGTAATCTTACCGGTGACTGTATTTGTGAGTCAGGGCTCATGCATACAAACGTATAATTTTCTGCATCCAAACTGCATTTTTTGTGGATCGGCTGCATTCCCATCCACTTCAATGGGGCCGCAAAAGATGTGGACAGCCCTCCATGTACTGTCCGCATCCGTATGTCAGTTCCGCAGCCCCACAAAAAAAATAGATCATGTCTTATTCCTGTCTGTTTTTATAGACACGGATAGGACTGGTCTATAGAGGGCCGGACGTTCTGTTCCGCAAAATGCGGAACGCACACTGACGGTATTTGTATTTTGCGGATATGCGATTTGCGGACTGCAAAAAACGGCAATGGCCATGTGCATGAGCCCTTCTCCACATAGTTCTGGTCTTCAGCTGTGATCGACAATCTGACTCCAACCAACACAGAATCAAACTGGTGTAAAGAAAACTGGCTTTTACACATAGCAACCAATCAGATTCCATCTTTCACTTTTTAGAGGGCCTTTAGAAAATGTAAAGAAGAATCCGATTGGTTGCTATGGGCATCTAAGCCAGTTTCATACCAGTTTTGATAAATCTCCATCACCAGTGTCTTATGGGTGGACAGGAAGTCAGTTTCTATGATACTCACACTGAGGCTCCCATAGGAATGAATGGAGAAATTGACTTCCTGTCCCTACATAGGACACTGTCAGCTGGAGAGCCAGAGTTCTCCTTTACACTATTGAGGCCAGTGATTGGCTGCAGCAGTTACGTAATCAAGTGTCTGAAAGTAAATGGAAAAGCTCCCAGCCTTTAAATCTTCACTGGATAAGCCCTTTCATCACTGTGTGAGTGGTGAGGCCCCAGCAGAAGAAGGTTGTGAGGCCCCTATTAAATATTTTTTAAATTTTTTTAACCCAATGGTGCAAGGGACCCATCTATCCGGCTGCTGGGTCCTCTGAGCCCAAAAGACATAGGAGGGTAGCATTTACATGAGTGACAAATCATTTTAGCATCAGTATTACTTTTTTATTTTATTTGAATTATTATTTTCCTCTTTCATAAACAGAAAGTTTTCTTCCTCAGAGTGAAGCTCAGAGAAGCTCATCAATAGAGTCTCCGTATTGCTCCCCCACCCTGGTCCGTAAGAAGGCAATACGCAGCAAAGTCCTTCGCTCTGGAGCGTATCGCTTCCCGAAGTCTGAGCCCCCTGCCCAGGAGAGAAGAGCAGAAGGTAGGTACCGCTCAACTTCTCTACCAGGTAGGGAAGTGGGCTCTCCCCCATTGCTCGGGCACTGTCTATGTGGCCGGCGCAGACAGATGCAGACCCTCCGTGTTCCGTCTGCACCACAAAAAATAGAACAAGTTCTATTTTTTTGTGGTGCAGGGGCACGGACAGAAAACCCACGCAAGCGACTGGTTCCGCATCCGTGATGCGGTGCACAAACGGCCGGTGCCTGTATATTGCAGACCCGCTATTTGCCAAGAGTCCAAAATGAAAAAAAAAATATAAAAACATTGGGAAGATGTACATACGGTAAGTGACTACATGGGCATATTTGTTAAAAACCATAGTAATTATGGCAAACCCCCTTAAGAGTCATAAAAAAGTAACTACACCCAAAATACAGACTATGGGCTCATGCACACGGCCATTTGTAGTTTGCGGTCCGCAAAAAATACAGATGACATCCCTGTTACATATGTTTTTATTTTTTTTACGGATCCAATGTAACAATGGCTGTCTGTCCTTGTCCACAAAATGGACAATAATAGGACACGTTGTGTTTTTTTTGCGGAAAGGATACGGAATGCACACAGAGCCATTTTGTTTGTTTTTTAGGCCCCATTAAAATGAATGGTTCCGCATACGGACCGCAAAAAAAAACAAAAAACGAACACGAACAAAAAAATAAGTTTGTGTGCATGAGCCCTAATATTGATTTCAAGGAAGATATGATTTGATGACCCGTGAGATCCTCCAGACTCACACACTTCCTCTGTCTCCTTTACTGTCCCGACGAGTTCCTTATTTAGGAAAAGTAGTCATAGGGGTTGTCAGTAAAGGGGGTCCATGCACCCTCTGAGCTACTGTATATTGACTATGATAAAAGGTAAGGGACTACCCTCTGTCCTGCCCTCCAGCCTAAGATGACCATACCCAGGACTTTTGGCTGATGAATCACAGATGGTTGATTCCACCAGCAACATCTATACTGGTAACGGATCAGGCAATCATACCATATACTTGTATTTTTGGCTGAAATTTTTCAGCCTGACTACATTATTGGCGGACAAGTCTGCCTTGCGAACGATTATATGAGTTACATTTTCAAATGACGGTGGGTCAACACTTATCTCATGTTTGAGCAGCTCAAATCACTGGAGCACAATTGCGTTTGATGCTGAAACCAGTCAATTAACCATTCAGATGGCGCAGTCAATAGCGATTGCGGTATCTGTGTTGTTAGGTAGAGGGAGGGGGCTCTGCCTTCTGATTCGAGCCCCCGCAGTGAAATCTCAGGGCTCTGATCAGTTACCATGACAGCCTGGGTCCTTCTAAAGGTTCCCCGGCCTGTCACGGTAAACTGCTTGTAAAGCCGCGTGCGACTAAAAGTTACTGTTTAGAAAGTAAAGAAAATAAAAATACAAAAATGAAAGAACACATAAAAATATTCAAATCACTCCTCTTTCCCAATTCTGAATATAAAAGTAAACTATTAAAAATAACTATAGCAAGTATCCCCGTGTCCCAAACTATAAAAATTTCCTGCGCAGTGTGCGCCGTAAGGAAAATAATAAAGTTTTAAAATTTAATAAAAGTGATCAAAAAACTGTATGTACCCCATAGAATATGGACATCATGTCATGTCAGTGCACAGTGAACGCCGTAATATCAAAACCTTAAAAACCTCGGTGCCATAAAAAAAAAAAAATTGTCCCACAAAAAAAATATGGCTATGTGAATGTATAATTACAAAAGTCATGGCGCTAACGCAAAAATGAAAATTGTTCTGATTAATTTAAAGAAATAAAAAGTAAAATCAGAAACGTGGGGCATTGCATCTTGCGTTTTCTCTGAGTAATTGTTGCACGTGTGCTGGTAAACTGGGGAGGGAGGCCCATGCTAAGTTTTGTTATGGGGCCCTATGAGATCTGTGTACGCCTCTGCTGGAGCAATCATATTTACCAGTCTCCATCTCCATTTCACTTCCAGATAGATCTGGGTATGTCGTGACCGAGCTCTCGGAGAAGCTGGAGGCTTTGCTGGATGCTGTGTGGTTCTTTGCTGGAGTCGACAGGTGCTGGAGTGAAGTAGTTATAGCAGTGCTATAATCCTATAGTTAGATGTATGGACATTTAGGAAGAAGAACCGAATTTGCTGTTCAATGGAAGAACGGGAAGCCCCTCCTCTGAAGAACGGGAAGCCCCTCCTCTGAAGAACGGGAAGCCCTTCTGCTCGCCGTTCCGAAGGCTGTAACATAATTCTTATTTATATTTTTAGGGACAAATCTGTCGCCCTTCTGAAGAATGACCGTATGGGAGCATTCCTTCTTCAGCCAGGCTCGGAGTGTGGGGGTCAGTTCACTCTCTACATGAGCACACAATGTGGGGTCATTCCGTACAAGATCTACACAACGACGCAGGCCAAGTACTACTTTGAGGTACGTTACGTATAGAACTTCTGCGTTCGTCCAACCACGGAACTAACCATTACTGATCTGAATCTTTTTCTCTCTTCTCAGCATCTCCCACAGGAATTCCCCAGCCTGACAGATTTGGTGGCCCACCACTCTGGCACGGACAGCAGTCTTTTCTTCCAGCTGGCTCATGGTCGGGTTAATCCATGCTACGAAGCACAAGATGTGAAGGCCAGTCAGCAGTGCCCCCTTACACAGCACAAAACCACACCGGAGCCCAAGCTAAAAGAGCCTGCCAAGATGGCGGCGGAGCAGCCAACATGCACAGATGTAGCCACTGTGCCAGCACAGATGATATATGATATCTGACATCACAAAGACTACAAGATCTCTACCAGGACCTTCATAGATTGCAACTCCAAGATAATAATATTGTATTATTAAAGGATAAAATCCTCCATGAAGTAAAGAACAGATGTACAGAGCAGGAGGACTGTAGCACTATATTGAGGTGTAGTTTTACATTCCATTTGGCGGTTTTTGAGAAGCTTAATCCTAAGCAGCACCACCATGGCAGCCATTAAAAGGTGCCTCCCACCATATCAAATAATGGGTGAAATATAGGACAGGGGGACCTGCTGACAAACCACAGGATATGTCCCTGTGATGATCAACTGATCACCAGCTCAATAATAAAGGAAGCCACAAACAAGGATTTACCACTCCAGAGACAACTCCAGGCTTTGATGCAGGTGGAGACTAGTGCTGTGGCTATGGACGGAGAGGGAAATTTGCATTGGTAAGGCTGTCCGTCTCCCAGGTTTCCCCATAAGCATGCATGCTGGAATCTGCTGAGCATGCAAGTCTATTGCATGTCTGTTGCTGCCAGAAAATTCTGGCGTTGCTAATTTCCAGGAGAACAGAGGATCAGCAGGACTCCACCGCCTCCAGTATTGTACCTTTATATTAGATGGTTAGCAGGGACGACTATATGTATCCCCATCAGATCCACAATAAACTACTAGGTAAATCCTGGGGAATCTCACTATATACTGAGGCAGATTACCAAAACAGAGGAATATAGGCCCCTTGATGATGTATACTCCTTTGAGGTAGTAAAAGCAATGCCTACCCCTGTATTCTACTGTCTCCTGTGTGATGTATTTTGCGGGGGAGAGCATGGTCGCATGCTTTAATTTATTGCAGTAAATAATTATATTTATTCACAGTGTGTCCAATGCTGCTGGTGTACATTCCCATCCCGGGGCAAGTGCCGAGACGGGCGTGGACTGTCAATGTACCCACCACTGGAGCCATAACTTTTTTTTTTTCGTTCACATATCCATATGAGGACTTGTTTTTTTGCAGGACAAGTTGTGCTTTCTAATGCCACTATTTACCGTAATATGGCATACAATGTAGTGGGAAGTGAGGTGGAATTGAAAAAAAAAAAGAAGCTATTTCTTCACTTTTTTTTCCCTACAACAATCCCTTTGCGACTAAAATGACCTGTGCCCTTCATTCTCTGGGTCAGTATGATTACAACGATACCACATATGTATACGTTTTATACAGGTCCTTCTCAAAAAATTAGCATATTGTGATAAAGTTCATTATTTTCTGTAATGTACTGATAAACATTAGACTTTCATATATTTTAGATTCATTACACACCAACTGAAGTAGTTCAAGCCTTTTATTGTTTTAATATTGATGATTTGGGCTACAGCTCATGAAAACCCAAATTTCCTATCTCAAAAAATTAGCATATTTCATCCGACCAATAAAAGAAAAGTGTTTTTAATACAAAAAAAGTCAACCTTCAAATAATTCTGTTCAGTTCTGCACTCAATACTTGGTCGGGAATCCTTTTACAGAAATGACTGCTTCAATGCGGCGTGGCATGGAGGCAATCAGCCTGTGGCACTGCTGAGGTGTTATGGAGGCCCAGGATGCTTCAATGCGGCGTGGCATGGAGGCCATCAGCCTGTGGCACTGCTGAGGTGTTATGGAGGCCCAGGATGCTTCGATAGCGGCCTTAAGCTCAACCAGAGTGTTGGGTCTTGCGTCTCTCAACTTTCTCTTCCCAATATCCCACAGATTCTCTATGGGGTTCAGGTCAGGAGAGTTGGCAGGCCAATTGAGCACAGTAATACCATGGTCAGTAAACCATTTACCAGTGGTTTTGGCACTGTGAGCAGGTGCCAGGTCGTGCTGAAAAATGAAATCTTCATCTCCATAAAGCTTTTCAGCAGATGGAAGCATGAAATGCTCCAAAATCTCCTGATAGCGGCTGCATTGACCCTGCCCTTGATAAAAACACAGTGGACCAACACCAGCAGCTGACATGGCACCCCAGACCATCACTGACTGTGGGTACTTGACACTGGACTTCCGGCATTTCCCTCTCCCCAGTCTTCCTCCAGACTCTGGCACCTTGATTTCCGAATGACATGCAACAGTCCAGTGCTGCTTCTCTGTAGCCCAGGTCAGGAGCTTCTGCCGCTGTTTCTGGGGCATGCGGCACCTGTAGCCCATTTCCTGCACACGCCTGTACACGGGGGCTCTGGATGTTTCTACTCCAGACTCAGTCCACTGCTTCCGCAGGTCCCCCAAGGGCTGGAATCGGTCCTTCTCCACAATCTTCCTCAGGGTCCGGTCACCTCTTCTCGTTGTGCAGCGTTTTCTGCCACACTTTTTCCTTCCCACAGACTTCCCACTGAGGGGCCTTGATACAGCGCTCTGGGAACAGCCTATTCCTTCAGACATGTCTCTCTGTGTCTTACCCTCTTGCCTGAGGCGTCAATGATGGCCTTCTGGACAGCAGTCAGGTCGGCAGTCTTACCCATGATTGCGGTTTTGAGTAATGGACCAGGCTGGGAGTTTTTAAAAGCCTCAGGAATATTTTGCAGGTGTTTAGAGTTAATTAGTTGATTCAGATGATTAGGTTAATAGCTCGTTTAGAGAACCTTTTCGTGATATGCTAATTTTTTGAGATAGGAATTTCAGGTTTTCTTGAGCTGTATGCCAAAATCATCAATATTAAAACAATAAAAGGCTTGAACTACTTCAGTTGGTGTGTAATGAATCTAAAATATATGAAAGTCTAATGTTTATCAGCACATTACAGAAAATAATGAACTTTATCACAATATGCTAATTTTTTGAGAAGGACCTGTATGTATAAATTCTGAAAAAATAAATTAAAACTTTGAAAAAATCATATTCTAACCCCCATAACTTTTTTATAGTTATGTCTACTGAGCTGTGTGTGGGCTCATTTTTTGCAGGACGATCTGTTGTTTGTATTGATCAAATTTTTGGGGGGTAAGAGAAGCGATGAAAAAATGTCAAATTGGCCATTCCGACCCTTCTTTCTGTTGCACAATTCGCCGTATTGGAAAAATATTTTTATATTTTATTAGTACAGATGTTTTCCGACACGGTGATGCCCATGATGTTTATATTTTTTTATTATTTATGTATTTTTTTTTATTCTAAGGAAACGGGGGTGATTTAAAGAGGACCTTTCACCTGAAAATGAAAGTTAAACTAAAGATATAGCCTTACTTACATGCCCCCGGTATTGCTTATTCAGTCATTAATTTTTCAATCAGTGCCCCCATTTGTCCGCGCTGCCCCCCGGAATATTTGCCGCCTTGTGAGATGGCTCCGGATGGATGAAATCGCTCCAGTTCTCGCAAATCTCGAGAGAACTGGAGCGTCTTCTCCCTGGCTAAGAGTGGAGCGCGCTGATTGGATGCACTCCGTGCCATGGAGAAGAATGACACGCCCGCGAGAACTTTTGAAGGCCCGCCCAGTTGAGCCAAATGGCTCATTAGCATACAAGGCAGCAAATATTCCGGGGGGCAGCGCGGACAAACGGGAGCACTGATTGAAAAATTAATGACTGAATAAGAAATACCGGGGCCAGTTTTGATCTCTGTGCGTTCCCTCCCAACATGCACCAGGAGAATAAAAGGTGTCAAATTTTCCCACACCTTGCATCAGGAGCTAAAAGCTCATGGGCCCTGGTGTAAGTTCTGCTTGGGCCCCCGTCCCTCAGTGCTTGTTGGCAAGGGGCAGGGAAGCACATAGCCTTCCTGCTGCCTGAGGCAAACATTGAAAGGGCACCCCCTCATGCCAAATTCTTGACCTAACCCCTTCCCTCCAGCCAGAGGTGTAACTTGACCAGCATGCACTTTCTATAATGCACGTGTCTTATGTGGCACAAGGGTCTTTGGGCCCCTCAGGCTCCTGGGCCCGGTAACGACTGCTTCCTCTGCACCCCCTATAGCTACGCCCCTGACTTGCATATTATGACAACTCTATTCTCCCGTCATTTGCACGTTGTGATTAGATCACACTGACGAGAGACATCACGACTGGTTGTGATACAATCTAGTATTTGTATTTAAATGGAGGACCTTAGAAATGTAAATGATTGTAAACACTACTGTAGACATCCTGATTAACAATACAGAAGGCTTCTCTACAACAATTACCCTAAAAATATATATATATATATTTTCCAAATCTATTTATTGCTTTTTAAACATATCAGAAAAAAAATACACCGACATCTCTGACAACAATGCAGAATACATTGGGAAGTATTATCATCAGTGGATCAAATATCATAAAACAGAACAACTTCCCCCCCCCCCCCGATCCTGTGCGCTAACTCAAGGGACAAGGCAGCCTGGGGGAACCTCAAGAATTAGCCGAAATTTGTATAGGTGTAAGTTTAGATACGGTGGAATTGAAAAGAGTATTCATAAATAAAAAAAATTGTTTGGTCATCTACCCCAAGAATATTAATTAGAAAACCTTTTCATCTACTATATCAATGACTACAAATCAGATATAGTTCAGTCAATTCATTAAATTATAACTTAACCCATAAGACATTTTATATGACCATATCTTACACAGTCACTGCACCAGTTCCTCTACCCTGTGCCAGTCACTGCACCAGTTCCTCTACCCTGTGCCAGTCACTGCACCAATTTCTCTACCCTGTGCCAGTCACTGCACCAATTTCTCTACCCTGTGCCAGTCACTGCACCAGTTCCTCTACCCTGTGCCAGTCACTGCACCAGTTCCTCTACCCTGTGCCAGTCACTGCACCAGTTCCTCTACCCTGTGCCAGTCACTGCACCAGTTCCTCTACCCTGTGCCAGTCACTGCACCAGTTCCTCTACCCTGTGCCAGTCACTGCACCAATTTCTCTACCCTGTGCCAGTCACTGCACCAATTTCTCTACCCTGTGCCAGTCACTGCACCAGTTCCTCTACCCTGTGCCAGTCACTGCACCAATTTCTCTACCCTGTGCCAGTCACTGCACCAGTTCCTCTACCCTGTGCCAGTCACTGCACCAGTCTCTCTACCCGGTGCCAGTCACTGCACCAATTCCTCCACCCTATGCCAGTCACTGCACCAGTTCCTCTACCCTTTGCCAGTGACTGCACCAATTTCTCTACCCTGTGCCAGTCACTGCACCAATTCCTTGACCCTGTGCCAGTCACTGCACCAGTCCCTCTACCCGGTGCCAGTCGCTGCACCAGTTCCTCTACCCTGTGCCAGTCACTGCACCAATTTCTCTACCCTGTGCCAGTCACTGCACCAGTTCCTCTACCCTGTGCCAGTCACTGCACCAGTCTCTCTACCCGGTGCCAGTCACTGCACCAATTCCTCCACCCTATGCCAGTCACTGCACCAGTTCCTCTACCCTTTGCCAGTGACTGCACCAATTTCTCTACCCTGTGCCAGTCACTGCACCAATTCCTCGACCCTGTGCCAGTCACTGCACCAGTTCCTCTACCCTGTGCCAGTCACTGCACCAATTCCTCTACCCTGTGCCAGTCACTGCACCAGTTCCTCTACCCTGTGCCAGTCACTGCACCAGTTCCTCTACCCTGTGCCAGTCACTGCACTGGTAACCCATCCACTATAAAATTCAATTTAAACTTCTCACTCCCTCCCTCCACAGGGCTGCACCCCGCTACATCTCTTCCCTCATCTCCGCCCTAACATATCTTTTTAGGGTAGTCTATCCCATTCCCCAATCTAACTCTCCTCCATTTATACCCCTCAGATCCCTTTGTCTGACAGTCTCCTCCACACCCCATACACTCGGACGCTCTACAGATATCGGCTGCTGACGGCTCTCGCAGCTTTGTATCTACTCCCCTATTTACTTAGGATGGCCAGACCATTGTACAAAACAAGCACTGCTGCCTCGTTTCCCCCTATTTCCTCATAGATTGTAAGCTTCTGTGAGCGGGGCCCTCACTCCTATTGTCTGAATCGTTGACTCATTAGTTACTTTTTTAACCCCCTAAGGACCCATGACATACATGTACGTCATCTTTGGACGTGACTTAAGGAACAGCGCTGTACATGTACGTCATGGTGATCGGGCGGGTGCAGGAGCTGCGCCCGCCCGATCAGGGGCAGGGGTCCAGCAGTCACTGATAGCCAGACCCTGCTATATACGCCGGCATCGGTGAAATCAGAGATGCCGGCACATTAACCCCTGCATGGCCGCAGTCAGACCTGACTGCGGCACGTGCGGGCTTCAGACATGGGCGGGGTGGCCATCGGGTCCCCGCGCTGCTGTGACGGGGACCCGATGGCAGCCCGATGCCTTCCTTAGGCATCGTGGCTGTCTTCCGGGAGAGCCTGTGAGATCCAGCCCCCTGGATCTCACAGGCAGGAAGCTGTGAGTGTATTACAGTGTGCAATACACTTATAGCCAATGCATTACAATACAGAAGTATTGTCATGCATAGTAAAGAGGATCAGACCCTCAAAAGTGGAGTCCCAGAGTGGGACAAAAAATAAAGTGAAAAAAGCATCCTTTTCCCCAAAATAAAGACATTTATTTATTTTTTAAATAGAGAAAAAAGAAAAGTAGACATATTAGGTATTGCCGCGTCCGTATCGACCGGCTCTATAAAAATATCACATGACCTAACCCCTCAGATGAACACTGTCAAAAAAATAAAATAAAAACTGTGCTAAATAAACCATTTTTTTGTCACCTTACATCACTAAAAGTGCAACACCAAGCGATCAAAAAGGCGCATACCCCCTAAAATAGTACCAATCTAACCGTTACCTCATCCCACAAAAAATTTGCCCCTAAGACAATTGTCCAACTATGTCTCTCAGACTATGGAGACACTAAAACATGATATATATATATATATATATATATATTTTTTTTAATGCTGTTATTGTGTAAAACTTAAATAAATAAATAAAAAGTGTACATATTAGGTATCGCCATGTCTGTAACAACCTGCTGTATAAAAATATCACATGACCTAAACCCTCAGATGAACATCGTAAAAAAATAAAAAGTGTGTCAAAAAAGCCATTTATTGTCACCTTACATCACAAAAAGCGTTATACCAAGAGATCAAAAAGTCATATGCACCCTAAAATAGTACCAATCAAACCGTCATCTTATACCAAAAGGAATGAGCCCCTACATAAGACAGTCGGCAAAAAATAAATAAAAGATGGCTTTTAGAATTTTTTTCAAAAATGCTTTATTATGTAAAACTAAAAACAAACAACCAAAAAAAGTAGTCATATTTGGTATTGTTGCGTCTGTAACAAACTGCTCTATAAAAATACCACATGATCTAACCTGTCAGATGAACATTATAAATAAAAAATAAAAACTGTGCTATTTTTTGTTACCTTGCCTCACAAAAAGTGTAATATAGAGCAAACAAAAATCATATGTACCCTAAAATAGTACCAACAAAACTGCCACCTTATCCCATAGTTTACAAAATGGGGTCACTTTTTGGGAGTTTCTACTCTAGGGGTGCATCAGGGGGGCTTCAAATGTTACATGGCAGCTTAAAATTATCCCAGTGAAATCTGCCCCCCAAAAACCATATGGTCTTCCTTTCCTTCTGCATCCTGCCGTGTGCCCGTACAGCAGTTTACAATTACATATGGTTTCTGTAAACTACAGAATCAGGGCAATAAATATTGAGTTTTGTTTGGCTGTTAACCCTTGCTTTGTTACTGGGAAAAAAAAAGATTAAAATGGAAAATCTTCCAAAAAAGTGAAATTCTGAAATTTCATCTCCATATTCCATAAATTCTTGTGGAACACCTAATAGGTTAACAAAGTTTAAAAAATTCAGTTTTGAATACCTTGAAAATCTTCCCAAAAAGTGAAATTCTGAAATTTCATCTCCATATTCCATAAATTCTTGTGGAACACCTAAAGGGTTAACAAAGTTTATAAAAATCTGTTTTGAATACCTTGAGGGGTGTAGTTTCTAAAATGGGGTCCCTTTTTGGCGGTTTCTATTATGTAAGCCTCACAAAGTGACTTCAGACCTGAACTGGTCCTTAAAAAGTGGGTTTTGAAAATTTTCTGAAAAATTTCACGATTTGCTTCTAAACTTTTAAGGCTTCTAACGTCCCCAAAAAATAAAATGACATGCGCACTTCGCTAAACGAGGCCGCTGCCAGCAGTCCGCATGGGCGTACCAGGTTATACCTAGTGCGCACGCGCGGGATCTGGCTGAAGCGAGCGGACGTTAGAGAGGCGGCGATGAACTGAGGTAGGCGGATCCAATGAAAGGGAGGGTGGCGATTTCACTTCAGAAGGCGGCGCTGGGCACCTAAACGAGATGGCTGCAGCTGGGCACCCTACACCATGAGACGTCCCCTTGGACACATTTTGAAGTGAGTGACAGGTGATCTAACCCTGTTTTTTATGATTATAGAGCCACAGGCGCATTTGATAAAGTCACTTTAGGATTCAGTGTATTACTAGGGACATCGCCATATGTTTAGGTTATAGGCCTCATTTCTGATGACAGAATCCCTTTAAGGTGAAATATGGCCGTGTCCTTAAGGGGTTAATGTCTGATCTTTATACGTGTATCCTCTGACTGTAGAAGTGCTGTAGAATATCTTGGCGCTGTATAAAGGTTATGGGGGAGATTTATCAAAACTGGGGCAAAGGAAAACTGTCTTAGTTGGCCATAGCAACCAATCAGGTTCCACCTTTCATTTATCAGTGCCCCTTTGGCAAATGAAAGGCTCATTCTGATTGGTTGCTATGGGCAACTGAACTATTTTTCTTTTGCAACAGTTTTGATAAATCTCCTATAAGTTTTTGGCAACCACCGAATATTAGCTTGTGAGAGACAGACCGCGTAAATCCGTGCGACTCAATGAGGGCACCATAAAGGTTCCCTTTACCCTGGGCATTACCAAAGTGATGGGGTAAAAATAACAAAAAAAGTCCCTTTTCCTTCCTGCCTATGGGCCAGTTTTTTACCTAAATTACTGATCCCTTGTATGTTTTGCAGACAGCAGAAAACCTCTGGTATCTGGGTGATCGCTCACGGATCCGCCCACCAAGAGGAATCCTGAGAGGTAAATGTTGCCGGTTGTCCATAGCAACCAATGACGTGGAAAATGAAAGCAGCGACCTGATTTGCTGCTATGGATATCTCCTGCAAATGTCCAGGGAATGGAGTGGGTGCTGGGCTGTGTAGATCCGAGGATGGATGTTGTAGTTCTGCCATCGAATAGTAGAATTGTAGTATGACCCCCTGGATGTTCCGTCTGAGACCCGGAGAAGGTGACTGCACCGCAGGTTCCACCCCCTCTGCCCTGACGTCATTCAGCGGCGGCCGCCGCCGGTTGCTAGGTAACGGGAACGCTGTGTGGGGGCAGAATGGGTTTTGGAGGATCTGGGGGCGGCGCGCTGCGGGGGAGTCAGTAGAGAGACCTGGGGGCTGCATCTAATGGCGGGGGTCTAAAGGGGGGCATACTGGAGAGACAGCCTGACACTGCCGAGGAGAGAGCCTGGGAACTAGAGACTGCCTGGTATTCCAGAAGAGATCTAAGGTACTGGTGGAAAAAGACTGCCTGGATCTGGTGGTGAGCTCAGGTACTGGTGAAGAGAAAGAGCCTGGTACAGGTGGAGAGAGACAGCCTGCTATTGGTGGAGAGCTCAGGTACTGGTTGGGCCAGACATCCCTGCACTGGTGTGGAGATCTTAGTTACTGGTAAGTTGAGACATCCCTGTACTGGTGGAAAGATCTCTGGTACTGGTAAGGTGAGACAGCCCTGTACTGGTAAGGTGAGACAGACTGGTACTGGTGGAGAGATCTCAGATACTAGTGGGTTGAGACAGCCTGGCACTGGTGTAGGTTAGACAGCCCAGCACTGGTGTAGGCGAGACAGCCCAGCACTGGTGGAGAGATCTTAGGTTCTGGTTGGGTGAGACAGCCCAGCACTGGTGGGATGAGACAGCTGGTACTGGTGGATAGATCTCAGATACTAGTGGGTTGAGACATCTTTGCACTCATAGGGTGAGACAGCTGGTACTGGTGTAGAGATCTCGGGAACTAGTGGGGTGAGACAGCTGGTACTGGTGTAGAGAGTACTAGTGGAGTGGGACAGCTGGCACTGGTGGAGAGATGTCAGGTACTAGTGGAGTAAGACAGCTGGTACTAGTAGAGAGATCTCTGGTACTATTGGGGTGAGACAGTCTGGTACTGGGGAAGAGATCTCAGTACTAGTAGGGTGAGACAGCCTGGCACTGGTGAAGAGATCTCGGTACTAGTGGGGTGAGACAGCCCGGCACTGGTGGAAAGATTTCAGTACTAGTGGGTTGAGACAGCCTGGCACTGGTGGAGAAATCTCAGTACTAGTGGCTTGAGACAGCCTGGCACTGGTGGAGAAATCTCAGTACTAGTAGGATGAGACAGCCTGGCACTGGTGGAGAGATTTCAGTACCGGTGGGGTTAGACAGCCTGGCACTGGTGGAGAGATTTCAGTACCGGTGGGGTTAGACAGCCTGGCACTGGTGGAGAGATTTCAGTACCGGTGGGGTTAGACAGCCTGGCACTGGTGGAGAGATCTCAGTACTGGTGGGGTTAGACAGCCCGGCACTGGTGGAGAGATTTCAGTACTGGTGGGGTTAGACAGCCCGGCACTGGTGGAGAGATTTCAGTACCGGTGGGGTTAGACAGCCTGGCACTGGTGGAGAGATTTCAGTACCGGTGGGGTTAGACAGCCTGGCACTGGTGGACAGATCTCAGTACTATGGTGAGACAGGCCGGCACTGGTGGAGAGATCTCAGTACCGGTGGGGTGAGACAGCCCGGCACTGGTGGAGAGATTTCAGTACCGGTGGGGTGAGACAGCCTGGCACTGGTGGAGAGATTTCAGTACCGGTGGGGTTAGACAGCCTGGCACTGGTGGAGAGATTTCAGTACCGGTGGGGTTAGACAGCCTGGCACTGGTGGAGAGATTTCCGTACCGGTGGGGTTAGACAGCCTGGCACTGGTGGACAGATCTCAGTACTAGGGTGAGACAGGCCGGCACTGGTGGAGAGATCTCAGTACTAGTGGGGTGAGACAGCCTGGCACTGGTGGAGAGATTTCAGTACCGGTGGGGTTAGACAGCCTGGCACTGGTGGAGAGATCTCAGTACTAGTGGGGTGAGACAGCCTGGCACTGGTACATTCTGGTCGTGGGCTCTGCTCCTTGTGTTGGTAACCCAGACCCTTCCATTACAGGAGAAGACACTACAAAGTTGAGGCAATACAATTGGCACAATGGGGTCTCTGAACCTGGTGGGGCGGTACAGAAGCCATGAGGCCAGGGGACGAGCGCACTACTAGACATTACCAAGGCTACTAGTCGTCCGGCAGGTGAGCCCCTCCAAGGATCATGGCCTCGGAGTGTGTGAAGGTGGTGGTCCGATGCCGCCCCATGAACGACAGAGAGCGAGAGCTGAAATGCCAGGCGGTGGTGGCCATGGACAGCAGCCGGGGCCAGTGCTTCATCAGGAAGCCCGAGGGCGGGGAAGAGACCCCCAAACAGTTCACCTTTGATGGGGCGTACTACATTGACCACTGCACTGAACAGATCTACAATGAGATCGCCTACCCACTGGTTGAGGTAAGTGGCATTTAATACCCCCTTCACCCCCACCCTACAACACAAGGTCTAGAAAAAAAATCTGCACTAGTAATAGAGCCATAATATATCCCACAGGGGGCGTCACCCAGCTTTCCTAATGTCCTGAGTGGCAAACCTGCTAAATTATGTGGCGTAACATCCCAAATCTGAAGTGATTATTTTACGTAGGAGCTTACAATCGGATTTCAAGCGCACACTGGGACCAACCTCATAATGAAACCAGTGTGCACACAGATACATATATATATATATACGTGTACAGCTTATATATTGTGACCCCATTGCAGGGCGTGACGGAGGGATACAATGGCACCATCTTCGCGTACGGTCAGACCGGCAGCGGGAAGTCGTTCAGCATGCAGGGGGTCCCGGATCCGCCTGCACAGCGAGGCATCATTCCTCGGGCCTTTGAGCACGTCTTTGAAAGTATTCAGGTGAGGACGGATGATCGCCGCGGCTCGGACAATCTGATGTGTCCTGGAAATATTTCCATGTGTAGCAGCCGAATGTATAGAGCCAAAATCTGGACTGGAGCACCTCATGGGAATGAAAAGAAAAAAAAATATCTACAACCCCAAAAAAATATATATATCTGCCTTCCCATGATGCTCCAGTCCTGTTTTTGCCTGTGTGAATAAAGCCTGTGTCTCCGTCCTGCAGTGTGCGGAGAATACCAAGTTCTTGGTCCGAGCCTCGTATCTGGAGATCTACAATGAAGAGATCCGGGATTTGTTGGGAGAGGACACCAAGCAGAAACTGGAGGTATCAGGACAAGGACTCTTGTTAGAGGCCAAAGTTTGATTAGGGGGGTGTTCTTTAGGGGGGATACAGTATTTTTTTCCAACTGTCAGTGTACAGATGCTCCCGTTATCCACAGCCTATAGAGTGGCACCTATAGAAGCCCCTGAAATGTGGACTCTAAATCCTCCAAAATCTACAGTCCAGATCCTGCGCTGAACCAAGTTGCTGCTCTAGGAGTGCAGCGTTCACTCAGGGTTTCGTATGCGTAGATCAGCGGTCGGCAGCCCCCAGCGCGCACATTCACTCAGCTGGAGGTTTTCCGGGATTATCCTATTTATGAACTATCCTCAGGATACTCCCGGGACCCCCATTGATCAGCTGTATGAATAGGCCGCAGCCCTCGGTGAGCGCTCAGGCCTCTTCCTAGGCCATGTGATGTCATGTTCATTGGTCACATGGTCTAGGCACAGTTCAGTTCAAGTGCTGTACAATGGACGGCGCTGTGCTAGGTAAGCAGCGAGGAGGTCGTGGTGCTCACTGGAGTCCTGAGGATATAGGTCATCAACCCCTGTAACAACAGCTGGAGTGCCGCAGGTTTTCCAGTATAGTTACCTGTCCTCGTAGCATTTACGGCAATAGCAGGCTGGGTCTAGAAATCAGGCCTCTCCTTGCACTATGCTGTTGGACAGGACTAGGTTAACGAGTCGTCTCAGATTAGGTTTCCTCCGGGCCTTTGGCAGCTCTGTTGTATTCTCAGTGACCCTTGTCTCCACAACAACCGCCGCCTCGGTCCCTGCTTCCCAGCTAGGACAAATGTCCCTATAGCAACTGGAGTCCACCACCAAAAATGAGGCAGACCCCGCCACAGCCTATGTGCTCCACATCCCAGGATCCCACCTACCATAGTTTATGCTTTTATTCGGTCAGGTCCTGGTGGTGGGATGATCGGCGCCATGATGTTTTATATGCTAGGGATACATGGCCATGCCCTTCCAAACCAAATTAAGAGGTTACGATCTTGTGCGTTACCTGGAGTTTTTCCATGCAGTGCTGGTCGTAGGCTAGCGTCCCATTCGTACAGTGATATTCTCCTGTTTTCCCTTTGTGGGATACTCTGCAAACAGTTAACATGGCCTCAGTTTGCAGCTCTCAATGAGGACCCGTCACCTCTCCTGACATGTCTGGTTTAGGGCTCATGCCCACGAACGTAAGGGCTCCGTGCCCGTGCTTCAGACCGCATACGGCGGTTCCGCAATACACTGGTCACCAGCCGCGTGTATTCCGCATCACGGATGCGGACCCATTCACTTGAATTGGTATGCAAATCCGGAGATGCGGTGCGGAAGCACGGATTGGAACCCCACAGAAGCACTACGGAGTGCTTCCGTGGTGTTTCTGGCCGTGCCCCCGCACCGCAAAAAAGTAGTGCATGCACTACTTTTTTTGCAGTGCGGACCGTCAGATCGCGGACCCCATTTAAGTGAATGGGTCCGCGATCCACATGCGGCTGCCCCATGGCCGGTGCCTGTGCATTGCGGACAGCAATTTGCGGTCCGCAGCACGGGCACGGAGCCCTTACGTTCGTGGGCATGAGCCCTTAGTATCTACTTGCATTCCCAATGTAATAACGATTCTGGATCATCTCTTTTTCTGACTCTGTGCTATGCCATTCCTTTATTATTCCTGCTAGAAGTTATGAATGAATTGCTAGCAGTTTGCAGATGGGTGTTACAAATTAGGGGGGTGTTACTGCACAGTCTGACACTGGGGACAGTATTGGATAATGTCAGACTGTGCAGGGACACACTCCAGCTGGACCTTCAATGCAAACTGCTAGCAATTCATCCATAACTTCTATCAGGAAAAATAAAGGAACAGCACATATTACATGGGGAGTGCAAGTAGTTACTAAAACAGAGAGGTGATAGCTCCTTTTTGGAGCCCCTATACATGTAATCGAAAGGTCAGCCTGAGCCCCCTAACTTTTCTATATGTATGGGGCCTCCTGACTCTCCCCTGCAAAATGATGTTGGGGGACAAAAGGACCGAGCATGTTAAATTTCATCACCAAATCCTTTTGTTCTTAGGAAAGATAACCCACCTTTAGAGGTGCCTGGCAGCGGTTTATTGCCTTCTCTCCACTGACAACACTTGTATGCTCGGCCAAACCTAGTGTGCATGTCTATGGTGGAGTTGGGAGGAATAGCTGAACCAACAGCTATTGATGGCGTATGGGCATGTTCAGCTACCAGCAGTGCCAACATGACAGCTCCGCAATCTATAGATACAGATCAATGACCTTGTTGTCTGTCCTCTGGCCTCCATGTCCATTATACCGTCAGCGGGAACGTCGTCACCTTTTTGTCTGGGTTTGTACAACTTGTTGGGACGTTATAGAATAACTGCAATCCCTGAATGGTTGGGTTATGTCCTCAGCTGAAAGAGCACCCGGATAGAGGTGTGTATGTGAGAGCCCTGTCCCAACATACAGTGCACCGTGTGGCCGAGTGTGAGAAGATCATGGACACGGGTTGGAAAAATCGCTCTGTAGGATACACACTGATGAATAAAGACTCGTCTCGGTCGCACTCCATATTCACCATCACCATCGAAATCTGTACCACAGGTAAGAATATCACATATGTGATGGGGCGGGGGTTAAACCGCTGAGATTTTACATATGGATTCTCTCTGTTGGCAGATGAGAACGGAGAAGATCATCTCCGAGCTGGGAAACTCAATCTGGTGGATCTTGCCGGGAGTGAGAGACAATCTAAAACTGGAGCCACGGGAGAGAGGCTAAAAGAAGCCACAAAAATAAACTTGTCCCTCTCCGCTTTGGGCAATGTCATCTCAGCTCTTGTGGATGGAAAGTCCAAGCACATACCTTACAGGGACTCCAAACTAACCCGCTTGTTGCAGGACTCGCTGGGAGGAAACACAAAGACACTTATGGTGGCATGCCTGTCTCCTGCTGACAACAACTACGACGAGAGCCTTAGCACCTTACGTTATGCTAACCGGGCCAAAAATATTAAGAACAAGCCACGTATCAATGAAGACCCCAAAGACGCCTTGCTTAGAGAGTTCCAGGAGGAGATTAAGAAATTGAAAGCGATGCTTGCTGAACAGCTGGACATCAATGAAGTTCCAGGTATGTTCTTCCACAATAGCGAGTATGGACTATACTGCTGTCCACAGCAAGTGATGGAAGCCGGCCATCACTAGTAATATTAGTCTTTAGGGGTTGCATGAAATCGCCCCTTTCCGTACTTGATAATGTTGTTTTGCCTGTGGAAAAGATTTACCAGGAAGTTGGGGCTCCACAGAACTGGGGCCCATGTGCAGATGCTGAGGCTCCACCTACAGTAAGGCTGGTAAGAAGATAGCTGTCAGTCAACCACTTATCCCACCGACAGCTCTCTGTCCCGGACTCATGCACATTCAGCTGAGATTGCTTGTGTCCTAAACAGAGAGAGGGGTTCTTCGTTAAAGGGGTTGTCCGCTTATACTATATTGATGGCCTATCCTCAGGATAAGACATCAACATCAGATCAGTAGGGGTGCTGGCAGTCAGGTCCCCGCCAGCACCCCCACCGATCAGCTGTAGGAAGAGTATGAGCGCTGTGTTCTCCTCACTGTTTACCTGCTCGCCATCGACATCGCATCAGCGTGCAGTGTACGGTAATTATAGCTCCTCCATCCCATTCACTTGGGTGGAGTGGATGGGAATGGAGAAAATGGGAATGGATGGGAATGGAGAAGCTGTAATTGCACTGCTCACCAGCTACCAGCACTGTCTGCTGCACAATGGATGGAGATGTGCAGTTCCAACCCAGGGGCTACAAGGTAAAAGCTGGTCGGTGGTGATGCTTGGTGTTGGACCCTCTCTGATCTGCTATTGATGTCCTGTTCTGAAGATAGATCTTCAATATAAAAATCATGGACAAGGCCTTTAAGAACAAAAGGATTAGGCATGTTAAAATCTTGCCGGGGGAAGATTTGGGAAGTCCCCATACACATTAGATGGTTGGCCAGTCCTACCAATATCGGCTGACATTTACCTAATGTGTATTTTTAATAAGCCCGCCTCTTTAGATAGAAAGTAACACCAATTAAAGTCAGGACATGTCACTCTTCTATCTGCAGCAATTCAGACGCCTTCGGGGAAGTCCATACAGATGGAAGTAAATGGACATAGAGTGGACATGGAGTCCGAGAAACAGCTGATCCGACAGGTAAACCCAAGCATGTGCCCAACCTGCTGGGTATAGGAATCAGACAGAGATGTCCAATGCTCATAAATTTACTGAAAAAAAAGGTGCAATTTTGCCCTAAACCAACAGTGCAGCACAAAAGCAGTTTACTAACATGGGCATAATACACACCAACAAAAATTAATTGTTGCCCATTTGCTTTGGTCATCATACAAATGTCCATCTTCATATCACCTTACAAAACAACCTATACTCCAATCCTCCTGTCTGCCAATAGTGAGAGTTATACTAAATATGATCTATACCTTAAAACATTAAAGGGGTTCTCTGGGAATTAAGAAAATGAAAATACTTAAATATTACTTCATTATAAAAATATTCCCAAATACCTTTTATTAGTTATAATGGTTAGTTTTGTCTGGGGAGCAATCATTAGGAGAAATAAAATGGCCGCCGTCCTATTAGTACACACAAAACCTGTCCTAATCACACAAGAGGACAAGTTACTTCACAACACTGAGGTAAAGAGCTGCCTCATCCTCCTCCTTTCTGCTCTACTTGTCAGGGATTATAATCCTGAATACAGATGAGCCGAATCTCTGTAGGAATTGAGTTCATGAGGAGACATGAAGTACAGAGAGGACAGGACAGACTGTGGTAATGGAGACTGCATACAAGAGCTGCCATCAGCCACATCCGCCCTCCTCTCTGTACTTCATGTCTCCTCATGAACTCCATTCCTACAGAGGTTCATCTGAAGATCTTATTATCTGTATTCAGGACCATATTCTCTGACAAGCAGAGAGGAGGATGAGGCAGCGCTTTACCTCAGTGTTGTGAAGTAACTTGTCCTCCTGTGTGATTAGGACAGGTTCTGTGTGCACTAATAGGACAGCGGCCATTTTATTTCTCCTGATGATTGCTCCCCAGACAAGACAAGCCATTATAACTAATGAAAGGTATTTGGGAATATATTTATAATAAAGTAATATTTACATATTTTCATTATCTTTATTCCCGGAGAACCCCTTTAACGTTAGGGAATGCTGTATCTAACGAGAGACCATGATCAGAGTTACATTAAATCCAGGAGGGCAGGATAATACTTACATAGTGCGGGTGAAAAAAGACCTAAGTCCATCAAGTTCAACCTAGTTCTAGGAAATCATCTAAGCCTTTTTTTAAACCGGCCACTGTTCCTGCTGTGACCACATCCTGAGGTAGCAATTGCACAGATTTAAGCTCATATTAGACGGGCAGATAATCCTGAAGATCCTGAAGAATGAGCATTCCTGAAGAATGAGCAAACACTCATTCATCGGGTAACTGGAATCTTTTAGGCTACTTTCACACTTGCGTTCGGAGCGGATCTGTCTGGTCTCTGCACAGACGGATCCGCTCCTATAATGCAAACAATGGTATCCGTTCAGAACGGATCCGTCTGCCTTATATTTCAGAAAAAAATCTAAGTCTAATTGTTAGTCAGACGGATCCGTCCTGACTTTGCATTGAAAGTCAATGGGGGACGGATCCGTTTGAAATTGCACCATATTGTGTCAACGACAAACGGATCCGTCCCCATTGACTTACATTGTAAGTCTGGACGGATCCGTTTGGCTCCGCACGGCCAGGCGGACATGAAAACGCTGCAAGCTGCGTTCGGGTGTCCGCCTGCTGAGCGGAACAGAGGCTAAACGGAGCCAGACTGATGCATTCTGAGCGGATCCTTATCCACTCAGAATGCATTGGGGCTGTACGGATCCGTTCGGGGCCGCTTGTGAGATCCTTCAAACGGAACTCACAAGCGGAAACCCCGAACGCAAGTGTGAAAGTAGCCTTAGCAGGTTTAAAAATGATCGCTTGCCGGTGGCTGATCGTGCTGTCTAATCACGCTCTGCTGCCTGCAAACAATCATTCAGTATGAAGACAAGTGATGGTATTAGAGACTGCTCCTCCCCATACTGTGGAGGAGATCACTGCATGATATAGCAGCAGTCGCCTCCGCTGACGAGCAGGCGATTGCTGGAAGGAACGCTTCCCTTCCCACAATCACCTAGAAGATTTGCAGATCTAACAGAAGCCGAACCGTTCTTATGGTAAACAAGCCTTGATGACTCTAGAGACAGGACTTTTTCTTCTCCAGTCGGAGGCAGTGCCACCTTGTCTTTTGAGGGGATTTTACATGGAACAGTTTTTCACCGTATTGTTTGTACCGGCCATTTATATATTTGTATAGGGTAACAATTATAAATAGGGGCACAGCAATAACTGAACCGGGTTATTTAAGAACTCCTGGGTGTAATACATCTGGACCTGGAGCCTTGTTCACACATTTACCTCATTTACTTAGCTTGGACCATATCTACAGTTAGGGTCCATTCACACGTCCGTTTTTTCTTTCCTGATCTGTTCCGTTTTTTCAGGAACAGATCAGGACCAGATCTGGACCCATTCATTTTCAATGGGTCCTGGAAAAAATCGGACAGCACAATGTGTGCTGTCCGTTTCCGTTGTTCCGTTCCGCATGTCCGTTTAAATATAAAACATGTCCTATTCTTGTCCTGAAAAATCGGATCCTGGTACAATACAAAGTCAATGGATCCGCAAAAAACGGATGACATTCGGATGTCATTCCGTATGTCATCCGTTTTTTGCGGATTCCGTTCCTGGAAACACATAACAATTTTTTTTTTTTTTTTTTTTTCAATTTTTTTTCAAAGAAATCCAAACAACTTTATTTGATTATTGAAATGTATACATGCTCCCGTTTTTTGCGGATCCGCAAAAAACGGATGACATACGGATGACATACGGAAACATTTTCAGGAACAACGGATCCGCAAAAAACGGACCGTTTTTCAGGATGAAAAAAAACAGGACGTGTGAATGGACCCTTAGCCAGTTGAGTATATTACTGGATGTACTAGCAGCCCTGGCACCACCGATATCAGCTCCTCAGCCCTGGCACCACCGATATCAGCTCCTCAGCCCTGGCACCACCAATATCAGCTCCTTCCTTATTATATATATATATATATATATATATACATAGTGGATATAATTTTTTTACAGCACAGAAACCTGACATTTTAACAGGGGTGTGTAGACTTTTTATATCCACTGTATATATATATATATATATATATATATATTCAGAGCTAAAAAAAACATCTAGTAGTTCTGCCCCTTCCTGATCCTCAGTGATCAGCTCCCCTTTACCATCATTCAGGAGACATACCTGCTCTGAACTTGGTTTTTTAGCTTTTATATATTTAAAGATTTTTCCGTGATTTGTTTTGCTCTCTTTGGAAACCTGCTGTTCATGATGTATTTTTGCAGAATTTGTTTCTTTTTTTTACAGATTTTATTAAAGGGGCTGTCTCACTTCAGCAATTAGCATTTATTATGTAGAGGAAGTCAATACAAGTCACTTACTAATGTATTGTTATTATCCCTTTTGCTTCCTTTGCTGGCTAGATTCATTTTTACATCACATTATACACTGCTCATTTCCATGGTTACGACCACCCTGCAATAGTGAATTTCCCCATGGTGGGACTATTTAAAGGATTATCTTATCCAATAGAGGTGGTCGTGCTTGCACACCATAGGAATAGGCACTAGCCTATGTGCACTTCCATGGTCTCGGCCAGAAGAAAGGGTGGCGCTTTTTTCTATAGTGTGAAAACATGACCACCACTGATGGATTGCAGGGTGGTCATAAAAATGAGCAGAGTATTATGTGATGGAAAGGAGGCAATATGGACAATCACAATACATTAGTCAGTGCCTTGTATTAACTTTATCTACAATGATAAATGCCATTTGCTGAAGTGAGAGAACCTCTTTAAGCCTTGTGTAAATTTCAAACACTTCAGAATACCCCTCAGATTTATATATTTTTTTAATAGCCCTTTTATACAAAAGTCTCGTGGGGTTTAACAGTATAATTACCCAAAGTCTCCCATTTATCCTCTGTATTACTATATTACAGTAGCTGCTCCCAGTCTATGCTATGACTTCAACACAGGAAATTGGCCTTCTTAAGGCCCCCTGCACACTAATGTGTGCTTCCCGTTGCCGTATTGCGGACCGCATTTGCAGATCCGCAATACACGGGCGCCGTTCCGTGGGCATTCTGCATCACGGATGCACACTCACTTCAATAGGTCCGCAAATCCGGAGATGCGGAATGGTGCGGAACAGAAGAACGGAACGGAACCCTATGTGGAAGCACTATGGAGTGCTTCTGTGGGTTTTTTTCCCATACTTCTGTTCCGCAAAAAGATAGAACATGTCCTATCTTTTTGCGGAACGGCCAGATCGCGGACCCATTAAAGTGAAGGATCCGCAATCCGCTGCAGCTGCCCCACGGACTGTGTTTGTGCATTGTGGCCCGCATTTTGCGGCCCACAGCATGACCACGGGGTGCACACGTTCGTGTGCAGGGAGCCTTAAAATTAAGTGTTTTTTCCCTCCTGGACACAGTTTGTTTTTTTACAATTCAGAAGGAATATATCTTGTGCATATTGCTGTCAATGGTTTCGTGAACAGTGACAAGCCCTGCATTGTTAAAAAGTGAATTCACTTAATTCTGGAGGTTTTGTGCTATCAGAGCTATACCCTACTGTAAATTAATTGCTCCCTTATTTTGAGATCATCAACATAGCCATTTATTGACTTCTAACCTGATCTGGTCCGCAGGAGTACGAGGAAAGGTTTGCTCGTCTGAAGGCGGAATATGAAGCGGAGCAGAAGTCTCGAGCTCGGTTAGAAGAGGACATCAATAACTTGCGGAACTCGTACAGTCAGCAGCTGGCTGATAGGGAGCAAGATCTGCAAAGGAAATCAGGTGACGGTCACTACTTACAGACGTCTACTTCCCTACTCCATCATTAGGATACAACATCGCTGTTTGATCAGAGGGTCCGACTACTGGACCCTCTACCAAGTTCTAGTATGAAGAAGCCATACCACTAGGTAGAGTGCCGCATCTAATTCATATTTTTTTTTACTCTGCTCCTGTGTCAGTCCTGATCAGTCATGATGCTGAAATACCAACTCAGCTTCATTCATGTAACCAGGCACTGTGCAGAGAAAAAGCCAAAAAAGTGTTAACCCTATCAATAGAGGCACATTGCAGCCTTAGGCCTCATGCACACGGCCGTTGTTTTGGCCTGCATCCAAGCCGCCGTTTTGGCGGCTCGGATGCAGACCCATTCACTTCAATGGGGCCACAAAAGATGCGGACAGCACTCCGTGTGCTATCCGTATCCGTTGCTCTGTTCCGTGGCCCGCTAAAAAAATATAACATGTCCTATTCTTGTCCGCGCTTTGCAGACAAGAATAGGCATTTATATTAAAGGCTGACCGTGTCGTTCCGCAAATTCTGGACCGCAAAACACACCACGGTCGTGTGCATGAGGCCTTATATTGTTGAATGAGAAGTTCCGCAGCTTTCTAATATACTTCAGGGGTCATTTTCGACTCCGGTCTTGATATCTCCTATAGCTGGGGGTGTATCCACCGGAGTTATGTAGAGGGGCCACAATCTGCACCAAGAATACGCCTAATATAGGCGTATTTCTGGTTAGTAAATGACCCCCTTTATGTTTCAGTTTCTCACCATACTGAAGATCTCTGCTTGCTGTCAGTGACTTGGAAGATTGCTTATATCCATAGCCTGAAAACCGTCCTGGCCTAGCCCTGCTTCCATATGTGGATTTGTCGCAGTGGATCAGTGTAGACAGCCTACTGTGAGCGAAGCACTTCGGCTGAACAGAGTTCATGTTGATAGGTTTTAGCTGCACTGATACATTTTAGCAAACCCTCAGCTGTGAGCAGGACTAACCTCTAGATGTAAACGGTCATCGTGATTGTGAAGGAGTGAATGAACACTGCACATAGATCAGACTGTACCGTGGGTATGATTAAGAAATATTCACATCTATGGTGACAAATTGATGGGGTCAGACCAATGCAAACCTGTTCCATCCGTTAACACATTTCTAATAGATCCGATTGTGTTTATTGTAGTCGATCGGCTCCTTTTTTTAGCACTGATACAATACAGCATCATGGAAGCCACTAAACATGTATGACATGGAGTGTACTTTATTCACAGAAGCCAGCGTTATTGGTCCAGATGTGGCCGCTGGTGCCTCGGCAGATGGGTCTGAAAATCAGGTAGGTATAATGACTTGTCATCCTATGCATTCCACCTCGTATAACTGTACAGTGTAAACCTAGCCTTTGGCTGGTTTCACACGAGCGAGTGTCACGCTCCGGACTCGCAGTGCAGCTCCCGTCCTGAACTTCCAGCACTGCCATAGCATGTTGATTTATGATGCTATGTAACCATCTAAGGTCTGGCATCTATTGGTATACATAGTGTTATCCAATACATTCCAGACCTCTAAGGGTTACATAGCATCATAAATCAATAAAATGCTGTGCGACCTGTCAGTACGGGAGCTGCACTGCGAGTCTGGAGCGTGACACTCGCTCGTCTGAAAGCGGCCTTTATGTGAGGAATACTGGGAATCTACACACATAGCAGTTAACATGTGGTTAGAAATGCATCGGAAAAACCACAATGGAGTTTGAAGCGGTTGCGTTTTTTTTTGCAGGTTAAAAGTGTTGAATAAATGGCTTTCACCTGTAAAACAAAAAAATTTAACCGCATTGACGCCACATCAGTTTCTGCACCCTCTAAATATACCCTCTGCTGACATATACCCTTCAGAAAGGTCAAATCTACTACGGACGGCACATTTGGGGAAGATTTATGAATTTCTTTACAACACAAGGGTGGCATAAAAAGTTGTACATATTTGTGCTGTAGTTTGCAACTTTTTACACTTTTTGATACTTTTCAAAATTGGCAAGAAAAGTGGGCGTGCGTAACCTCCTATTGCTCGACAGTAGAGATGAGCGAATTTCTGGTTATGAAATTCGTTCACCCTTCGTTTACTGGTAAAAGGTGAATTGCGTTATGGATTCCGTTACCACGGACCATAATGCAATTCTATGACAGAATGCATAACGGAAACTGGACGGATCCATTATGCGGCCCATAGACTTCTATTATGACGGAATGCCTCTAAAGGCATTCCGTTATGCATTCTGTCATAGAATTGCGTTATGGTCCGTGGTAACGAAATCCATGACGCAATTAACCTTTTACCAGTAAACGAAGCGTCAACGAATTTCATAACCAGAAATTCGCTCATCTCTAGATGATGTTTTAATATATGCAAATGAGCCTCTAGGAGCAACGGGGGCGTTACCATTACTCCTAGAGGCTCTGCTGTCTCTGCAACTGCCGTGTCCTCTGAGCCAGGCATGATGACATTTTCACTGCCTGGTCCTATTAATCAAAGTAGAGAGGGTGCGGCATTTGCATAGAGAGCAGAGCCCTCTGCATTTTCATGCATATTTGGAAACAAATGCGCACAAAACTCGGAAATGCTGCGGATTTCAAATACTGACGGAAATTATACGCCCATGTGAATAGCTCTATTCATTAATATTAGCAGTGGATTTCGGTACATAAAATCCGTCCCAAATATGGATTGCCAATCCTCTCATGTGAAAGTGGCCTATGGAAACATTCTTAGCACATCGGATCGGCAGAACTTCTAATTCTGTTATGGTTTGTGTTCTTCTTCATAGACAGAAGCACAAGTGGCCGTACATCTCCGCAGCATAACAAGAGAAAACCTGGGGGTGGACTCTGCGTCAACTACGCTCATCCCTCCACAGGAGGCCACACGGTCTGTCACCCCCCAGCAAGTCCTCGCCAGGTGAGAGAGCGACTCCTAGAAATTTCAAACCCAACAGCCACATTAAAAACTGTGATAAAAAAAAATCACCACATCACATTTGCAAAATCACGATTAGGACAGGTTCCCTAAATCGGCTATTTTTGTGGCTGCATTTCTGCAGCAAAAACGTCGCAAAACCTCATGTATTACATGCAATTTTTTGCTGCAGAAAAGCCAGCAGACTTCACTCTCTCCGTTGCAAAGGGTGAAGTTGTCAGTTGAGATCCTCAGCATAAATTGACACGCTAAAGATTTCAGATCCGCACCATAGGTCCAGTTTTTTTGTTTGCAGCCTTTGGATGAGAATTTAGAAATTCTCACCCACTTTGCTGCTATTGTACATTGCTGCGGATTTGCCGCATGAAAATCCCCAGATAATCTGTAACAGGTAAACTTTGCCTTGGGGTGAATTCAGAGTGTGCGGTTAAGGCCTCATGCACACGACCGTTGTTGTGTCCCGTGTCCGTTGTTCCGTTTTCCGTGATTTTCTGCGGACCCATTGACTTTCAATGGGTCCGTGGAAAACTCAGCTAATGCACCGTTTTGCACTCGCGTGAGAAAAATTGGCATGTTTGGTACCCAAACCCGAACTTCTTTACAGAAGTTCGGGTTTGGGTTAGGTGCTGGGTAGATTGTAATATTTTCCCTTATAACATGGTTATAAGGGAAAATAATAGCATTCTGAATACAGAATGCATAGTGCAATAGCGCTGGAGGGGTTAAAAATAAATAAATAAAAAATTTAACTCACCTTAATCCACTTGCTCGCGCAGCCCGGCTTCTCTTCTGTCTTCTTTTTTGCTGTGTGCAGGAAAAGGACCTGTGGTGACGTCACTCTGGTCATCACATGGTCCATCACCATGGTAAAAGATCATGTGACGGACCATGTGATAACCGGAGTGACGTCACCACAGGTCCTTTTCCTGCACACAGCAAAAAAGTAGACAGAAGAAAAGCCGGGCTGCGCGAGCAAGTGGATTAAGGTTAGTTAAATTTTTTATTTATTTATTTTTAACCCCTCCAGCGCTATTGTACTATGCATTCTGTATTCAGAATGCTATTATTTTCCCTTATAACCATGTTATAAGGGAAAATAATAATGATCGGGTCTCCATCCCGATCGTCTCCTAGCAACCGTGCGTGAGAATCGCACCGCATCCGCACTTGCTTGTGGATGCTTGCGATTTTCACGCAGCCCCATTCACTTCTATGGGGCCTGCGTTGCGTGATAAACGCACAATATAGAGCATGCTGCGATTTTCACGCAACGCATAAGTGATGCGTGAAAATCACCGCTCATGTGCACAGCCCCATAGAAATTAATGGGTCCAGATTCAGTGCGAGTGCAATGTGTTCACCTCTCGCATTGCACCCGCGCGGAATACTAGCCCGTGTGAACTCAGCCAAAAACTGCCTTAGGAAAAAAAATAAACGGGTGGTTTTGAGCTCAGTTGTTTGCACAGGTGAAATACATTTTAATATGTTTTCTGTAACCAAACTTAAAAACATTGGAAATCACATATGGTTTTTACCAAAGCGTTTTGACCACACAATCTGAATAAACCTTTATGGGCCATTTATCATGTGCGTCTGCTTTTTAGAGTGAGATTAGACTGGCGTAGGGGATTAACCGGTCACTATTTAGAACAGTGGGGCACATTTATAGAGCTTGCCTGTTTTTGGCCAAAAAATTAGACTGGCATATTTAATTTGGCTGTCTTTTTTTTTTGCCAAGTATTTATTAAAAGTCGCACAGCTGTTGATGAATTAGACTTGGTGTATTGTTGTCAGTCTGACCTCTGGTGGTTGATTTTCAGTACGTCAGGTTCATATTCACTCAGACTGGTCTAATTTACTTGCACATGAAAAAAGTTTCATCTTTGCGCAGAAAGTAACAATGATCCCATAGAAATGCACGGTATCGCCGCGGCAATCGCGAGAAATCCAACACTGCTGGATTTCTTGCGACTGCTGGGCCAATCCCAATCATTTCTATGGGATCACCGCTACTCAGCGATCCTGGCCATGACAGCTGTCTTGCGACCAGTATCACCATGTAGCCCTAGTCTTAATGCAAAAAAAATAAAAATCGCACTTCACCACTCAAAACAGACTCCAGCCCTGGAGTGGAGTAGAAATTAGACCGTATTTGCGACAAATTCAGGTGGACCTACATAAAATAGGTCAGAAAAAAGTCACAAAAATTAGAAATCTTTTGAATTAGTCAAAAAAAATCTAAACAGTCGAATGGAGCACACTCATCATGATGATTTGCGCCGATTTTGGTCGTATTTCATGTACGCCGAACAGACATTTCTCTTTAGTCGCATTTATTGTTATGATTTCACCTTGTCTAAGATTTTACATGCCATCTGCACATGTTTATTTTTTGCGTCTATTTTGTTGATGGGGCTTAGTGTTTTGTCATTGGCAAAGTGCAATTATGTATTCACTACTTTTTTACGTATGAATGTGATTAGTAAAAGTCGCGCAAAACTCCACCAGCTCTTGGCTGGCGTATGTTGCTTCTCCTAGTTGGATTTTTTGTGACTCGCAAAAATAGGTGTACAATTATACTAGCATGATGCATGTACCCCAATAACCTCCAAAACAGTAACATTTTCAGTAGTAAATGCGACAAAAAAAATAAGACTGTCTAAAACAGCATTTTTGAGACTAAAAACAGGCGCAATTTAAATGTGCCCCCAGTATTTATAAGGAGTCGCACAACAGGTGATGAATGAGGCAATGTGTCTTTGTATTCATCACGGTGCAGGTGGATCATGTGCTATTGGACTACGCGTTGGTCGGCTCCCGAATTAGGTGCAAAAATCCAGCGAGAAAGTTGCATATTAGATATAAAAAGTCCCAGCCATATACACTTTTATATTTACGAAAAAGAGCATGTCTACATCCCAATGCCACTATTTTAATAAAATTGTCGCACAGCCCACCCATGAAGAAGCGTAGATGTTAGACCAAATTTGGGACAAAATCAAGTGGAAAAAAGCGCACTTAGATGAATCAGTTCAAAACATACACACCAAGTAAACCATGCCCCTAAAATCAGTCTAAGGCCTCATGCACACGACCGTTCCGTTTTTTGCGGTCCGCAAATTGCGGATCCGTAAAACACGAAAGCCACCCGTGTGCCTTCCGCAATTTCCGGAACGTAACAGGCGTCCCATTGTAGAAATGCCTATTCTTGTCCTCAAAACGGACAAGAATAGGACATGTTATATTTTTTTTGCGGGGCTACGGAACGGCGCAACGGATGCGGACAGCACACGGAGTGCTGTCGGCATCTTTTGCGGCCCCATTGAAGTGAATGGGTCTGCATCCGAGCCGCCAAAACTGCGGCTCAGATGCGGACCAAAACAACGGCCTAAAGCAATAAATAGTCGAACCAGGAAAAAGAGAAGAAAAACTGGCGCAAAACAAAGAGTAAGGGCTCAAGCACATAACCGGTGGCTGTTTTGCGGATCGCAAAACATGGATACCAGCCGTGTGCATTCCACATTCTGCAGAACGGTACTGCTAGCCCCTAATAGAACAGTCCTATCCTTGTCAGAGTCCTTCAAAAAAAAAAATATAAATGTTTGTGTGCATGAGCCCTAAATGTGGCAAAAACACTGAACATTAGACCAAAAAAGGCACAAACAACGATTATATGTAACTAGAGTAACTGGAATAAATGCTTAGCACTGTGCAGATGATAAATGGCTTCTTAGCTTTGTGGGGATGAGTTTCACAGATCTGAATATAGTGCAGTACCCTAACAACGAGAGGGGGTGTCATTTTAGGTTGCAGATGCTGGAGCAACAGGTTGTCGGAGGTGAACAGGCAAAAAACAAGGACCTGAAGGAAAAACAGAAGCGCAGGAAGAAGTATGCGGATGAGCGCAAAAAGGAACTGATCGCTGCACTGCAAAATGTAGATGAAGACAGCAGCGACCGAATGCTGCTTAATGTTTATGAGTCTATTCAAGAAGAGCTGCAGGCCAAAAGCAAACATCTAGAGAAGATCCAGAAGAAGGTAAGTAATCCATTTATCCTGTTGAGAAACAGCACCAATCCATTGAATGCTACATTGGCGCCCCAGGGGCTCTGTGTGCAAGACTCAGCTATGTGTACGACACCTATAAGCTTGTACGCACCAAGAGGCATCAATTCTAAAAATCTGTCAAAGTTTACCAGTATTGCACTGACACACAGTACAGAAACAGCAGCTGTGAACACTGACAACTAAGGCCTCCAATGGCCCTCGTAATGTGTATTATTTTCTAGTCTCGCATACTGTATCTCCTTCTGTATCACAGCTGAAAGCTGCAGAGATTGAAATTGAAGATCTGCACTCGGAGTTTGAACGAGACAGAGACGACTATCTGGTTACTATACGACGCCAAGAAAGGGACCTGCTCCTCTTCCAGCAGATCCTGGACCAGATCCAGCCCCTGATCAGGAGAGACTGCAATTACAGCAATCTGGATAAAATCAGGAGAGAGGCTTCATGGGATGAGGACAGTAACAGCTGGAAGATCCCCGAAATTCTCATCCAGAAAACCAGTCTCCCCTCAGGTAAATGCCCCAGCGCTCATTCCAGCTATTGTATACTGGTGTATATGAGGCCCAGCACCAGAGTACAAAGCATTATATTATAGAAATAACCTCAATGTTAACTAATTGACAAAAAAAATACCGCCCCCAGATAGAAAGTGCTGCAACTCTCAGCATGCAGTTATGTCTCAGGCAGATACCGTATGTAAGTGATTACAGGTGTGATCTGCTGCCCTATAAAATGGCTCTCAGAGGCTACTGTTGGGCAGCTTACTCTAAGGGTCCATTCACACGTCCGTAAGTGTTTGGCGGATCCGCAAAACACAGACACCAGCAATGTGCTTTCCGCAATTTGCGGACCGCACATCGCCGGCACTATAATAGAAAATGCCTAATCTTGTCTGCAATTGCAGACAAGAATAGGACATGTTCTATTTTTTGGAGGAAACAGAAGCACGGATGCGGAAGTGTGGATCCGCAAATGCGGACGCGGACAGCACATTCCGGCCCCATTGAAAATGAATGGTCTGCACCTGCAGAACGGATGCGGACCCATTTTGCGGACGTGTGAATGGACCCTAAGTGAGAGACCGTTGACTGCTAGACATGCCTGTACAATGCACTCAAAGACATTTTGCCCAGTTGGCAGACTTTGAGAGGGGGACACATTTGAGAAAAGCAGAATGGTGGAGAAGCAGAACTGCCCTCCATATAGGCCATTCTGACATATCTGTTAGACGGTGTTGGGAGCAGTGATTACATGAGAGCACAGACATGTGGCAAACAGGCTCGGAACGGCCCAGCCAGACCACCAGTAGAGAGGATCATTCCCCGACAACCACGAGCAGCTTCCACAGTTTCATTGTCCACCATCCAGACACAGGTGGCGCCTTCACTACACTTCCCTGTCTCTGCCCAGACCATTTCCAGGCGCTTAGCAGAGACCTATTTAGTATCATGGTACCTATTAGTTGTCCTGACGTTCACAGACACCATCCCTTTGTTTGCAGTGGTGTCATGAATGAGAAACTTGGACTGCTATGGCTGAAACCATATCATCTTTAGCAACAAATCCAGCTTCTGTTTGGGATCCAACAATGGTCAGGGTCAATTATGGAGGCCTCTTTTCAATCCTGCCACTGCCCCAACTGCTGGTGTGATGATCTGGGAGCCATTGTATACGACACCTGCTTGGCTGCCCAGTCACCCAAATTTTTGCCAATTGAGCATTTATGGGACCAGCTGGGACACAGCTTCAGCAACCTACAAGTGGACAGGATCTACAGGCCCAGCTGTAACATTTGTGGGCAAATGTGCCGCAGGATCCCATACAAAACCTGTATGCTTCCATGTTCAACCGTATCTCATCTCGTATCCAGGCTAGAGGCTGTATCTCATCTCGTATCCAGGCTAGAGGCTGTATCTCATCTTGTATCCAGGCTAGAGGCTGTATCTCATCTTGTATCCAGGCTAGAGGCTGTATCTCATCTTGTATCCAGGCTAGAGGCTGTATCTCATCTCGTATCCAGGCTAGAAGCTGTATCTCATCCTGTATCCAGGCTAGAGGTGGCACAACAGGGTCCTAGAGCCTCCTTTCAGTTGTACCGTTTCCCCCAATAAACTTCCCCTTTCCTCTGATATTGTAATCACTTCCATACATCACCATTACAGTCACACAGACAAAAACTCCCTCTTGGCACTGTATGTTTTTTGTCAATGAATGTACAAACCGGATTCCAAAAAAGTTGGGACACTAAACAAATTGTGAATAAAAACTGAATGCAATGATGTGGAGATGGCAAATGTCAATATTTTATTTGTAATAGAATGTAGATGACAGATCAAACGCTTAATCCGAGTAAATGGATCATTTTAAAGGAAAAATACGTTGATTCAAATTACAAAGACTTTGCATCTATCATCATCAACTGTGCATAACATCATCCGAAGATTCAGAGAATCTGAAACAATCTCTGCGTAAGGGTCAAGGCCGTAAAACCATACTGGATGCCGGGCCCTTAAACGACACTGCACCACAAACAGGAATGCTACTGTAAAGGAAATCACAGAATGGGCTCAGGAATACTTCCAGAAACCATTGTCAGTGAACACAATCCACCTGTGCCATCCGCCGTTGCCAGCTGAAACTCTACAGTGCAAAGAAGAAGCCATTTCTAAGCAAGATCCACAAGCTCAGGCGTTTTCACTGGACCAGGGATCATTTAAAATGGAGTGTGGCAAAATGGAAGACTGTTCTGTGGTCAGACGAGTCACGATTCAAAGTTCTTTTTGGAAATCTGGGACGCCATGTCATCTGGACCAAAGAGGACAAGGACAACCCAAGTTGTTATCAACGCTCAGTTCAGAAGCCTGCATCTCTGATGGTATGGGGTTGCATGAGTGCGTGTGGCATGGGCAGCTTGCATGTCTGGAAAGGCACCATCAATGCAGAAAAATATATTCAGGTTCTAGAACAACATCTGCTCCCATCCAGACGTCATCTCTTTCAGGGAAGACCCTGCATTTTTCAACAAGATAATGCCAGACCACATTCTGCATCAATCACAACATCATGGCTGCGTAGGAGAAGGATCCGGGTACTGAAATGGCCAGTCTGCAGTCCAGATCTTTCACCTATAGAGAACATTTCTAAACTTGAGAAACTGGTCTCCTCGGTCCCCAGACGTCTGTTGAGTGTTGTAAGAAGAAGGGGAGATGCCACACAGTGGTGAAAATGGCCTTGTCCCAACTTTTTTGGGATTTGTTGACACCATGAAATTCTGATTCAACATATTTTTCCCTTAAAATGGTACATTTTCTCAGTTTAAACTTTTGTTCTGTGATTTATGTTCTATTCTGAATAAAATATTAGAAGTTGGCACCTCCACATCATTGCAATCAGTTTTTATTCACGATTTGTATAGTGTCCCAACTTTTTTGGAATCCGGTTTGTACATGAAGGAGACACACAAGCCTTTATGCCATTGGAAACTGGCGAATGGGCGAGGGTTGTGGTAATAGCTGGCAGGTGGAGAACTTCTCGTCTACTGTGTCTCAGAGCCCAGCATGGTTACCTCATCCTGGTTCCTGCAGTTCCTCACTAGGCCTCATACAGACAGCTATAGCATTCTATTACAGCCACAAATCCTGGCAGTTTTACCACATCACAGATCCCTATGACCCTGTTAGTTTGAGTCATTAGACCAGTGGTCGGGCCAGGATTTGTGGTTGTTATACAGACACTTAAATGCACTTAGCCATCTGAATAAAGCCTAATTGAACAGCCAGATCTCAGTTTAAAGAAGCACTCCCATCGTTTTTCCTGAACCTAAAGTTATCGCTCTCAAAACAGTTCTTACTGTTGCTTTATCCCCGCTACAAGTCTCTTTTCTGGTTTTCCTGTGCTGGTCTGCCATCTTTTTCTACCTTTTCTCTCTCTCTACTATATCCATTAAAGAGGACATTTCACTGGTCCTGACATTACAATATAAGTACCTGGAACTGTAGGGCATGTAAAGGAGATGTCGTCGGCCTTTTTTTTTTTTTTTTTCCTATGGACTGCTCCGTTTCCCCGCTGTGCCCCTCGTTCTGATTTTCTGCCCTGTATGCTAATCCAGACCATCGGTATAGGGAAGAGGAGACGGCCATGTTTCTCTATTAGATATAGCAAGCCTACGTGTACCACATATATCCATCCCTCTGTCTTAGAGGAGCTTACAGTCTACGTTTTATTTCTTCCTTGGACATGGTTATAAGGGAAAATAATAGCATTCTGAATACAGAATGCATAGTAAAATAGCGCTGGAGGGGTTAAAATAAAAATATTAATAATTTAACTCACCTTAGTCCACTTGCTCACGTAGCCGGCATCTCCTTCTGTCTTCATCTTAGCTGTGTGCAGTAACAGGACCTGTGGTGACGTCACTCCGGTCATCACATGATCTGTATTCAGAATGCTATTATTTTCCCTTCTAACCATGTTATAAGGAAAAATAATACAATCTACAGAACACCGATCCCAAGCCCGAACTTCTGTGAAGAAGTTCGGGTTTGGGTACCAAACATGCGCGATTTTTCTCACGCGAGTGCAAAACGCATTACAATGTGGCCTTACTGCAAGGTTGTATTACTGTAATGCACACTTGCCAACGTTTGAGTTGGTAAAATCAGGGCATATAAGCCCCGCCCCCGTAACGCCCTGGACCCGACCAGAAACACCTATTTGTGGGTGGGGTTTGTGTTGACCATGCCCATTTTGGCCCGGGACAGCACAAATTTGCCGGGACGGTCTCTGAAAATCAGGGACAGTCCCGGCGAATTCAGGACAGTTGGCAGCTATGGTAATGGTCGTCGCTGTCTCCCCAGATATAGATTCTCTCCTTACATAAAATTTATAGACAATAACTGTTATTCTTCCTGTGTCTACAGCCCCAGGTCTTCCATCAGCTAAACCAAAGAGGACACCACCAAGTAAGAACGGAGAGCACCACCTGGTACGTCTTCTGTGATGAGCCCCACACGCCTTGTTGTCATGTATAAAGTGTTCCAGAAGCACTCACACTGTTGTATTAATGGTGGGGGGTTTTGGGAGCCTAAAATGTTCCCACTGGAATGGTTGTCAGTGCTTTCCTCTGATGGGTCCGATTCCTGTTGTTGGAACAAAACATTTGACCCATCCCCCATTAATACAAGTGTGTGATTCAAGCCTGTAGTAGGGATTCGTGGCATGATGCATTGTGTGGAGTATTAAAGGGGTATTCCCATCTGAGACAATGTGGGCATATCGCTAGGATATTGGTTCTGTACACCGAGAAAGGAGCAGGGTCCGGCCACCACCAAGCGCTCTCCCCATAGTACTGAATGTGAGCACACCGCCATCGCTCTTATTCATTTCTATGGAGCCGACAGAAATAGCCGAGCCAGCGCTCGGCTATTTTCGGCGGCTCTATAGACATGAATGGAGGTCGGCTGCGCATGCGCAGTGCGCCCTCCACAACTTTCGATTCTCCATTCTCAGTGTAGGTGTGGGTCCCAGCAGAGGGACCCGCACCTATCAGACAATGAGGGCATATCCTAGCGATATGCCCCCCATTGTCTGAGATGGGAAGACCTCTTTAATGTATTGTTGCTATGTGCCTCATGGACTAATACTAATAGGGACTTGGAGTCTGTTCTACACAGTCCGGTCATGCAGCATTGCCGCGTAATAGATTTCTGTTCTAATTGGCTGCAGTGGAAAATAGCATCACATACTCACATAGCAAATATATAATACTTCCAAGAAAGACACATCAAAACCGCAATGGTTTCACTTACAAATATTCACTTTAATCTTCTTGCGAGACATATGACACATAACAGCAACTTACATCTCAACTGCCTTTTCTGGGTGAGAGAGAGAGAGCCCAATTAAGACGCGTTCCCAGCGGTGAGAAAAGTGATGACCGTACTTTATATGCTGACAAATAGCGGATACACCATATAGTGCAGTACTGAACACAGCTGAATTGTTTCCTGCACCAGCACTAGATTATCTATTACTATATCATTATATCAATACGATTGTCTTGTCAGGGGGAAGACCGATACAAAGTCATGCTCCACAAAAGTGACAGTGAAAACCTTGCAAGCAACTACTTCAAGTCCAAGCGCGCCAGCCTAATTCTCAGCGCCGATCCGATGAAGAGCTTGGGTGAGTGGAGCACGTTCTGTACTTGAACGCAGCATTAATGTCATGTGCCCAATCGCTGCCTTCCATAATTTGTGGAACGGCCACATGGATCCACAAAAATACGTGTGCAAGGTCCCATAGAAATGAATGGGTCACTGTGCTATGCGCAAAAAAAGCATGAAGCCTTAAAGGGGATGTTCGGCTTTTATGAAGTGTCCCCAGTGCCCCATGTGTTAAAATCATAAAAGATCATGTACTCATGACGAGTGATGGTCAGTTTGCAGTGTTCGCCAGCGAACACATGCGGGCTGCCATCTTTAGTAAGGTAGACTCACCTGTCCGGCGATGCACAGGTAAGCCCTTACCTGTGCCGGGAGCCGGTCTGAAATCAAATGCGGTCACCGGGAGCAGGCAGTTCCGAGAACAGCCCGATGAAGGCCCCCGGCGGCTGTTCTCTGAACTGCCTGCTCCCGGTGACTGCATTTGATTTCAGACTGGCTCCCTGCACAGGTAAGGGCTTACCTGTGCATCGCCGGACAGGTGAGTCTACCTTACTAAAGATGGCAGCCCGCATGTGTTCCTCTTGATCGCGTAGTTCCCGATCTCTCCTTTACTAGCTGTGGGCTAAATGACCTGTGGTGACGTCAGATCACATGCTCCAATCACATGGTCCATCACCATGGTGATGGAGCATGTGATCTGACATCACCACAGGTCATTTAGCCCACAGCTAGTAAAGGAGAGACCGGGAACTACGCGATCAAGAGGATAAGGTGAGTTAACTTTTTTATTTTTTTAACCCTTCCAGCACTATTATACTGTGCATTCTGTAGTCAGAATGCTATTATTTTCCCTTATAACCATGTTATAAGGGAAAATAATACAGTGAATAGACTGTCACCTAGAACCTATGCGTGAAAATCGCACCGCATCTGCACTTGCTTGCGGATGCTTGCGATTTTCACGCAACCCCATTCACTTCTATGGGGCCTGCGTTGCGTGGATTATCGCACCGCAACGCACAAAGAGGAGCATGCTGCGATTTTCACGCAACGCATAAGTGATGCGTGAAAATCACTACTCATGTGAACAGCTCCATAGAAATGAATGGGTCGGTATTCAGTGCGGGTGCAATGCATTCAACTCACGCATCGCATCCGCGCGGAATACTCGCCCGTGTGAAAGGGGCCTAAGGCTACTTACACACTTGCGGCAGTGTGATCCGGCGAACAGTTCCGTCGTCGGAAATGCCCACCGGATCCGCCAATCTGGATGTGACGGAAAGCATTTGTGAGACGCATCCGGATGCGGATCCGTCTCACAAATGCATTGCAAGAACGAATCCATCTCTCCGCTTGTCATGCTGACAGACGGATCCGTCTTGTATCTTTTTACACATTTTTACCGGTCTGTGCATGCGCAGACCGGAAAGACTGATCCTGCATTCCGGTATTTTGAATGCCGGATCTGGCACTAATACATTCCTATGGGGAAAAATGTCGGATCCGGCATTCAGGCAAGACTTCAGTTTTTTTCGCCGGAGATAAAACCGTAGCATGCTGCAGTTTTATCTTTGTCCTGATCAGTCAAAAAACTGAACTGAAGACGTCCTGATGCCTCCAGAACGGATTACTCTCCATTTAGAATGCATGGGGATATGCCTGATCAGTTCTTTTCTGGTATAGAGCCCCTAGGACGGAACTCTATGCCGGAAATGAAAAACGCTAGTGTGAAAGTACCCTAAAATATTAAGTTTGAATCCCTCCTTTCCCAATTTTACATATAAAAATATATAAACAATAAATAAATAAATAAACATATTACATAGAGCTGCGTCTGAAAAGTCCAAACTATTAAATTATTAAAAAATATCTCCTATGCGGTGAACATTCAACATTTTTTTTGTCACCTTGTCACCCCAAAAAATAGCATAGGACTGTTCTATTATGGGCCGAACGTTTCATAAAATGCGAAATGTACGCAGCTTTTTGTTGGCTTTTTTTTTTTTTTTTTTTGAGCATCGCAATACTTTTTTATGGTGACGAAAGCTAAATCAAAATTTTGGTATCGAAACAACCCTACGCCGATCTGATCGGCGTAGCATTGTCACGATACCAAAATTTTGATTCGGTTTCGATTTGGCGACTAAAAATTTAATTTGGCTCCTACATTTTTCAGTTCAGGAGCCAATAGCTACTAGGTATTTTTTTTTGTTGGAGCACTTGAGATGGATTTTTCTGAGACTGTCGCGTCGCAGTATGTCGCATGTCACAGTGCGACATTATTGACTTTCATTATAAAAACTGTCGCGCGACATTGGTGCGACAAATGTTGCAGTGTAGTTGTGCCCTATCTGTCGCGCAACAAATTTTGTCGTGTAGACCTAGCCTTAATGAATTGCCCACCGACATGGACAAGATTAGGTCGGTCAGTGAGTCTGCATTTTGATTATGCATAACACTGACATAATGCTGTCAGTGCTATCCAATATATTCTAAGGGTTACATAACATCATAAATCAATATAATGCTATGCTACCCGTCAGTGCTGGGAGGTCAGGACGGGAGCTGCCACATACTCCTGCTGTGAGTCCAGTGTGTGTAACTCGCTCGTTTAAAAGGGGCCTATATGTTTTGAACTAGACCACACGGCCAGCCATACACGAGATTAAAGTTAGCCCATTTCAGGTGACAATCAGCCTTTTTCAGCTGTCGATCAGTGGCAGACGCCAGAATTCTGTCAAAAGAAATTGTGATCGGCCCGGTTGGAAAATTTCAGCAGTTGTCGGCTATAATTATATGTGTACGACATGATCGCCAAATCTGGCTGATTGTTTGCCATTGTACTAGACCAAGGTATCTTTTTTATTTTATTTTGTGACTCCCTGGGCGGCCAGTTTAATCTGGCATGTTGCTAATAGGATACAATACTACCTCAGCTCTGCTGTTTAGTTGAGAAAAAAAGTGAGTGCAGATGAGCTTCCTATCGGGTCTATTTACATAGTGCGGTCATTATTTTTGTAATGCAAATAACATATGACTGCAACATGTGAACAGATCCAAGGGAATAAAAAAATCAGGGATCGTGCACAGTTTTTACAGCGCTTTGACCACAGCTGTATTTTACCTACACGCCAATGTAATTTCTCGTTGTCTCCCCCTGCAGCTCTGCACAGCAATTCTCCAGCCTACAGCTCTCCGCTCAACACATCCCCTTCCATCTTGTCTGCCAGTCTCAACTCTGTGTCCCCAGTTCAGTCCCTGGATGCGCCCCTCCCCCGACCATTTCGACTAGAGTCCCTGGAGATTCCCGTCTCGTCTGCCAAAACCAAGCGCAAGAAAAGCAAAAGCCATGGACATCCAGAGGCTTTCTGAACATTTAGGGGCGACTTGCTGATCTGCAACCCACACAAACACCAAAAGAGAATGAATGTATGGAACCATGAGATGCTTCTGCACTGCCTGGACTCGTTCCCATTGTGAAGCACGGCATATAATAGTTGGGGAGGGGAGAATCTGGTTTAGCATTGAGCTTCATAAAGGACAATGTGAATTACGACACATTCTGCATGTGATAAGTACATTACGATTTTATGTAATATTGCATGGTTGAAGGAAGCCTGCGATTTGATGTGCAATTTTCTGTGACAGAGGGGAAACCTTTCATTGCAGAAAATTGCAATCACATGCAGTTTTTTTTCTATGGTAGAAAAAAAAAGCAATTTACAGTAATCACAAAAAAAATCTAACATGATATAATGCGACCCTATAGAAATGCATTCTAGGTGTTGTATCGTGGACATGCTTGTACCAGTCGTGCGTGATATATACACCATAAATCATCCTGTTTCTAACCACACCAGGTCAGAAATAAACATGGAGCAGACGACGGGTCGACAGAAGCCAATCACATTCATGCTTTTATTTTTGAAAAACGAAGGCCGGAATCTGAATGGTTGACTGGACTCAAAAACAAATTAAAGTGTAATATCTCGTCTAGCAGAGCCTCACAGCTTATATCGACTTTGTAACTACTTTACTGTATGTTTACTGCTTATGGGTGTGTTTGTGTTACTAAGGGCTCATGCCCATGAACGTGCCGTGTTTTGTGGTCTGTAAATTGCGGATTCACAAAACACGGATGCCGCCCATAATAGAAGGGGCCGTCCATAATAGAAATGCCTATTCTTGTCCGCAAAACGAAAGAAAGAATAGTACGTTCTTTTTTTTTTTTGCGCCCCCTCAGAAGGGAGCAACGTATGCGGACAGCGGCCCCATTGAAGTAAACGGGTCCGCATCCGAGCCGCAAAAAATTTGAATTTGTCTTAACGGTAATTCTATTTCCATGAAATCACCTTGACGGCGTGCACAAGGAGATTGACCCCTGACCTCTGTAGGGGCTGGAACAGAGAAAGGTTAAATTGCCCCCTCCTACCACCATTCCCCAGCTCAAAATTACTAAAGAGCAAGAACATGGCAAATACATAAATGTAGTGCAAAAAAAATAGAAGTACAGTTCTTGAATGGTATTACGTCATAGCAAAAGGGACTCTTAATGGCAAATAAAGTAAAGAGAAGGGATTAATGTGCCTTTATAGTGATTTCATGGACACGGAATTACCGGTAAGACTAATTCGGATTTTCCATATCATCACCGTGACGGCATGCACAAGGAGATATCCAAAAATATGAAATTAAGGGGGGCTACTGCCTGGAGGACCTTAAGTCCAAAAGACAAGTCAGACATCTTAAAAAAATCTAATCTGAAGTGTTTTATGAAGGTATGCATATTGGACCAAGTCACAGCTCTGCAAATCTCGTCCACTTTTTCAGCATGTGAAGAGGACATCGCCCTAGTGGAGTGTGCGTTGATATTGTTTGGACATGTAAGACCTTGAATCTCATAGCAGCAGGAAATAGTATTCTTTTTCCATCTAGATCATCCAATAGATGATTTGGAAACTTTCTGACCTTTATTCTTTCCTGCAAACTTGATAAGAAGATTGTTTACCTTCCTGAAACTTTTAGTGTTTTCTAGATATTTCAGAACTATTCTTCTAACATCCAGAGTGTGAAAATCCTCCTCCTTTTTATTCTAGGAATTATTGCAAAAGGAAGGAAGAATGATTTCCTGACCTCTATGAAAGTCAGACACCACCTTAGGGAGGAACCCTGGGCAGGGGTGGATTGAGAACTTAAAGACGTCCTAGAAAAAAATACTAAAACTGGCCCTGTTTTGTAGCCGGGTCCACGGAAGGCAGGACCAGCAATACCATATTGTGGCACATTATACCACCCCAACAGAGCCAAATACCACATTCCATCGCAAAATAATGCCAGCAGCACAAAATACATCCCCAAAAACTTCCACTGGCCGGTTGTGAAGAGGGCTCAGGTGGCCCCCTGGGCATCGGCCCACCGGGAAATTTCCCTGTAAGGTCTATGGCCAATCCGCTCCTAACCCTGGGTCTAGTTTGAAGGGGTTCTGCAGTTTGTTTAAACTGATGATCTATCCTCTGGATAGATCATCAGCACCTGAGCAGCGGGTGTTCAAAACACGGGACCCCCCGCTGATCAGCAGTTTGAGAAGGCAGCGGCGCTCCAGGAGCGCCGCGGTCTTCTCACTGTTTACTGCAGGCCCAGTGACGTCACGACTAGGATCAATGGCCTGGGCGCGGCTAAGCTCTGTTCACTTGAATGGAGCTTAGCCCCCCCCAGGCCATTGATACTAGTCATGATGTCACTGGACCTGCGGTAAACAGTGAGAAGGCCGTGGCACTACTGCCAGCGCTGCTGCCTTTTCAAACAGCTGATCGGCGGGGGCCCTGGGTGTCGGACCCCCGCCGATCAGATGCTGATGATCTATCCAGAGGATAGCTCATCAGTTTAAACAAACTGCAAAACCTCTTTAAGGATAATTCTATCCTCTGAAATCGTTAGGTAAGGTTCTCTGCTGGAGATAGCCTAAATCTTCTTGCTGACATAATTGCTATTAAAAAAACTGTTTTGAAAGATAGGACTTTGATTAAAGAATCTTCCAAAGGTTGAAACTGACTCATAGTTAGACCATTTAGGACCGTGTTAAGGTCTCAAGAAGGGACATGTGACCTCAATGTGGGTCTCAATCTAGAGGCTGCCCTGATAAATCTCCTGATCCACCTATGGCTGGCTAGATCAGTATCGAAGAAACAACCGAGCACAGAAACCTGGACTTTTAATGTAGATGGTCTGAGACCGAGCTCCAGACCTTTTTGCAAAAAAATCTACGATTTTTTTAATCTTCGGTTTTTCGATATTTGAAGTTGTCTCCCCTGACCAGGCACAACATTTCTTCCACTTCTTCAAGTAAATGGCGGAGGTTACTTTTTTCCTACAGGATCTGAATGTAGAGATCACAATAGAGGGTTTAGCCATATATTGTCAATTGCATCTACCAATGTAGTGCACCATCTTCAGTGATTTTCTCCCACACTGCCCTTATCTATACAATCACAGAAAATAATGCACTAAAATAATAGATGCAAGCATAACATATGGACTAAGCCCTCACTATATTGATAAAATCTGAGACACTTGGTCAATACATTTTGATCAAAACACATCTAAGCCCACCTACCAAGTGACAAGGTGGTCTCAGTTCAGGCGGGTCCTTCGCTAAACCTGCCTATGCCGTTATGCATTTATGTTCAGGAGCGCAGACCCCACACATATAGTGTGTTGCTTCTAGTAACCTCCATGTGCAGCAGCAACTGGTGGGAGGAGGAGCACACACAACTATATGTACCACCTTAATCAAGGTCGCCTATTAGATAGGTGGGGCAAAAGTGCACATGAATACTACCCCTAAAATAGGAGCGTATTCACAAATTAAGGTGCCACTCCGTCAAGACAAGTTAAACAAATCACGGGAAAAAAATATAAAACATCCTGCAGGATATTATAATGACTGTTGCGATGTACATGGCTACATTTATACAATCACAGAAAATAATACACTATAATAATAGATGCAAGCATAGTATTCATGTGCACGTTTGCCCCACCTATCTAATAGGCGACCTTGATTAAGGTGGTACACAAAGGTGTGTGTGCTCCTCCTCCCACCGGTTGCTGTTGCACACGGACTATATGTGCGGGGTCTGCGCTCCTGAACATAAATGCATAACGGCATAGGCAGGTTTAGCGTAGGACCCACCTGAACTGAGACCACCTTGTCGCTTGGTAGGTGGGCTTAGATGTGTTTTGATCAAAATGCATTGACCAAGTGTCTCCGATTTTATCAATAGAGAGGGCTTAGTCCATATGTTATGTTGCATGTATTATTATAGTGCATTATTTTCTGTGATTGTATAAATGTAACCATGTACATCCACAACATTCATTATCATATCGTGCAGGATGTTTTATATATTTTTTTCTGTGATTTGTTTAACTTGTCTTAAAGGAGTGGCACCTTCATTTGTGAATACGTTCCTATTTTGGGAGTAGTATTCATGTGCACTTTTGCCCCACCTATCTAATAGGCGACCTTGATTAAGGTGGTACATATACAGTGCTGCCCATAATTATTCATACCCCTGGCAAATTTTGACTTAAAGTTACTTTTATTCAACCAGCAAGTAATTTTTTGATGGGAAATGACATAGGTGTCTCCCAAAAGATAATAAGACGATGTACAAGAGGCATTATTGTGGAAAAAAAAGATTTCTCAGCTTTTATTTACATTTGACCAAAAAGTGTCCAGTCTAAAATTATTCATACTCTTCACAAACTGTCACAGTGTGTGGGAAAGTCAAAGTTTCTATACCATTCCAAATAGTCCAAGCTGTTCTAAAGCATCCTAATTACCCTGATTAATTGGGAACAGCTGTTTTAGGCTACTTTCACACTAGCGTTCATGGGTCCGTTCGTGAGCTCCGTTTGAAGGAGCTCACGAGCGGACCCAAACGCCTCCGTCCAGCCCTGATGCAGTCTGAATGGAGCGGATCTGCTCAGACTGCATCAGTCTGGCGGCGTTCAGCCTCCGCTCCGCTCGCCTCCGCACGGACAGGCGGACAGCTGAACGCTGCTTGCAGCGTTCAGCTGTCCGCCTGGCCGTGCGGAGGCGAGCGGATCCGTTCAGACTTACAATGTAAGTCAATGGGAACGGATCCGCTTGAAGATGTCACCCTATGGCTCAATCTTCAAGCGGATCCGTCCCCCATTGACTTTACATTGAAAGTCTGAACGGATCCGCTCAGGCTGCTTTCACACTTTTTTCTAAGTTATTAATGCAGACGGATCCGTACTGAACGGAGCCTCCGTCTGCATTAATATGATCGGATCCGTTCAGAACGGATCCGATCAAGCGCAAGTGTGAAAGTAGCCTTAATCAACTCAACAGGTGAAAAACAGCAGCTCTCTGCAGTTGGTTTGTGGACAGTCATGGCTAAGACAAAGGAGCTCAATTAGGACCTGCGGCTGCGCATTGTGGCTGCTCACAAGTCAGGAAAGGGCTACAATGCCATTTCTAAATGTTTTCAAGTTCCAGTGGCTACAGTGCAAAGTATTATTAAAAATACAAGATGTTTCGCACTGTGGAAAATCTCAGAGGACGTGGTCACCACCAAGGCCATCCTGGTGAATCTGGGCTCTGCTGGTGGCAATGTCTCAAGGCAGACAATCCAACGGACACTGCACAATGCAGACCAAGGAGGACGCCACTTCTCCAGATAAGGCACACAAAAGCTCGCTTGGCCTTTGCAAAAGCTCATCTGGACAAAGAAGAAGACTTCTGGTCTTCTGTGTTATGGTCAGATGAAACAAAAATTTAACTGTTTGGTCACAATGATGTTTCCTTCATTTGGCATAAAAAAGGAGAAGCCTTCAACCCAAAGAACACCATCCCCACTCAAACATGGTGATGGGAACCTAATGCTTTGGTGGTGTTTTTCAGCCAATGGACCAGGGAAGCCTAATCACAGTAAACGGCACCATGAAAAAAGAGTAATACATGAGGATTCTCAACGACAACATCAGGCAGTCTGCAGAGAAACTTGGCCTTGGGCACCAGTGGACATTTCAGCATGACAATGACCCAAAACACACAGCAAAAGTGGTGAAGAAATGGTTAGTAGACAACAACATTAACGTTTTGGAGAGGCCCAGCCAGAGTCCAGACTTGAATCCAATTGAGAATCTGTGGAAGGAGCTAAAGATCAGGGTGATGGCAAGAAGACCCTCCAACCTGAAAGATTTGGAGCTCATTGCTAAAGATGAATGGGCAAAAATACCTGTGGAGACATGCAAAAAGCTGGTCTGCAATTATAGGAAGTGTTTGATTGCTGTAATAGCCAATACAAGCTTTTCTATTGATTATTGAGAAGGGTATGAGTAATCTTGGACTGGACACTTTTTGCTCAAATGTAGGGCTGCAACGATTAATCGATGTAATCGATTATAATCGATAACTGGATTAGTTGTCGACGAATCCAGTTATCGAATAATCGCCGATTCGTTGCTATGCGGGCGGGCGGTCACTGCATCTTTATTTTACCTTTTACAATGACGCTCCTGTAACAGCCAGGCAGAGCGGACGGCGGCGTAACGTCACTTACTCATGTGACACGCCTGCTCCGCCTCCTTCATTCATGAAGTGGGCGGAGCAGGTGCGTCACGTGAGTGAGTGACGTTACGCCGCCGTCCGCTCTGCCTGCTACTGGAGCGTCATTGTAAAAGGTAAAATAAAGATGCAGTGATTAGTCCGACTAAGCATCGGGGCCGGGGCTGTTATGGGGAGGGGGGAGGATCTGTCTATGGCACTGCTATGGGGAGGGGGGTCTGTGTATAGCACTGCTATGGGGAGGGGGGGGGGGGGTCTGTGTATGGCACTGCTATGGGGAGGGGGGTCTGTGTATGGCACTGCTATGGGGAGGGGGATCTGTGCACTGTTATGAGGAAAGGGATCTGTGCACTGTTATGCCCATAACAGTGCACATATCCCCCTCTCCATAACAGCGCCGCCCACAGATCCCCCTCTCCATAACTGCGCCACCCACAGATCCCCCTCTCCATAACTGCGCCACCCACAGATCCCCCTCTCCATAACTGCGCCGTCCACAGATCCCCCTCTCCATAACTGCGCCGTCCACAGATCCCCCTCTCCATAATAGTGTCGTCCACAGATCCCCCATAATAGTGTCTTCCACAGATCCCCCATAATAGTGTCGTCCACAGATCCCCCGATAATAGTGTCGTCCACAGATCCCCCATAATAGTGTCGTCCACAATTTGTTTTAATATGGCCTTTGAACATAATTTTTCAAGTAAGATCATATAAACCTCTCTGTTTTGTAATTTTGTCGTTTTTCCCGATTAATCGTAGAAATTAATCGGCAACTAATCGATTATTCAAATAATCGTTAGCTGCAGCCCTACTCAAATGTAAATAAAAGCTGAGAATTGTTTTTTTTCCACAATAATGCCTCTTGTACATCGTCTTATTATCTTTTGGGAGACACCTATTTCATTTCCGGTCAAAAAATTACTTGCTGGTTGAATAAAAGTAACTTTAAGTCAAAATAATTATGGGCAGCACGGTAGGTGTGTGTGCTCCTCCTCCCACCGGTTGCTGCTGCACATGGAGGTAACTAGGAGTAACACACTATATGTGCGGGGTCTGCGCTCCTGAACATAAATGCATAACGGCATAGGCAGGTTTAGCGAAGGACCAGCCTGAACTGAGACCACCTTGTCACTTGGTAGGTGGGCTTAGCTGTGTTTTGATCAAAATGTATTGACCAAGTGTCTCAGATTTTATCAACAGAGTGAGGGCTTAGTCCATATGTTATGCTCTCATCTATTATTATAGTGCATTATTTTCTGTGATTGTATAAATGTAGCCATGTACATCCGCAACATTCATTATCATATCGTGCAGGATGTTCTATATATTTTTTTCCGTGATTTGTCACACTACCCTTATCTCCCTGAAGTTCGACTGCCTATAGACGGATGCCAGGAGCCCTGGTAGTAATTGTCGCCAATATTCGCTCCCCAGCCCGACTTGCTCGCGTCTGCTTTGATCTGAATATGTGGAGAATTCTTCCAGACAACCCCCTCGGATAGATTCTCTGAAGTTGTCCACCAGGACAGGGATGATTTTACTGGCCCAGGAATGAATATCTTCTGATCCAGAGATTTTGGTTGTCTGTCCCAAATCTCTAGAATCCAGGATTGCATGGTGCTGAAGTGTGACTGACTCCATGTTACCGAGGGAAATGAACGAGGTCAGTAGACCCAGGACACTCATGGCTTCTCTTACGGAACAATTTTTCCCAGTTCACCACCATGACGGCAAGATAGGAGATTGACCCCTGACCTCTGTAGGGGCAGAAAACAGAGAAAAGTTAAATTGCCCCCGCCCTCCACCCTCTTTAGTGTTTTCCTGCCCTTATAGCGGACAGGGCAGAGAAAAGACCTCTCTGGAGTTAGAGGTGAACCAAAGTACCTGGGCAGCGGAAGTCATCGGGGGCCAGTGCCTCCCTTGATCTCATTCGGCTGCGAAGAACTCCTCTGCTCGCTGGCGGTATTATTCCAATGCTGTTGATTGGATGCCTGTGTCCGGCGCGTGTATAGCGCGCTTGCATCTTCCTTGTCCTCATAGGGGCTTAAGCAGACGCAAGCCGGAACCCTCCCCCACGTGATCTCAGCGTTGGACGTCACTTCCGGTGATGGAGGAGCACAGGGAGGCGTTCCGGAAATACAGCTGTGGCGGCAATTTTGAAATTTTGCGGGAAGCCACATTCGGATTCTGATCTGAGAATGAGGATCACATCCGCAACATGTCGGAAGCAGATCAGCCAATAGAGCTGGACACTCCTGCTCCGGTGACAGTAAGTCCTTAACTAGTGTACATCTCTGGATAAGAGTTCTAGATCTCACTTTTTATATGTAAGGATGTTGGTGGCTGATTGCTCCTCTCTCTTCAATAGGCATCTAAGCAGACACAAAAAAGACCCAGGAAAAGTGTCAAGTGCATCTCATGCTTTAAAAGACTCCCGGAGTTATATATATAAAAAAATAATTATGTAAAGATTTTATTTCTCAAGTGATGAGAGAGGAACAACCATCTATGTTGGAGGAAGTTAAGTCATTAATAAGAGACAAAGTAAAATCCACTTTAAAGGGAACCTGTTACCGGGATTTTGTGTATAGAGCTGAGGACATGGGTTGATAGATGGCAGCTAGCCAGTGGCGTGCCCAGGGTGTTTGGCACCTGGGGCGGGTCATTTCTCTGGCACCCCCCCCCCCCAATACTTGACCACATACCTCTTGCATACAGGGATATCTCCTGTCATGTAGACCTTCTCTTTCCTCTTCTCCTCCGTTAGACCGCCATGAGAAATTCTTTCAGCTGCATCTCGTCTCTACAGAGTTTGTAACACAGACACGTTAGATTTCTCAATTTTTCCATCAACCTCCCCATCCTGGTGTCCCCACAGTGTCATCCTGCTGTCACCCCCAATACTGTGCCGGTTGTGCCCCCCAATGCCCCAGGTACTACAGGGAGTGCAGAATTATTAGGCAAATGAGTATTTTGACCACATCATCCTCTTTATGCATGTTGTCTTACTCCAAGCTGTATAGGCTCGAAAGCCTACTACCAATTAAGCATATTAGGTGATGTGCATCTCTGTAATGAGAAGGGGTGTGGTCTAATGACATCAACACCCTATATCAGGTGTGCATAATTATTAGGCAACTTCCTTTCCTTTGGCAAAATGGGTCAAAAGAAGGACTTGACAGGCTCAAAAAAGTCAAAAATAGTGAGATATCTTGCAGAGGGATGAAGCACTCTTAAAATTGCAAAGCTTCTGAAGCGTGATCATCGAACAATCAAGCGTTTCATTCAAAATAGTCAACAGGGTCGCAAGAAGCGTGTGGAAAAACCAAGGCGCAAAATAACTGCCCATGAACTGAGAAAAGTCAAGCGTGCAGCTGCCAAGATGCCACTTGCCACCAGTTTGGCCATATTTCAGAGCTGCAACATCACTGGAGTGCCCAAAAGCACAAGGTGTGCAATACTCAGAGACATGGCCAAGGTAAGAAAGGCTGAAAGACGACCACCACTGAACAAGACACACAAGCTGAAACGTCAAGACTGGGCCAAGAAATATCTCAAGACTGATTTTTCTAAGGTTTTATGGACTGATGAAATGAGAGTGAGTCTTGATGGGCCAGTGGCTGGATTGGTAAAGGGCAGAGAGCTCCAGTCCGACTCAGACGCCAGCAAGGTGGAGGTGGAGTACTGGTTTGGGCTGGTATCATCAAAGATGAGCTTGTGGGGCCTTTTCGGGTTGAGGATGGAGTCAAGCTCAACTCCCAGTCCTACTGCCAGTTTCTGGAAGACACCTTCTTCAAGCAGTGGTACACGGAAGAAGTCTGCATCCTTCAAGAAAAACATGATTTTCATGCAGGACAATGCGCCATCACACGCGTCCAAGTACTCCACAGCGTGGCTGGCAAGAAAGGGTATAAAAGAAGAAAATCTAATGACATGGCCTCCTTGTTCACCTGATCTGAACCCCATTGAGAACCTGTGGTCCATCATCAAATGTGAGATTTACAAGGAGGGAAAACAGTACACCTCTCTGAACAGTGTCTGGGAGGCTGTGGATGCTGCTGCACACAATGTTGATGGTGAACAGATCAAAACACTGACAGAATCCATGGATGGCAGGCTTTTGAGTGTCCTTGCAAAGAAAGGTGGCTATATTGGTCACTGATTTGTTTTTGTTTTGAATGTCAGAAATGTATATTTGTGAATGTTGAGATGTTATATTGGTTTCACTGGTAAAAATAAATAATTGAAATGGGTATATATTTGTTTTTTGTTAAGTTGCCTAATAATTATGCACAGTAATAGTCACCTGCACACACAGATATCCCCCTAAAATAGCTAAAACTAAAAACAAACTAAAAACTACTTCCAAAAATATTCAGCTTTGATATTAATGAGTTTTTTGGGTTCATTGAGAACATGGTTGTTGTTTAATAATAAAATTAATCCTCAAAAATACAACTTGCCTAATAATTCTGCACTCCCTGTTAGGGTTGTTGCGGGTATCGAAATACGATACCGGGATTTCCGTTTTTTCGATACTGGGCTGCGCTTCTGCGCAGTCTAGTATCTCTGAACATGAGCGCGCTGCTATCGGCGCGCTCATGTTCTCTCAGCAGCACGGGGAGAAGGAAGCTGTCCTCCCTCCCCCCTGTGCTGCTGCCGCTGCCACCAATGAGAAGAGAGGGGCGGAGGAGGGGCGGCAATGAGAAGAGAGGGGCGGCACCACGGAGGAGGGGCGGCAATGAGAAGAGAGGGGCGGCAATGAGAAGAGAGGGGCGGCAATGAGAAGAGAGGGGCGGAGGAGGGGCGGCACCACGGAGGAAAGGCGGCAATGAGAAGAGAGGGGCGGAGGAGGGGCGGGCGCACTGCGCCACCAATGATAGGTTTATTTCCACACAGAGCGGGCGCCCAGCGATGTCTCAGCACTCACCATTAGTCCTGGGCGCCGCTCCGTTCGCCTGCAGTGCTCCATTGCTGTCTCCTCTCCTGCTCCACATGCTGCTGATTACTATCGGAGCGATGGGAGGAGACATCAGCTTCACTAGTGGGCGTTCCTTTTCCCTGCGCTGCGATTGGACAGCGCTACAGCCAGGGAGAAGGAACGCCCACTAGTGAAGCTGATGTCTCCTCCCATCGCTCCGATAGTAATCAGCAGCATGTGGAGCAGGAGAGGAGACAGTAATGGAGCACTGCAGGCGAACGGAGCGGCGCCCAGGACTAATGGTGAGTGCTGAGACATCGCTGGGCGCCGCTCTGTGTAGCCTAATAGTGAAAGTCTGGAGTCCCATATAGTAGTCAGTCTTTAACACATACAGGAGGCGGGTGCTGGCAGCAGAATCGCATTGCCGGCACCCTGCCCCTGACAGGGAGCTGCGATCAGCGGCAGTTAACTGCCGCTGATCTGCCAGTACCCGCCTCCTGTATAAAGGGGTAATTATCATTGGTGGTGCAGTGTGCCCCCCAACCCATTAAAATCATTGGTGGCACAGTGCGCCGGCCCATCTCAACCCCCCAGTATTAAAATCAGGGACCTCTCCCCTCCCCTCATTGGTGGTGCAGTGGCAGCTTGTGATCGGAGCCCCAGCAGTGTAATGCTGGGGCTCCGATCGGTTACCATGGCAGCCAGGACGCTACAGAAGCCCTGGTTGCCATGGTAACATCCCTGTTGCTGTGTGCACAAAGCACAGAGCAGCAGGGACAGTGTGAAGTCCTATTCACCCTGATAGAGCTATATCAGGGTGAATAGGACAAGGGATGAAAGATCCCAGGTTCTAGCCCCTAAGGAGGGGAAATAGTTATTAAATAAAAAGTGTAAAAAAAAAAAAAAACAACACTAAAATATGAAGTATAAATCACCCCCTTTTCCCAATTTCACATATAAAATATATAAATAATAAACATATTACGTCGCCACGTCAGAAAAGTCCAAAATATTAAAATATAAAAAAAAATCTAGGTGGTGAATGCCGGAACAGAAAAAATAAAATAAAAACTGCGCGATTCGCCATTTTTAAAAATGAGGAATGCACGTGGCTTTTTTTGTTTATTTTTTTTGCGTGGTATCGAATGGTATCGAGTATCGCAATACTTTTTCATGGTATCGAAACCGAATCAAAAATTTGGTATCGCAACAACTCTACTCCCTGTAGATAACGCCATTCCACGCTATCAAATTGCCAGGTTTGGGCATAAAAGGCATCTGCCACCTCATCTATAAGGTGGAAGGGACTGAAGGACAAAAAATCATAAAGAGGCTGCATGAAACTTTTGTATCCAAGGTCTGCGATAAGAAACAGGGCCCAAAAATGTCCTCAGTGCATTCATGTTTCTGGGCAAAGGGATGTCCTCCACAGCCTTCTTACATTCAGGGATGAGATGTTTCACCCCAGGAAGGTAGCAGTAAGGCTACTTTCACACTAGTGGGTAAACAGCCTGTCGGATCCATCCTGCCGCTAGTGAACGTGTGCCCCCGGACTGCCACTCCGTCCCCATTGACTATAATGAGGGTGGTGTTCCGGCGGAGGCACGGCAGCACACGGCGAGAGGCTGCCGGAATAAAACTACGACATGTCCGACATTTATTCCGGCAGCCTCTCACCGTGCGCTGCCGTGCCTCCACCCCGCCCCCATTATAGTCAATGGGGACGGAGCAGCAGTCCGGGGGCACACGTTCACTAGCGGCAGGACGGATCCAACAGGCTGTTCACCCGACGGAACAGCCTGACGGAGGTCCGTGCCGCTAGTGTGAAACTAGCCTTATGCAACAAAACGAAGTTTTTCTCTAATTTTTTATTTTTTTTTCACACTTGCAGCCATGATCAGCTAAAAAAGGACAGGAGTGACATGGCTGCAGTATACACACTGGGTGAGTTCTAGGCTCCCTGCGGCAGCACCACCCAGGTATACTGTTTACCCTCATCTGTAAAGGCAAAGAGATACCATCTGTCTGGATGTAGTGGTACTGAAAAGAAAACATTTGCCGAATCAATCACAGTACGTTGGGTTTGCTCTTCTCACTTTTCTTTTTCACAAGGTACAATAAAGTGTTAAAAGGGTATACAATCTCCCTTTTTTCAAAAAAAGTCTCTACAAACATGGACCAGGGAGTTTTGTCACTAATGGCCAACAAACGAAGTTCCTGTTTATTGAGGGCACCTGTAAGCATCACAGTGCCGTCCTCCTGATATGAGATGCTAGCATGTACTTTTGCAAACAAGTCTGTACCCAGGAGGCAACAAAGGACGTTATCACTGACAGCAAATGGGCAAGCACTTCTTGGTTAAGGGCAAATCTAATACGGATGGGTTCTGTTAAAAAGGGGAGTGTACTACTTTCCCATCCACTTCTACCCAAAGACTGGTGTCCTTAGAGATTAAGTCAGGGGGGGGGACATGTTTGCTGTGCACAACTGTCTTGGCTGCTCCAGTATCAATCAAAAATGGGACTGCTTCTGTATCACCCAGAGTGAGGGATATCATTGCTAAACTGTTTAAAGGCACAGCCGATACTGGATTGCCTGTTTCCTAATCTTGAGCTAAATTTTTCCCCTCACTTGTCTTTGTGTCATCCTCATGACAAAAACATGGGTGTCTGTGGGGACGGACAGTGATCCGGGCATGGTCAACACAGAATACAATCCTCTCGTGTGGTGTGGACAAGGAGTACCACACACAACACAACTCTCTCTCTGTGTTCTGAGGGCACTTTTCAATGGGCTGCACCTAACAATCCTTCATCGCTCAACTTTCCCCGACATCGCTGTACCACTCCTTTCCATATTTCAACATTCAGTTCTCCATTAATATCACATTCTGCAATCTTCATCAACTTCTTACAGTTTTTCACATGTTTATTTCCTTCTTCTCTGGCTACTAGCTGAGGAACTGTATATTCTCCTCCTTCTTGCAACTGGGATTGACCCATTTCAACAGCAATGTTACAGACTGACACACACAAAACAGAGGAGTGAGCAGGCACCTTTAACCCTTTCCACTGCAGACAAAGGATACAGAATAATCTTCCGCCCCTGATCAGGTTCAGCGGCCGGAATTTTGTCCCACACCTTGGGGACTACAGTGCCCTCTAGTCCAAACCAGGTAACTTTTCCCCTTCCTTTGCCTGTGGTTTTAACCGTCCGTGCTCAATTCAGTCCTCAGACAATCACATCATACATAACCACATATACACACCAGAGTGATCTATCATTTCAGACTATGGTTCTATGGACCCAGGCGTTCAGCATTTCAGCGGACTACTATAATCACATGGGCACCGTACAGCAGACTAAGCCACCATGATGTGACAAACTGAATAGCAGAGAGGCAGGTAAGATAAATGGTTTTCTTACCTTTCTAATAAAGCCGCAGTCATCTCCTCTCTGCTGTTTGTCAGGTCCTGGGGGGTCGGTTGTTGATGATCTCTTTGCCTGGGCCCCACATGCGGGCGCCAACTGTTGAAGATGCTTCCACTTGAAGCATTTAAGATACATTCTGGTGCTCCAAATCAAGGTACCCCAAGGGGTTAATATCAACGGGTGGTAGAGACAGACACTGACACAAAGGCAGGTCAAAGACAGTCTCTCTGTTTATTACAATGAGTAAAGCAGTTTTTACATCTATAGAGGGGGGCGTCTTATAAACTTTGGTATGTGAATTAATGTAAACATGTGTGTACTGGCACCATCTTATAATGGCGTCTTACCGACATTAATACTGCTTACGTCATATATGACACTTCAAGGAGGTGCTTTTTTCTCGGCACTGAATATATATCAATCATCTAGCTAAGTAATTGGCTCAAGCATTCTTCTACAGTCTATACATCATTCTTCACACATCTGTAGGCAGAGGAGAGGACAAGCTCTGCCCACAGCTGCGTGCCCCCCTTCTTCTCTCTTCAGACAGCTTGGCTAGTCAAGGGGGAGGGGAGGAGTTTGAGATAAGGAACAAGCAGCTTAAAGCAACTACTAAAAAAATCATACAGTTACGCAGTCCTAGAGATACAAAATATAGAATGATATTCACACATCTCCATCAGTGGCATACCTCCAATGGAGGCATATCACACAGTTTCTATGGGGCCCATGGGGGAAGGGGGCCCTACTGTCCATGAAAAAGGCCGCTCCCCAATTACAGCTGTGAAGAGGAGTAGAAACGATGTGAAGGAGGACCTTTGATGATGTCATGATCGTGTGACGCAGTGTGATGCAGCGTTCATTTGCCCTTTACTTTTGCCGACATCTGCAATGGAGGCTCAGTTCATGGGTGGACTGATAGGATTGCAGACACAATGCAGTTCATGATGGTGGGTGAGGGGAAATGGCTGGCAAATTTGTAGCAGCCCATGATGGGGTGGGGAAAGTTTGCCGATAAGAATTCACACTTGCAGTGCATAAATGGCTGGATGGTAGTTAAAAGAGATTGAATGGTAAAAAAAAAAAATCTTTGTCGGTGAAAAGGGGTGGGCAGGGAGGAGCCAAGCAGGTAGTGGGAAGAGTCAGGGGTAGTGAATGGGAGCCCAATTCAGATTCTAGCTATGGGGACAAAGATTTCTATGTACACCCCTGCAAGGGTCACTTTAGATCTGTAGACTATGAGAGGGGGCGGCTATACAAAACAGGCCAGAAGAGGTCTGTAGCTTTCACTGCAAAACTAAAAGTGACGTGTAAGGGTACTTTCACACTAGTGTTTTTCTTTTCCGTCATAGAGTTCTGTCCTAGGGGCTCAATCCCGGAAAAGAACTGATCAGTTTTATCCCAATGCATTCTGAATGGAGAGCGATCAGTTCAGGATGCATCAGGATGTCTTCAGTTCAGTCTTTTTGACTGTTCAGGACGGAGAAAATACTGAAGCATGCGTTGGTTTTATCTCCTGCCACAAATCCGGAACACTTGCCGGAATGCCAGATTCAGCATTTGTTTTACATAGGAATGTATTAGTGCATTAAAAATACCGGACGAAAAAGATGTAAAAAAAATTGCCGGATCCGTTTTTCCGGATGACACCGGAAAGAAGGATCCGGCATTTTAATGCATTTGTAAGATGGATTAAGATCCTGATCAGTCTTACAAATGCCATCAGTTGGCATACGTTTTGACGGATCCAGCAGGCAGTTCCGGCAACAAAACTGCCTGCCGGATTCCTCTGCCGCAAGTGTGAGTACCCTAACGGGAGTTTGGAGAGCGCTACATTTCTTTTTTCATTCTATGGAACACTTAAAGGGGTTGTCTCATCTCGCCGTTACTACTGCGGGATAAGAAACACAGTTCCGACCAGTAAACAACAGAGCGCTCCGGCGCTCTGCTGTTTCAGTAGCTTCATTGCCGTGCATGAAAGCTACTAAAACAGCGTAGCACAACAAGCTCTGCTGTTTCTGAGTTAGGGAATGAACATAGCTGGTTGTGCTACGCTGTTTCAGTAGCTCTCATGCACGGCAATGAAGCTATTGAAACTGCAGAGCGCCGAAACGCTCTGTTGTTTACTGACCGGGAGGTGGTTGGAACTGTGTTTCTTATCTCGCCTTAGTAACGGCGAGATGAGACAACCCCTTTAATTCTGGGGGCTATTACTGACAGGGGTACACATTAGGGAAGGTAATAGAAAAGTGAGGAACCTAAGATGTCTTGCTGTGTATCTTGGCTGTGTCAAAAAATAACATTCATCCAGGCAGTGGCGTACACACAATCCATGGGGCCCCTGTGCGAAACTGATCCATGGGCCCCCCGCCGCCGCCCCCCCAGTGGTGGATCCAGAGCCTGGTCTCGGGAGGGGCACTTCCCCGGGCAATAGGAGATTATGGGGCCCCTGTGTCCCCGCCCCAGTCGCCCACCCTCAAGCCACACCCACGCACAGCCCTACCTATATATCGCGCCCATACCTCTTACATCCAGTGACGTCTCCTTTGATGTACAGTAGATTTTCTCTTTCTTCATCTTCTCCATTCAGACCGGACCACCATGATGATTTCTTTCAGCCATCTCTCATCTCTGCAGAGTTTGACAGACAGACATCTTAGTTTCCTACCCCCATCAGACCCCCAGTCAGCCCCATTAGACCTCAGATCAGCCCAAAGACCCCCAGTCAGCCCCATCAGACCTCAGATCAGCCCAAAGACCCCCAGTCAGCCCCCATCAGACCTCAGATCAGCCCAAAGACCCCCAGTCAGCCCCATCAGACCTCAGATCAGCCCAAAGACCCCCAGTCAGCCCCCATCAGACCTCAGATCAGCCCAAAGACCCCCAGTCAGCCCCCATTAGACCTCAGATCAGCCCAAAGACCCCCAGTCAGCCCCCATCAGACCTCAGATCAGCCCAAAGACCCCCAGTCAGCCCCCATCAGACCTCAGATCAGCCCAAAGACCCTCAGTCAGCCCCTATCAGACCTCAGATCAGCCCAAAGACCCCCAGTAAGCCCCCATCAGACCTCAGATCAGCCCAAAGACCCCCAGTCAGCCCCCATCAGACCACACATCAGCCCAAAGACCCCCAGTCAGCCCGCATCAGACCTCAGATCAGCCCAAAGACCCCCAGTCAACCCCCATCAGACCTCAGATCCGCCCAAAGACCCCCACTCAGCCCCCCATGCCCATCAGACCTCAGATCAGCCTAAAGATACCCCCAACTCAGCCACCAGATCATCAGCCCAAAGATCCCCCCCATCAGATCAATCATTAGCCGAAAGACCCCTTAGATCAGCATCAGCCCAGGCCCCAATCCCATCAATAAATTTGCAGGCCAGGGCCCCCACAACTCGGCCAGCTCAAACACCCCCCCCCTCCCCCGGTCATCTGCCAGGGCCAGGGGGGCCCCCCTCACTACTCCAGTCAGTGCGGCTTTTTCCTTACTTACCGGCTGCTGCGGCGCATTGCACTAGGGGAAGTGAACTGTGCTGTCTCCTCGGCTCGGCGGTCCTTGCTCTCAGTCTCTCTCCAGTCCGGGTCCCGTCTGCTGCGTGAGTTCAGGCAGGCGCGCGAGACCTGCCGCGACGCCGACAACGTGCTCTCTCCTGCCCGGGCCCGGCGCTGACGGCTGACTGCAAGACAGATTAGCGCAGGGGCCAGCCAGGGGTCCGCAGGTGGCCAGGCCCCCTGGGGTGCCGGGCCCGGTCTCAACTGCGACCTCTATATGTACTCCACTGCATCCAGGCCTAGCATGTACAATTTGTTTTCGGCATGTGTGTGGGGGACTCAATAGAAACGTCGCAGAGCTTGTTGTGCCCCTAAACCTGGTGCAAAGTCCCAGCCAGGCATGCAGTAGTGCAAGAATGTGGACTGAATCTGTCATAGGGAACTAAATATATCAACTCCCCTCATTTCTGATGGGATCTGATCCCAGTTATTCTTTGCCACAAAGTATTTGTCATCTATACACTGATAAAACCTCACAAAATGTCACGTCACCAGTCCAGGTGCTCCATGTAACTATCACAATATTTATTTTAAGCTCCTATACAGCGCTGACATATTCCGCAGTGCTTTACAGACATTAGCATCACTCTGTCCCCAATGGGGCTCACAATCTAAGTTCCCTGTCAGGATGTCTTTGGAGTGTGGGAGGAAACCGGAGAACCCAGAGGAAACCCACGCAAACACTTGATGTTGTCCTTGGTCAGATTCGAACCTGAGGTGCAATACCAAGGATAGCCACTATACGATGGACAGCGCTGTGATTGGTGAGCACGGAGAAGGCCATTGCGCTCACAGGAGCACAGGTGCCTTCTCAAACAGCTAATCGGCGGGAGACCCGGGTGTCGGACCCCCACCGATCAGATAATGATGACCTGTCCTGAGCATAGGTCATCAGTAAAGAAAAAATAATAATCCTGGTCCTTACCCATGAGTAAGGACCATGATTGTGGGGTCCGAAATGCGTATTCTGCTTATGGATTTTACCGCTTGAAGTAAAGAAAAATGCATTTTAAAGAAGCTGGACTCCATCTTTTTGTTTACAAGTTGTATTAGGCCCGAGTCCAGGGGTCCGTGCTTCGGAAGCATTCAACGCAGGTGAGCGCTGCATAAATCTTTTCATGTTTTCATTACCATCAGTACCGTATATTATACTTTAAACTTCCAGAAAACCCCTTTTATTTTTAAAATGTAAACAATAAAACATAAAGGTATTTGGTATATGCCCCTAAATGTCCAAACTGTTAAAATATCAAGTTATTTTTATCCACACACATGGAAAATGTCATAAGGAAAAAAATGCACAGTGCGGAAATATCATTTTTTGGGTCACTTCACATTCCAAAAAAAAAAAAATACAAAAAGTGATTCTAAAATTTTATGTACCTCGAAATGGCACCAATAACAAAAAACTACAGCTCACTCCACAAACACAAGCCCTCGGAGAGCTCGGTCAACAAATAATACAGTTATGGGTGTCAAAAATTGGCGACACAAAAGGAACTTTTTTAAGTAGTGAAACAAACACTTGGAAAACTTAAATGAAAATTGGCTACATCCTTAAGGGGTTAAACTTAAACTAAAGGGAAATGTGTATTGGCTGAGACTTGTAGTACCCCGGAGTAATAATGCATAGAACAAACCCTGGGACGCTGAGGGACAGTACTGCACAACAGCATCCACCCTTTCTTCAGTCTCCTCAGTCTCCTCAGTATTCCCGCTCTTTTCAAAATGCATCACGTGACCAGCGCGTTGCCGCTCCCACATTGGTCAAGAAGGCGCAAACCACTTCACACATGCGCAGTGCCGTGCCCACCTTTCTACCAACTCAAGCCACGAATAAAACGCGGAACTAGACCTACGCTGCCCGTCATAAAGATGGCAGCCACGACGGGCAATTTCCGGTCACGTGACTCAGAGTTTGACAGGAGGTGGCGCGGTGTGATTGGTCGGCGCACAGGCACTTCCGGTGACGTGGAAGCTGCCTCTCAGGACCGGGAATGATGGCTGCTCCCCTGAGCTCCGCGCTGCTCTTCCTGGCCGCCCTGGTGTTGACCCCGGGGGCTCTTGCCGGATCCCGAACCCTGGTCCTGCTTGAGAACATTAACCTGCGGGAGACGCACTCGCTCTTTTTTCGCAGCCTGAGCGGTGAGAACCTGTTCCTACGGGAAGGATACGTAGCGCTGACCGAGAATCCATTGGGATCAATGGAAATCTCTTCTGTATTCCCCTGTGAGGCGGAAAAACCCCCGTCCTGCTCACAGCTGAGGGTTTGTTACAATGCATCAGTAGACAGTCCTCTAAGATTTAAACGCAGCACTGCAGATTTCTCTCCTGGTTGTTACAAATTGTAGCACAAATTGTAACTTACAATGTATCAGCTTAGAGTCCAGCTCTGCACTATCCAGCCTATGGGTGACAGGGGCCGCAGCATGGCATCGCCACAAGCATCGGGTAAAGGGGTTCTCCAGGCTTCAGATGCCAATGATCTGTTCTCAGGATAGGTAATCAATATCCGGTCTGTGGGCATCTGACACCCGGCAACAACGCTGATGTTTTTTTTTGGCGCTGGAAACTATACAGTGTATGGAGCCAAAGCAGAAGGCTCTGCACACTGTAGTTTACGGTGTTCTAACAAAAATCCTTACTCGTGAAAATGCCTTACCCCTTGTGACTTCCAGGGGTGTGCGCTGCACTACCGCAGCATGGGTAAGGTAAAATTACAGGGAGCGCTGACTTACGGACACTGCGCGTGCGCCCTCAGGGGTAAGATGATCTGACGGTCTTTTCTCCTTACCCTAACACTGCGCACGTGCGGATTGTGAAATCTCCTTATTCTGCAGCTCAGTTCTCATTCTTCCCATCACGGCCACTACCCAGTCTACGGAGCAGTGCTTCAGACACAATGTAGTTTCTGCCCCCAAAACAGTGCGTCAGACCCCCACGATCAGATACTGATGACCTATCCCTGTGATGGCTAACCTTCTGCGCTCCAGCTGTGTTAAAACTACATTTCCCAAGATGTGCACTTGCTTGGCTGTTCTCAGAACGCCATAGAAATGAATGGATAATACTGGGAGTCGTAGTTTCACTACAGCTGGAGTGCCGGAGGTTAGCCATCACTGCCCTATCCTATCATCAATATCTGTAGCCCAGTGTACAACAGGAAGATCCAGTGACTGTTACCACTGGAGCTGCCCTGTCATTGCTGCCCACTGGTTCTTTCAATGTGCACTGTAGTAAAAGCATCGCTCGCCTGTATCCAGTTCCAGACTGTCAGCTCTCGAATACCCCCCCCCCCCCCATCTCTACCACCAAACACAAGGGACATCAGTGGGAGCAGGGGCTGAGGACTATTGCGCTGTTTAAAGTGTTGAGGCTTCCCGCTAAGGGCCTCTTCACTGAAAAGGAGAGGGGGAGGGGGGGGCACTGGACACCAGCAGTCCAGACTCCAGTTAGTGAGATAGGTCACAAGAGGACCAGAGGAGCCAGCCTTCTTCCTTCTCTGGCTGCCAGGGGATCTCCCGGCATCTCTACCCCCCACCCCATCATCCCTAAAGCTCCTTGCTCCAATTATTGTTCTTCTGATTTACAGACAGGGGATTCGACCTTTCCTTCAAGACTGCAGATGACCCAAGCCTGTCCCTAATCAAGTATGGAGAATTCCTGTATGACAACCTGATCATCTTTTCGCCGTCAGTAGAAGGTTTGTATACAGTTCTCCAGTCTGAGTCTGGACCATCACTGCTGCCTCTTAAAAGGCCACTAACCCTAAGGGCTTATTCACAGGACCGTGCTCGGTCTGGGAAACACGGCTCGTGTGTCGGACACTTCTCCCAGACCAACCGCGGCTCCTGACCCGAACGGACAGCATCATAGTGATTTTTATTTTTTTTTTATATACTCAATTCCTATCTGATCGTGGGTATAATCACATAATGATGATGTGAGTACAGTTCAATAGACCCGCGATCAGATAGGCACTGACTATAACATAAATTACTATGATGCAGTCAGTTTGGGTCGGGAGCCGCAGTCAGTCTGGGAGATGTGGCCGTGTTTCAAGTACAGAGCATGGTCTTGTGAACCAGCCTTAACGGTGCGACTGTAGGGGGAGCAGATATTAGCAGTCCTATGTAAATGTCATCTATTGCCTTTTCTTGCAGATTTTGGAGGAAACCTCAATGTGGAGATGATAAGCTCCTTCATAGATGGTGGTGGCAGTGTCCTGGTGGCAGCCAGTTCGGATATAGGTAAGAGTGTCACCTGGTAATGTCAGGGATTAATGGGGGGGTTCACTTTGTAGAGATCTAAGTGATTATCCTCTCGCTGCATTTTTGTAATCTGCTTGTGATCATGTGTCAGGGGATCCTCTCCGTGAGTTGGGAAGTGAATGTGGCATTGAGTTTGATGAAGAGAAAACGTCCGTCATCGACCACCACAACTATGACTTGTCAGACCCTGGCCAGGTAGGTGCCCAAGAGAGCGGTACTGATGTGTGTTTTGCTGATTCTTTGTACATCCATCAATGGACTGTTTCATTTTACTACTCCTGCAGCACACCTTGATTGTAGCCGACCCCGAAAACCTCCTGAAGGCCCCAACTATTGTGGGGAAAAATACCCCAAATCCCATCCTGTTCAGAGGTGTGGGGTAAGTGCCTGCACTGACCACTGTGTCATATGATGCTGTGCCCGGGATCCCTGCACATTTCTAATAACTATAATCACGTCTTGTACAGTATGGTGGCCGATCCTGATAACCCCCTGGTGCTGGACATCCTCACCGGCTCTTCCACCTCCTACTCGTTTTTCCCTGATAAACCCGTCACACAGGTAAGGTGGTGCTGTTTGCCAATACATCATAATGGGTCAGATCCCACCATAGGAGTAATGATTGCTGTGATGCACTGGATTAGCTTTTACCACACTGTGCCCGGAGGCAGCTCCTCTGTTGACGTCGTGATCTGCTATCCCACATTCTCTCACAGTACCCACATGCAGTCGGCAAGAACACTCTCCTGATTGCAGGGCTCCAGGCCAGGAACAATGCCCGCGTGGTCTTTAGTGGCTCCCTTGATTTCTTCAGTGATGCTTTCTTTAACTCTGCTGTGCAGAAAGCTACTCCCGGCTCCACCAGGTATGATCGCCATCATCCACACCGGCATTATAGCGGCCGAGGGTGCTATTCAGTAAGTTTCTGACCTCCATCAGACCTTATTTCCATACATTAACCTGCTCTGATCTTTTCCGATTCAGATACTCAAAGACCGGAAACTATGAGCTGGCAGTCGCCCTATCACAATGGGTGTTTAAGGAGGAGGGCGTGCTGAGGGTCGGAGCTGTGTCTCACCACCGCGTTGGAGAAACACAACCACCCAGCGCTTATACAATCACTGACCTTGTGGTAAGACTCATACGGGAGGGATTTACAGAGGTTGATTACTTTGTGCAACCTTTTTAACATTGAGCAGGTTAGCGACTTTGTGCTGCTGTCTGTATCCTTGCTCCAGAGCCAGGATATAGCCGTAGCTCTGGCTGTTAGGCCTTATGCACATAGCTATTTTTTGCGTGTTACACATGGACCAATTCATTTCTAAGGGCCTGCAAATACTGACAGCACACGGATAGCATCCATGTGGCCATTCCGCAACTTATACAACATGTCCTATTCTTGTCCGTTTTGCAGACAAAAATAGGCACTTCCAGTGATGGGAGGGAGAAAACTGCGGCATGGACGCTATCCATATTTTGCGGATCCATGGTTTGAGACCTAAGAGCAGGCATGTCCAAACTGCGGCCCTCCAGCTGTTGCAAAATACAACTCCCAGCATTCCCTAATAGCTGTAAGCTATCCAGGCATGCTGGGAGTTGTAGTTTTGGAACAGCTGGAGGGCCGCAGTTTGGACATGCCTGCCTTAGAGGAAGGGCCCTGATCGAGGGCCTGCTATATTAACTCTGTATGCCCTAGTATTGAAACAGAGCAAGCCATTTACCCCCAATTGGGAATTTAAATCCAAAACTGAAAATCTAAGTTTTTAAAAATCAACTACCGGAGTTATTCAGCGAAGTCTCGTACGACTTTACGAGAAACTGACTGCAGTTAATCGGATCCCATTTTAGTTTTAAAGATTATTTATTGGAATTTTAAGGCAGTAAAACGTATAAATATATAAGTATCAAGACAATAAAAGAACAAAATAAGACAGAAAATATTAAAATAGAGTACAGACATAAGTGCATACAATGGGGTTACATAGTTATGAACATCGCCGAGCCCATACATTTTAATACTGTACGCAGATCTCTGTACTGTATTAATCCGAAATTTTGAACAAAGCGACTTTGGATGTAGCATCCGAAGCTCGCTTCGCTCACTGCTAGTGGTTATGCTTGGTATCACAGCTCAGGCCCATTCACTTGAATGAGACTGATCTGCACCTAGGCCACGTGACCGATGAACATGTCACTGGCCTAGAAAGAGGTTGTTGCACTCAAGAGCGCCGCAGCCTCTTCTAATTGCTGATCAGCGGGGGTGCCAGCAATCAGATCCCCACTGATCAGATATTGATGAGGTTCCTCGAGGATAGGTCATCAATATTAAGGAAAATCTCTTTAAAAATTAAAGGAGGGGGGGGGGGTCTTGTAAAAATCTAGGTAAAGCATGCAATGCCTATAGGTTGGCTTTGAATAGTAGCTTAAACAATTGGAATAAGGTAGGAATTTTAATAGGAGATCCTAATCAGGTCATGACTCCCTCTGTTCTGTCTTAGGAGTACAGCATAGTGATTGAGAAGCTTTCTGATGGGAAATGGATTCCCTTCGATGGAGACGACATTCAGCTGGAATTTGTACGCATTGATCCATTTGTCCGGACCTTCCTGAAGAAGAACGGTAAGTTCAGTGTCAGGACTCGCCCAGCTGCTCTCGGGGTTAATTGGTAAGTGCGGTTTATAATTCTTGTCTATTACAGGTGGAAAATACAGCGTCCAGTTCAAGCTTCCAGATGTGTACGGCGTGTTCCAGTTCAAAGTAGATTATAACAGACTGGGGTATACTCACCTCTACTCCACCACACAAGTAAGTGCTGATACTCTCCTCCTGTCCTCCCACATAAAAGATGTGTGGCGGCACAAACTTGTTTCTTGTAATAACTAGCAGAATAGTGAGTGCAGCTCTGGAGTATAATACAAAATGTAATTCAGGATCAGTACAGGAGAATAAATGTATGGACACAGTGACTGCACCAGCAGAATAGTGAGTGCAGCTCTGGAGTATAATACAGGATGTAACTCTGGATCAGTACTATCTGTACTTAGTACTGTACTAACTGACTTGGTGGGCTGCATCACTGGGGCGCCTGCACCTCTCCCTCCGCTGACTGTGACTTTGTCCCACAGGTGTCTGTACGGCCTCTCCAGCACACCCAGTATGAGCGATTCATTCCCTCAGCCTTCCCATACTACGCCAGCGCCTTCTCCATGATGTTCGGCCTCTTCGTCTTCAGCATTGTTTTCTTGCACATGAAAGAGAAAGAAAAATCTGATTAAAAAGAAATTGCTGCAGTTTTACTGAGCACAGAATGCAGTCATCATCCGGTCCAGGGGGGCCAGAAGGGGGAGGGGGGGCATTTTGGTTGTACATTTTTGGATTTCTGTTTTAATTTGTGCAGATTTTATATATTTGACATCATTCTGTTTGCAGTCATCTCTAGGGGCCGGTGGAGAGGAGATAAGTAATGGGGGAGACATAAGACACACTGACACCCCCTCCACCACAGACGGGACACATTTTTTTTTCTGTGTGGTGATTTTTTTTTTTTTTTTTTGGACGTTTATGGGCACTTGATCTATTTGGACCATTTGTAATAAAAATAAAAATGTTTCCCCCATAACCCTCCATGGTCCTGTCATTTATCTGCACACAGTAGCAGACGGAGTTTAGCTGTCGCTTTTTTCATGGATGTCAGGCCTGTGGTCATCTCGCTGTTGAACCTCTACAGATGGACCATGGTCACTGACTCCTGTGGGGGACACAAAGGGCTGAGCAGAGGGGATGGCGTCGGTGAGGGATCTGATCTGAGGTATATATGCTGTAGCCAGATTGTTAATATAGACAGGCACACTTCATTTGGAGTAACCCGGAGAAATTTAGTTTATCATTCATATATTAATTTATTGGTCAATAAAAAATTAATATTTTATATCTCTATCTCAACATTAAAATATACAAATGTCCCTCTATTTGTGGTGTATGCGGTGAATGGTTGAGATTTCTTTCACCTCCTCTAATTGGATCCAATTTTTTATGTTCTTTCCAATATAGTATAAAACAAATTTAAAATAAGCAAATAGTCCCAATGGATACTTTGTATTATTGTATAGTTAATTTCTATTCCCAATGCGCTGATCAGCAATTTATCGACCAAACAACCAGTTCCAATGGATACTTTATATTATTATATAGTTCATGTATATTCCCAATGCGCTGATTCCTGGGTCTCTTATATTGATGGTGGTGTTTACACAGTAGTAACTGAGAGTCTGTTACTCACTGTTTAGAGAAGATAAGTTGCTACGCTCCATGGCGTCCCACGTGGTAGCTACAGCGCTTCCCTCAGATTCATAACCTGGTCTTTCTTTAATTGTTAACAATATATTGTCAATTGCTATCCAAGACATATAAATAAAATGCATTGCGATTTTGATGCCTTTTTTGTCTATATATGCAATTTTGGGGGGAATGCTTGCCTTTCTTATATAGTGGCAATTCTCAATTTTTTCAAAATAATGCATTAGGACATAAAAAAATGTATATAGACAGAGGTTTGTGTGTATAGGTGTGTGTGTGTGTGTGTGTGTGTGTGTGTGTATATGTATGTATATATATATATATATATATATATATATATATATATACACACACACAAAAGAACATATAAATAACGTCTCTGGTGGAGATAGTAAGCTTTTTAAAAAAGCTTACTAACATAATGAACTTATTATATTTGTAGCGTGCACTTGTTTTTCGAATTTTGTCCTGTTAGGCTCTTTTCACATTAGCGTTTTAATTTTCCGGTATTGAGTTCCGTCTTAGGGGCTCAATACCGGGGGAAAAAAACTTTTCAGTTTTGTCCCCATTCATTGTCTATGGGGACAAAACTGAATAGAATGCTACAAAATGCATTCCGTTTAGTTGAGTTCCCATACCGGAGAGCAAACCGCAACATGTAGTTTGCTTTCCGTCCTGCAAGTCAATGGGGACAGATCCGTTTTCTCTGACACAATCTTCCACAATAGAAAACTGATCCGTCCTCCATTGACTTTCAGTGAAGTTCATGACGGATCCGTCTTGGCTATGTTAAAGATAATACAACCGGATCAGTTCATAACGGATGCAGATGGTTGTGTTATCAGTAACGGAAGCGTTTTTGCTGAGCCCTGCCGGATCCAGTAAAACACTAGTGTGAAAGTAGCCTTATTTTGGCTAAAGTCAGTTTTAGCCAAGTCAGATTTATGATCGGCCCTTTAAGACTGTAATAAATGTGGTTTGAAGGTAGCAGTTTCTGTCAGTAAGCAGCTTTACAAAAGTCGCACATCTTTACGAAAAAGTTGCACGTTTTTATGAAAAAGTCGCATGTTCTATTAAAAAGTCTCATAAGATAAGCATGGTCCTCACTGGAGTGAAATTGCGACTTTTTTGCGACTTTTTAAATAGTCCCAATAGTAAATCTGTCTAGAGATTCATTTACATAAGAAAACACGCCCACTTTCATAAAACTGGCGAGCATAGTGCAGAGCAGAAAAAAGTCGCAAATTTGTGCGCAGTTTTAGCGTTTGGGACTTTTTCACTCCATTATTCTGACCTGAGCTAATGATAAATCTGGCCCATTATCTCTAGATGTTTCTTATCTCCTGGAGAATGTTATCTTTCGCTCCAAAAGATTATAGCGTAACCTTTAATTATTGACGATATGTTCATCTATTATCATCCAAAGCATAAAAATAAAGCTAAACCGCCTAGTGGTTTGGATGCGTTTTCTTGTCTGCATATAAGTTTTTATTTTTTAAGCTATAGTTGCCTTTCTTATATTGTAATGGCAGTCCTCAATTGTTTCCCCACAGATAATGCATGAAGTCGTAGGGAAATATATACAAACAAAAGAGAATGTGTCCAAAAACATAGAGCATATAAATGACATCCCTAATAGGAATGATGAACTTTCCTAATGAGATAATAGACATAGTAAACAAATTATATTTAATTTATCCTATTATTTTTCTGACACTTCTTTATCTCCTATTATTTCTAGGTATTACCAATCTGATGGAAGAGATGTAATAGGATAGGGGGCCAAGGGGTTGAGCCACTAAATTAAACATTTTGGGCCAGATTTATCATTAGCTCAAGTCAGAATAATGGAGTGAAAAAGTCGAAAATTTTTGCGCAATCGCTAAAACTGCCCAAAAATTTTCGACTTTTTTCTGCTCTGCACTATGCTCGCCAGTTTTCTGAAAGTGGGCGTGTTTTCTTATGTAAATTAATCTCTAGACAGATTTACTATTGAGACTATTTAAAAAGTCGTAAAAAATTGCGCAATTTCACTCCAGTGAGGACCATGCTTATCTTATGAGACTTTTTAATAGAACATGCGACTTTCGTAAAGCTGCTTACTGACTGATAAACTGCTACCGTCAAACCACATTTATTACAGTCTTAAAGGGCCGTTCATAAATCTGACTTTTAGCCATATGTGAAAGTGGAGTGAGCGGTCAGTGTCGTGATAAATCTGGCCCTTTGTATATATTCTGTAGCCACCTCTGGTCCTCCATATCTCCTGATCCACTGGTTCTCGTCCCATACTGGATGAGACTGTAGGGTGGGGGAGGATCTGCAGGGCTCAGAACCCCCCTATAACAGGCTGCCACTTCTCACCTTCTATGGGCATCTTACAGAATTGTCCCTCTGAAACAGGGATCAGCAACCTCCGGCACTCCAGCTGTTGTGCAACTACAGTGCCCAACATGTTCACTTGCTGGTCGGTACCCTATAGTCCTCTTTCCCCTTTCGCTGGGCCCGCGGACACATATCTTATTTAGGCACGATCATTCCCTCCGACTTGACCAGTCTCTTTTCTCTGAATTTTGCTCCCCTTATCGAGGAGGTCCGTAGGGACTTGAAAGACTGGAAGGGGTTGCCATTATCCTGGTTTGGTAGGATTCACACACTCAAAATGAACATTCTCCCTCGCATACTATACCTTTTTCGCACCATACCAATACCCCTTCCGAACACCTTTTTCAGGACTCTAAGATCTGTGATCCTTAAATTTATTTGGGCAGGGTCCTCCCCTAGATTGGGGATGAGATTCTTAACGCGCAGCAGGGTGAGGGGAGGAGTAGGGGTTCCGGATTTACCAAAGTACCATAAAGCAGCAATCCTTTCCTACATTTTAGATTGGTTCCATAATGGACGCTCTAAAAGGTGGGTCCAATTCGAGAAGCAGGTGATAGGATTCCCATCCCAAAACCTACTCTGGATTTCTAAACCTAGGAGACCCTCACGACTCCCCTTACTGACATTGGGTATATTGAAAGTTTGGGACAGAATTGCAATCCCCTTGGGCCTTACTCAGTTCCCCAGCCCTCTAACTCCCCTTTTCAATAATCCTGACTTCCCTTTGGGCCTAGGTTGTATGTCCTTTTTCGGGTTAGATCGCGCGGACAATCCTACGGTTTCTGTGGTCTGGGTAAGGGGATCCCTTCAGCCAATTTCATCCTTCCCGGGCGGGTCAGCTAGAGGGGCTTGGCTTAAATACATTAGTCTGAGAGATTTCTTATCTTCACTTGGCCCCAATAACACTTGGTCCAGAGATCTTTCCCCATTTGAGACGCTTTGCACCCAAACATCCCCACCTACACATCTGGTGTCTCTGGTTTACGGGCTGCTCCAGGGGAGAGATGATGCCATATCTGACCTTCCCTTTGTGAAGGCTTGGGAACGTGACTTGGGGAAATCTTTTCCTCCTGATATATGGGAGAAGGCATTTGAGATATCCTATAAATCATCAATAAGCAGCAGTCTACAGGAGAAGAATTTTAAGATTATGTCCAGATGGTACAGGACTTCGGTCCTGCTGCACTCTTTCTTCCCTTCTTGTCCTAGTTCCTGTTGGCGATGTGGCCAGGAGGAAGGTAGCATGTCTCATATCTGGTGGTCCTGCAACAAAATCACCCCATTTTGGGAGGCTATTAATGATTTATACGATATGGTTTGTGGCAGTTCCTCCAGATGGACTCTCGAGGGCGCTTTGCTTTCTATGTTCCCTAGCACTTTATCTACTCTGAAAAAGGGTCTTCTGAGGTTCTTTGTTCAGGCTGCACGTTTGGTTATCCCTAGATTTTGGAAATCCACGCGCGCCCCTCTCCCTGGGGACTGGCTCGCCACCTTTGAAAAAATATATCGAATGGAGGAACTATGGGCGGAGGACATGAGCAATACTAATAAGTTCCTGAAAACCTGGACCCCTTGGATTCTATTTAAGGGTTCTCCTGATTTTATCACGTGGCTAAATAGGGGGTCGCCAGTCCCTAGGGAGATTGCACATCCCATTGGATCTTCACACAGGCCTCTATTCTTCACACAGTCCTTTCTACCTCGACTTGTCTGGTCAGGGATTTCCCCCCCCCCCCCCCCCTTTTTTCCTCCTGTGGTCCTGTCTTGTTTGTCTAAATTTTGTTGTGTATCCTATGTAGGAGCTCTTGATACCTCTTTCCCGCAACTGGGTCTTTGAGATGCTTTTATTCTGATGTTGGGATCATATGTTATTTCTTTGCTCATATTCATGTTTACATGGTATCTGCTTACATTTACTGTGACCACCTACCTGTATGATGATATTTTATATGGTCCCGATTTATGTTCGGGCTATCCTTAATGTAAAGTGATTATTTTGGCTCTTGCTAATAAAAGTATTTGAACAACAACATGTTCACTTGCTTACCCAATACCCATACCACCCAACATTTGAAAAACAAAAAGGGACAATACGTGCGGCAATATTTTTTCATACTAGGCCACACCTCTGCCCAAATCATAAATATTCACTCAGTCCCATTAATGCCCCCACATAGTAATTATTCCCCCTTTCTGCCAGCACACAGTAGTAATGCCCACATTGTGCCCCCTTCACAGTAGTAATGCCCACATTGTGCCCTCTTTACAGTAGTAATTTTCACAGTGTGCCCTCTTCACAGTAGTAATTTCCACATTGTGCCCCTCACAGTAGTTATGCCCAGATGTTCCCCTTCGTGGTAGTTATGCCCAGATATGTGCCCCTTTAAGAGGAAGTAAAAAAATAAACCAAATAGTAAATACCTAGTTCCGCTGATGCTCAGGCGCTGGCGCTCCCCAGCGGTACCGTCACACATCGCGCTGCTGGTCTGTGGAGAAGCACAGAGGCTGGTTCTCTGCTCCTCCTACACAGACCAGCAGTGCGATGTGTGACGGTACTGCTGTGGAGCGCCAGCGCCTGAGCTGTATTGTGATGCAGGGAGCCGGACGGCTCCCTGCATCACCATTACAGTCAGCTGTCTTTGCTTTCTATGGACACAGAGACTGCTGAGAGAGGAAAAATTCGTACCTGGGATTTTACTTTCCTTGAGTCCGGAGGCAGCACATCATGGGTTAATAGGGTGACGACATCTTTCTAGGACCGCCCACCTAGCAAAAAACAAGTAATCAATTAATTAAATTAATAGCCTCCCCTATAAGGGTCACCTCCCACAATGCCTCGGCGTGTTAAAGAAATAGACTCAGAGAAACATCTGCACAGAAGCAATTTATTAGGGAGGGTAAACTTGTGCTGCCTCCGGACTCAAGGAAAGTAAAATCCCAGGTACAAATTTTTCCTTTCCCCTTTCGTCCTCCGGCAGCACATCATGGGATTTTTATAGATCTCATAGGGAGGGACTTTCATCCAAGGCTGCTGACAAAACCCCAGTACCAAAGGCTGAGCTCCTAGCATTGATGTCCAGACGATAGTGCTTAGCAAACGTCAGAGACGAGGACCATGATGCGGCGTTGCAAATATCTTCAATGGGAACTTGCGCCATTTCTGCCCAGGAGGTTGCTGCAGCTCTGGAGGAATGGGCCCTGATTGGAAAGGGTGGAGGAAGGGCTTCAAGAGAATAGGCTTCCATAATTGTAGACTTTATCCACCTTGCAAGAGAGTCCTTAGAAGGCAGTTGTCCCTTTCTTGGACCAGCGAAGAGAACAAAAAGATTTTCGGTTTTCCTGAAGTCTTTAGTTCTTTGGAGGTAGATTTGTAATGTTCTTTTAACATCTAGAGTATTCAGAAGTATCTGTTGCTCGTTAACTGGATCAGGAAAAAATACCGGGAGAAATGATTCCCTATTCTTGTTAGCTGAAGAAGGCACTTTCGGCAGGAAAGTCGGAATTGTACGCAATAGGACTCCATCTGGTAGAAAGCCTCTTAGCGGAAGTGACGGCCGTGAGAAATAAAGCCTTATAAGAAAGCCATTTGAGGTCTACATCTTGTAAAGGCTCAAAAGGTGCTGAGGTAAGTCTCTTTAGGACTAAGGAAAGGTCCCAAATAGGTGTAGGATCCCTATGCACTGGTTGTAGTCTTCTAACTGCCTTGAAGAACCTGAAGATTAGAGGGTGATGAAGGAATCTATTTTCTGTCATGGAGTTAATGGCAGTCATATGGGCTCTCAAGGTATTGGGTTTGAGACCCTTCTGAAACCCATCTTGAAGAAATTGCAGTACTGAAGAGACATCGAGGTCATTATGGCCAGAATCAGAACTCCAGGAAACAAATTTCCTCCATATTTTAGAATATTTCTTGTTAGTCGAGTCTTTGCGAGAGGCAAGCAGAGTATTAATGACAGACCTTTTCCTTCTAATTAAGATCTTTCAACTTCCAGGCAAGATGTAGACGGTCTAGACTCTGATGATATAGGCCGTTCTGGAGAAGAAGATCCGGACGTGGAGGGAGCTTCCAGAATTCTCCTTTGGACAGATGAAGGAGGAGCGGGAACCATGACCTCGTTGGCCAAAAGGGTGTTATTACTATTATAAATAGAGGCTTCTCTTCTACTATTTTCCGTAATGTCTTCAGAATGAGAGGAACTGGGGGAAAAACATAGGCGGAAAGGTTCTTCCAACTCATTGAGAAGGCATCTACCACTGCAGGATTGTCGGAGATCTTCAGAGAACAGAACTTGCTTAACTTTTTGTTCGTTGCAGATGCCATCAGGTCCCAGGACGGACAACCCCATTTGGCTACAATGCTTTGGAAGACAATAGGA